>NC_134542.1:61066551-61380440 GCF_050624435.1 Tenrec ecaudatus | reverse complement strand
ACCCGGAAAGCGATATGACAGCTTTTAAAAAGCTCCGAAGTCACTCTCTAAGCGCCTTCCTCCTAATGACGTCAGCTTTCTCCTCTGCGGGTCCAGAGCTCCAAGCTTTGAGCTTCTGCCTGGCCCTTCCTTCTTATACAGAGCACGGCCCTTCCAGATTCTTCTCTGGCTGTAGGTGCTATTGTGGGGAACATAATGTGCCATCTAAGTGCACATAATGGTGCTCACTTCAAAAGGCTGCCCTGGACAAAGGTCTCCATAGAACAGAGTCTTATGTGAACTCCTCAAAGCATATGCTGACCCGGCGGAGTCTCTTTGGATAAAAAATATGTAATACAAGGGGGTCTTTAAACAGCTCATGGAAAAGCAAAATGGAAAAAAAAATGGAAGTTTTCCATGGGTTTTTTGAAGCCCCCTTGATATACATATATTTAATGAGACAGAACATTTATTTTATTTCATTTTTAATGAGACCAAATATTTGGGGGCAAAGGTGGTAAACTCAAGTAAAATCATAGTAAAACATCTTAATTTTTATTTAAAGAAATATTCCACAGTTGGACCTATAAATATTTTTAAAGCCTAATAAAACTCACCCAAGGAGCCCTGGTAGCATAGTGAGTTAGGGAGTGAGTTAAACCCTGTGCTGCTAACTGCAAGTTCTTCAGTTCAAACCCACAAGCCTCTCCAAGGGAGAAGAATGAGGATTTATGCTCTGGGAAAGATTTGCAGCTTGAAGACCCTGGAAGCAGTTCTACTCTGCGCTGTGGGGCAGGTCACCAGAAGCGGTCTACTCCGCTATGGGGCGGGTCACCGTGAGTCCCGATGGCCTCATTCGCTCACGTGGTGCGGGCTGCGGGTGGCGTGCTTGGGACAAGAGAGACTGAGAAGAGACCAAGATATCGCCTGACTTGTACAGGCAGGAAAAAAGTGCCCTTGAGACGCTTTGACTTCCTTCACCCTTACTCTACTTCCTCAAAGAAACAATGCTAAGCTGATTTACTCTACACCACAAATGACTTCTTAAAAAATTCTTTTTTCCTTTCTATACTTACAAACCTCAATGAGCTCAGCAGATATTTATGGTGCCTTGGGGTGTCCAGTTCTGAGCTGAGTTTTCTCTTAGGATACCAGTGACCCATTGTCCTCTACTCTCCAGATACGGCCCCCGAAATGAGCAGGGTCAGAGAGCAGTCGGCAACACGCACGAATGCACGTGCTGGATAGGTTTCATGTTCCTGTGGGAATCTCCTTTACCAAGCTTTGTCTAACAACGCCTGGTGGTGACATTCAGCAGGTGAAGGTCAAAGGAAGGTGAGAGAACGCCCCAGAGGTTCACATCGGTAGCATCAGTGCAATGGGGGAGCTCGCCATACCTGCCGTGTAGTAAAGGAGTAGGTTTCATCCTTTGCTCTCCGTCCTGCTCTGGCTGGGCCTCTCCCGGAGACACCCTTATCTCTGGGGACTTACTGCCTTCCTCAGGGGGTGGAATATGCTGCTCCAGCAGGTAGGTCTCTCTCCAAGGCCTCTCGCACGCCCGAGCCCTGTGCAGAGTTTAATTCATATTCCACTCAATATGCCCATTTTATTTCCAGTGGAAATTGCTCATTTAATTGCACTGTAAGTTTTATGGGGTGTGCCCCAGGCTGCGTTCTTTATGCTAGGCATTTCAGTGTTTATGAGCTGAGCTATACCCCAAACTTCAAACATAAAGGAAAACTGGCGGAATATGCTCTCCTCGGGTTCCATAAACACTTTCCGCCAGTTTCATTATTTTTCCCAATGAAATGAAATGAGTGTGTTAAACCTGTAACATAGACGATTGCTTGGTATCTCCGGAGCTGCTGTGTCCTTCATGTTCAAGTGGAAGGCAGCTCCGTGTTCCTGCTGACGAGCGAGACTGCAAAAGAGCAACCGCCATCCAGTCTGTGTCCGATCTGGCGCCCCCGTCTGCAGTCAGGACTTCCTCTGTCGGGAGTCTCTGGCATAGTTATCCTTGAGACTCATCTGGCTGGTAAAAGTTTGTGCATTTTGGGTTTTTGTCAAGTTTTGTTGTTTGTTTAATGAACTGCGCTGTCTTCTGGGTCATGCCTATTGTGGTGGTGGTGGTTGTGTGGGTGCCCTCAGTCCAGTCAGTTCCGCCCCTCAGCAGCTCTGTGGATAGCAGAAGGAAGCCCCGCCTGGTCCTGCGTCCTCCTCACAACGTGTTCCTATAACGGGGCCCCTTGATGCAGCCACTGTGTCGGTCTATCTCGCCCAGGGCCTGCCTCGATCTCGCTGCCCTTCTCTTTTACCAAGCACGATGTCCGTCTCCAAGAACTGCTTTCTCCGGATAACAGTTCCAAAGTATGTGAGACAGAGTCTCGCCATCGTGACCTCTACGGAGCCTTCTGGCTAGACTTCTTCCAAGTCAGATTTGCTTTTGCAGTCACGGACCCACACATGGTAAATACGCCCTCTGGATCACAGGTCTATGACATGTGCTGAAGAAGACTAAGCCAAAATCCAGCTCACTGCCATCGAGTTGATGCCAACTCATAGTGACCTGGGAGGCCAGGCGAGAACTACCCCTGTGAGTTTTCAAGATCATAGCGATTCACCCAAGTAGAAAGGCCCGTCTTTCACCCTCAGAGCCACTGCTGGCCTTGCTGGTCGCAGTCCAGCATGTAACCATGACAGCACCAGGCTGCCTGATGCTTCAGCATAGGACCAGCTTAAGGAAGTAAATATGCCAACTTCTTTTGCAAGTAATTCTGTGTCTGTTGTCAGGCAGACCTGGTTTTACCTAAGGCAGATGAACATGCATTCCACAACTACTCAAATGCTGATGGAGGTCTACTATTTACTACCAATCTGTAGTCTTTTTTCTTTTATCTGCTATAGATTATCCCATTACATGAAATATATGAAACCAGATCTCCAGGAAATTCCAGTTTTCAACAAACCTTTCTTAATTAAAAAGGGGGGGACATGTAATGGCTGTCGAGAAATTTCAGCGGAGTGGTGTGACCAGAAGCCTCGCCGTTCAAGTTTCAGAAAAGATGAACGGGGACAGAATACAGACAAGACACATAGATAACCCACTAGCCCGTGTATTTTGGAAGGCATAATATGGTCAAGTGAAAATGCTTACCAGAGTGAAGGAGGGAAGGTCATATGAGAGAGATGACAGGCTTCTCAGGGATTAATGTTTATAAGAAGGCTTGGAGGTTCTGGGCCGGGCTGCAAGCTGCCGGATCGTGGTTCAGACCCACCATCCACTCTGCAGGATGCTTTATAACATTTTTAAAGAGGCCATGAGAACAGCCCACATACTCTGGTTCTCCTGTCTTTCGGGTACATAGTAGGATTGGACTTTCTTATCCCCTCTGAGGTTAAGTGTGGTCGTGTAGCTTGCATTGGTTAGCAAAGTGAAGTGTCCTTTCCAGATGGAACCTTTAACCATACACAATCCACCACACTCTGTTTACCTGCCTCAGTGAGAGTTGAAGCTGAGGCTGAGCTGAAGGGCTGCCAGTCTGAGGCCCTAGGGGCCGAGATGAGCAGAGTGCCCTTGCTGACCCAAACCAGGCACATAGTGTGACTGAGAAATAAATTGTGGTTTGGTGCACCCCCAGCCATCTTCTCACCTAAAAGTCTGGGAGTGAAGCCCAGGGCCAACACAGAGATCTGTGATTTTAGGGAGCCAGGCTCCTTCGGCTTGTCTGTTTGGCTCTGCAGAGCTGTGGTTTCATGATCCACAGTTACAGAGCTCATGTTCTGAGCAGCCGGAATGAGGACAGGATGAAGAGGGCAAATGGGGTCCATCTCTAAAGAAAGCTTTCCGCTTCCTAGCACTTCCACTTAGAATCCTCGGTCCGACTTGGCCACAGGAGTGTGCCTACAAGGAGTCTCAAGACTGAACAAGGCCCAAAGATGGTGAGCTATTTCACCACAGAAGGAACTTATTCATCAAGATGCTTTTAAAGAAACACCACACACACAATCAAATTTGTATCATCAACCAGGTGATCCCGTGACATATTCTAGAAATAACAAAGTGCAGGGACAGAGAGCTCGGCATCACCTGGGGAATTTCCTTCCAGTGAGTTTGGCTGTACAGTCATGGTTTCTTACACAGACCAGGACTGAAGAAAACAAATCAGTGTGATCAAGTGTAACGTAGGAAGCTGATTTCCCGTTGATTGTGAGCAGAAGCTGTGGCCTCCTGGAAAGGGCTCCCCACCATGGATCTGGTTCCCGTGACAGAGGGAGTGGAAAGGGGCCCTTCTCTCCACCCTGCACTCGCTCTGTCTGAAGCAAAGTGAAACAGGTTCAGTTTGGGCCTGGTCGCCTTTCTGCATGTGAAAGGGAGAAAAACATTTATCGTTAAAAATGCTTCCTTGTACACATGATCTGTACCTGTGCAGAATGTTGAAATGGCAGCTGTTTTCTGGCATATTCATATATTTGCCACACACACATCCAGAAGCATGTTTCCACAGCATTTGGAGTGAGCAGACTACACCTAGACCAGGGAGTTTCAAAGGAATTGTTAGATCTCTTTGGAGATAAGAGTTGCATCTCGGTCCTTGGCTCCTCAAGAGAAAGAATTCACACCGAAGCCTGGCTCATGATCCAAGTGAGTTTTATGAGAGTTAGAAGTTTCAGGTTTTACACGGCACCCATAGGATTCCTCCCGACCATGCAGCCTGGCACACTGAAAAAGCTCTCTCTCCGTGTGCCTCTGTTAGGTCCCCCTCTCCCCTCCCCCCTCCCCCCTTTCCCTTCTCCCTCTGGGCTCCTGCCTTTTCAAGGATTCCACGAGGAGGCGTGGTGGACGACCCCAGATCGACCCCATTGGCTGAATTGAATTCACCTGGCCCAGGTGGGCCGATCCAGGATTAGCGCCCACTCATGCCCACTGGCGGGGAAACCTGGGCCTCTGAGCATATGCAGTGCGCTGCCCTTTGTTCTCGTGCCTGGCTCTCTGGGCAAAGGCCCAACGGACATCCCATCCCTGCACTATCTGCCTAACAGAACCTCACCCCCAAAGTATTTATGGTTGGAGATCCAGATATAGGCACAATAAGGCAGTGAGTAGTCTGCAATTTGGGCTTCCAAATTAGCCATTGGGATGCAAATTAAAGAGGAGAGAGGGGCCTCTCTGGTGCTGCTCCATCCTTTCTGTCCTTTTATCTCCCTGTTTCCCTCCTTGATTCCTATAATAGGAGATGCATGGTCTCCTGCCGGGCTTCAAGCCCGTCTGGGCGTGTTTGTCAAACCGGTGGGGCAGGCTGGGCAGGCCGGGACGGGTGGACAATTTGCAGAAGGGCCTCAGGGTCCCCTGGACCCCAAGCAGCAGGTTTCAAGAGACGTGGAGAACCACGCACCTTGGTCGGTATACTATGCTCAAACCAAACTGTCTGACTTCTCATTAATTCTGATTCTCAGTGACCCTGGAGGACAAGGTCGAATGGTCCCTGTGAGTTTCTGGGGCTCTAATTCTTTATCAGAGCAGAAAACCTTGTCTCTCCCAGAAGAGGGGCTGGTAGTTCCTATCTTCGGATCTTGTGGTTAGCCACCCAATGCATAACATCTACACCAGGAGTGTCCCTGCCCACCGCCGCCCCCCATCCCCCCTCCCATCCCCAAGTTCAGCAACATGGTGACAGTGAGTTGGGTTCTGGTGAGTGCATACCTTCATAGCGACCCTGTAGGGCAAGGTAGAGCTGCCTTGTGTATTTCTGAGACTACAACTCCAGGAGAGTGGTTCTCAACCTTCCTAATACAGTTCCACATGTGGTGGTGGCCCCCCAACCATAGCATTATTTTTGTTGCTACTTCATAACTGTAATTTTGCTACTGTTATGAATCGGACGACCCCCGTGAAAAGGTCATTCGACCCCCAAAGGGGTCACAACCCACAGGTTGAGAACCGCTGCTCCAGAAGAAATCCCATCAATCTCCCACATGATAGGCATCCACAGTGAAGTGCTTGCCTGCCAGTCGCTCTCTGGGCAGATGAAGTTAACAGAATAGTAGAAAGGCTGACCCACAGAGTTATTTAAAGACAGGAGGCATACTTTACTGTCCCCCTAGACTGTGCCCTGACACAAGAGACTAGTTGTCACTTCTTCCACACACAGTTAGTGACAGTCTGGAGGGGATTTCCACCCAAGAGCAAGCCCTGATATGTCCTCAGTTGATTGTGTGTGTGTGTGTGTGTGTGTGTGTGTGTGTGTGTGTGTGTGTGTTTTGGAAGGGGGAGGAGGGCAAAATGGTTTATTCTCATTCCAAGCTACATTTCAGTACTTTGCCCCCCTCCGGCTGGGGTGTGTCTGAGGCCTTAATCATACACTGAGAAGCGAAGGTGAAAAGGGGAGCTGGAACGTGCTCTGGTGCAGACTAGGCCTGGGGAAGGCATGGGGAGGGGAGCTGTGAGGGGGGAAAGACTTTCAAGGACATCACAGCTTTCCAAAGGAAATTGAGAGAATCCTGAGTGGCCTAACTTGGACTAGATGGCTAAAGCAGGGAGCAAGGGTGGAACAAGAACTTTTGCTGAGGTCAGTGTTCACAACCAGGAAATAGAGGCGAGCGTTCTAGTGGTGAAGGGGCTGCAGGACATGGCATGGGCTGTGGGAGGTCTACCTGCGAGTTAGTCCGGGTAGACCAGAGAAACAAATCCAGGGAGACCCTCTACTGTGTATAAGAACGCGCTTTATAAAAAAGAGCAATTGAATATTGAGAAAACATCCCAGCCCAGTCCAGATCAAGTCCATAAGTCCAATATTAGCCCCTATGTCCGAAACCAGGGCACAGTATCTCTGGGCTAGATTTAAACCTCCCCACGAGAAAGAATTCACGCTGAAGCCTGGCTTGTGATCCAAGTGAATTTAATGAGAGTTAAAGAAGCATCAGGTTTTACGAGGCACCCATAGGATTCCTTTTGACCATGCGGTCTGGCAGAGACTGCTCAACATCACTCAAAGATGTCTCTCCCAAGTTTTCCTCCAAAAAAGACGACCCCCTCTCCCTCTCGGTTCCTGCCTTTTCAAGGATTCCCGGGGGGGGGGGGGGGGGGGGAGGCGTCGTGAACGATCCCAGGTCGGTCCCATTGGCTGAATTGCAATCACCTGGCCCAGGTGGGCTGATCCAGGTTAATGCCCATCCGCGCCCACCGGCGGGAAAATCCAGCTTTGTGCTATGCGGGCTCTCCTGGGCATGCGTCAATGGACATCCCATCCCCGATGCAGCTACCTAACATAGCTTGTGACTGTATACCCAGCCTGGCAGGAGCTCTGGTGGCATCTTGGGTACGCTCTGAACTGCTAACCACAAGTCCGCAGTTTGACCCAGGGATCCGAGTGAGGCCATTGTGTCAAGCACTTTTGTACATTTGCTTCCCTCAACATTTGCTTTCTACTTGAGTCCTTGGTATCAGCTTCTCATTTTCCCCTCCCTTCCCTCTCCCCACTCCCCCATGAACTTTTGATAATTTATAATTATTATTTTGTCATATCTTACAGCGACATCTCCCTTCACCCACCTTCTCCACTGTCCATCTCCAAGGAAGGAGGTTATATGTATATCTTCACATTTTAATTCTTTGAAGATACTAGTGTACACATTTGATGAAGCTGACAACTAGGTTAAAAAGCACTAAAAGTGAAGATGAATCTTCTCAGTCAGATTTCCTGTTTTACCTAACACTAGCGGTCAGACCCTCACAGAAATCCCCCTGTGGAGGATGAAGCCAAGGACGCCAGTTGGGGCTGAAAATCTGTCCTAAGAAGGTGTGTGTAGGAAACCAGGACACATAGATTAAAAATATGCGGCCCTTCCCTTGTTTCACGTACAAGCTGGTGTACTAGTGTGCTGAAGGGAAGCAGCCAGCCCGGACAGAGCGTGCCACTAGATGCATTTCAAGAAAGTACAGCAGCAACAGGCCATCCCTCCCATCTCAGTCACATGGAGCTAGAGAAACACTCCACCAGGAATCTGCTACTGGCTCTTCCATGAACACGTTTTTATTATCTTGTAACTTCTGTGAAGTCAAAGAGATAACGCAAAAGGGCTAAGAAATCAAAGACATGAAACTTTAACTAGGGCTTTGCCAGTATTAAGCAATTAGACTTTGGTCAAATTCCATTGAAGAGGCAGCACTTCGGACTGAGTTGTGAGGAAATAATCATAAATGGTTGTGAAGCACCACAGAAGAGCTGTGGTGGCTTGCTGGTTAAGTGCTCAACTGCTAACTGGAAAATTGGTGGTTCAAAGCCACCCGGCAGCTTTACGAGTTTCAGACCTGGCAAGAATCTGCATCTAGCATAGAAAATGTGTGCTCACTACGGGTCTCTCAATTCAGTTCAGTTCAATTCAATTCTATGGCAGGCACCTGACAGCAGAACAAAATGAAACCGTGATAGTTTTCATTTTTGTTCTTGTAACTAAAAGCAAATTAAATGTTTAATTTCTTAATACTGAAAGCATCATATTTGCTCAACAGCAGGATGCTAACCAAGGTGTCCTGACTTTTCCTGAAGCAGGATGTGAGAGACGTGCAGGTAAGTCCATATAAAGGAAGCATAGCTCAAAGTATAGTTCCTATCGAGAGGATTGTCATATTTTATTTCAAAGCAATACGCCTCCCTCCCAATTTAGGCTCAAAGTCCATGCCTCAAACAGAGTCCATGTCCACCATGTGCTTCATCTCTCACCGTCCCTC
Organism: Tenrec ecaudatus; assembly: GCF_050624435.1. Classification (NCBI taxonomy): domain Eukaryota; kingdom Metazoa; phylum Chordata; class Mammalia; order Afrosoricida; family Tenrecidae; genus Tenrec; species Tenrec ecaudatus. The sequence continues at coordinate 61,371,733 of NC_134542.1, read as the reverse complement.
CAAATCCCATCAAAACAAAGTAACCCAGTATGGCTGAGTTCATCCCAACTCGCCTGGGTCCTACAGAGCCCTGCTACGAGTGGACTAGTGCATGGGGTGCTACCCCAAGGGCAGCACAATGAGCCCACCTGCTGCTCCGGGAGAACAGATGAGCCTTTTTTTTTTCTCCTAAAAAAAGAGTATCAAGAATCCTACTATGCAGGATTTCAGCAAGGGCAATGTAACCGAGAGAAATGACTGAAACCCAAAAGAAGGCTGAGCATGATAGTGGAACAAGAGGAAAGTAAAAGGAAAGAGAAGAAAGAACTAGGAGACAAAGGGTATTTATAGCTCTAAATACAGGCATGTATTTATGTAATATGTAAATGTATTTATGTACATATGTAAATGCATTTATTTATAGGTTTAGTATTAAGGCAGCAGAAGGACATTGGACCTCCACTCAAGTATTTACTCAATGCAATAACACGTTGTTCTATTAGATTGGCATCCCATGATGCACACCTTCCCAACAAGATTGCCAAAGACAAATGTGTGCATAAGCAAATGTGGTGAAGAAAGCTGATGGTGCCGGGCTATCAAAAGATATAGTGTCTGGGGTCTTATGAAGATAAACCCATCTAGCTCAGAAGCAACAAAACCCACATGGAAGAAGTACACCAGCCTCTGTGACCAAGAGGTGTCGAAGGGATCAGGTATCAAGCATCAAAGAACAAAAAATAATTATCATTGTAAATGAGGGGGAGTGTGGAGTGGAGACCGGAAGCCCATCAGTAGGCAATTGGATATACCCTTACTGAAGGGTTGAAGGGAGGAGATGGGCCAGTCAGGGTGGAGGGTAGCAACCATGAAACATACATTAGGTGACAGAAATTACCTAATACATACTTTAAAACTCTTTGATGAAAACAAAGAAATTTAGACCTGATTTATCAGTTACTATCTGATGGCACTGTTTGATTGCTAACCATAAGGTCCAAAGTTCAAACCCACCAGCCACTCCATGGGAGAAAGATGAGGTTGTCTGCTCCCATTGTTGCCGGTCCACTTGGTGGAGCTGGATGAAAGTGAAAGGGGACAAAGTAGGTGAATAAGCAAATGTGGTAAAGAAAGCTGATGGTGCCCGGCTATCAAAAGATACAGCATCTGGGGTCTTAAAGGCGAAGGTAAACAAGTGGCCATCTAGCTCAGAAGCAACAAAGCCCACATGGAAGAACACACCAGCCTGTGTGATCACGTGGTTCCGAAGGAATCAGTTATCAGTCATCAAAGAACAAAAAATCGTATCATTGTGTGCTCACCTCCATGATACGATCGCTGAAGACAAATGGGTGCATAAGCAAATGTGGTAAAGAAAGCTGATGGTGCCCAGCTATCAAAAGATACAGCGTCTGGGGTCTTAAAAACTTGAAGGTAAACAAGCGGCCATCTAGTTCAGAAGCAACAAAGCCCACATGGAGGAAGCATACCAGCCTGTGTGATCACGAGGTGTTGAAAGGATCAGGTATCGGGCATCATCAGAGCAAAAAATCTTATCATAGTGAATGTGGGGTGAGGGGGAGTGCAGAGAGGAGACCAAAATCCATTTGTAGGCCACTGGACATCCCCTTACAGAAGGGTCTCGGGGAGGAGACAAACCAGTCAGGGTGCAATGTAGCAATGATGAAACATACAACTTTCCTCTAGTTCCTAAATGCTTTCTCCTCCCCCACTATCATGATCCCAATTCTACCTTGCAAGTCTGGCTAGACCAGAGGATGTACACTGGTACAGATAGGAACTGGAAACACAGGGACTCCAGAGCAGATGATCCCTTCAGTACCAGTGGTGTGAATGGTGATATTGGGAGGGTAGAGGAAAGGGTGGATTGGAAAGGGGAAACCGATTACAAGGATCTACATGTGACCTCCTCCCCGGGGGACGGACAACAGAAAAGTGGGTGAAGGGAGACGTCGGACAGTGTAAGATATGACAAAATAATAATGTATAAATTATCAAGGGTTCATGAAGGAGGGGATTGGGCGGAGGGACAGAAAATTGAGGAGCTGATACCAGGGGCTTAGGTGGAGAGCAAATGTTTTGAGAATGATGAGGGCAATGAATGTAAAAATGTGCTTTACACAATCGATGTATGTATGAACTGTGATAAGAGTTGTATGAGCCCTTAATAAAATGATTTTAAAAAATAAAGTGAAAGGGGAAAGCATTTGTTTGGTTGATCAAGCAAGGAGCAAACTGCAGACTACAGCCAAGGCAAGCTGCAAATGAAAGGAGATTTATCATCTTACCCCAGGAAGTAAATTGACTAAGTTGTAAATTGAGGGGATTATGAATATGTAACATATTTCCGGGAAATGGTCATGAATATTCATTGGAGTAGTTTATGATTCTTGGCCAGGAAATGGGTTTATTGAATCCTTTGCTTCTCAATGTTGCCTAAGTTGGTCTGGTAGCATTGGCTTTTTGTTCCTTGGCCAAAGTTCTTTTGTTGAGGGGCCAACTGTAAGTTTTGACTGGTCTTCTTGTCAATGTTTAGTGATGCAGATCTGGTTATAACCAATACTCATTTGCTGTGTGGGATACTTTCCTAGGAGGAAAGGGCTAAAAAGAAACAGGTGAGCAGGAAAGAAAGAATGGATTAGATATGGATAATAGATGAGGTATATGTATTTCAACATCCTATGACAATATTGAGCAAGTTAGGTAATTCACAGGGTTACTCAGGGCTAATTAAATTGGAGAATGGTCTCACTGCACATTTAAAAATGTTGGGAAAGGGAAGTTCTGAGCTGTCCTACAGGATCACTAGGAGTCAGAGAAGACTGGAAAGCAGTGAGGTTAGCTACTACAAATGTGTTATTGTTGTGTGCTGTCCAGTTGATTCTGATTCATCGTGCCCCTGTATTACAGAGTAGAACAGCCCCATGGGGATTCCTAGACTGTAATCTTCACAGGGATACACCACAGGTCTTTTCTTTGCCTGGAGGGGCCTGCTGTAGGAGAAAAAGACCCCAAATTCAAATCTATTTTATGCTCACTCACTGCCATTAAGTCAAGCTGACGCGTGTTGATCCTAGGAACAGAGTGGAATGCACCTGGCTCCAAACGGTAAATCTTTATGGGAGTCGAATGAGTCATCTTGCTTCTGAGGAATGGCTGCTGGTTTCAAACAACTGACCTTTCGGTCAGCAGTCCCACACATATCCCACTACGCCACCGGGGCTTCTGTATTTCATACAGTCCCCTTTATAAAGACACGGCAACGACAATCATCAGGCTGAGAGAAACCACCTACACATAAGCCATTAATCGAGGGGGTGGTAAAACCCCCTCTATGGTGGGTGAAGTCGCCCAAGTCAATCGGCGACTGGATTAACAGCTAACAACACCAGTCTATACTTCAGATAGCAAATCTTTGCCATTTAATCCCACTTACGAAGAGGAGATATGTGCAGCTGATCAGTCTTTGGAGAACACAATCCTTGCCCTCACCAACAACTAAGTTTCTCCTTGAGTCTTCAGAAGGTTCGCCTCCATTTCGGCTTCCCTTATTGAGTTTGTCTTTATTCAGCTTTGTTTGTTCCAAAACTGTAATAAATACATTGCTTCAAGTTCATGTCAAATGTTTATGCAGAGTTGTGAATTCGCAGTGTAATCAAATTCCCGAATCTGGCTCCCAGACGAACCAAATTGTATTGGTTATAATCTTGAATGTTAAATAAGGGTAAAGATTACCTTGTGCCAAGGAGCTTAATTCACTTATTCCCAGGGGATCCCATAATCCAATATTGCCAGAAAGTAAATCGTCATTATCTCAGCTTCCATGCTTGTGTGAATCTATTTTGTTGTTCGGTGCCAGGGATTCTGTTTCCCTGTAAGACAAAGGGAACACTGGCGCAGGCCTGCACATGCCCTGCTGTCTACGCTCATTGCTGCAGCCACTGTGCCAATCCACTTCATGGAGGGGCTGCCTGATGTTTTGGTTTTGACCCTCTACCAGGCAGGATGTCTTTTTTTCCAGGGACCGGTCTCTCCTGATGACATGCCAAAGCACATGAGACAACATCTCACTAGCCTCACTCATAAGGCGCATTCTGGCAGTTCTTTTTCCAAGACAGATGTCTTGGTTTCCTATTGGTCAAGGGCACGTTCAGCATGTTTCACCAGCACCATAATTCAAATGCTTCAGAGGTCTTCAGTCTTCCTTCTTCATCGTCCAGCTTTGATGCCCGTGAACTATTTGAAAATACCATGACTTGGGTTACATTCACCTTATTCCTCAAATGACTTCTTTGCTTTTCAACCCTTCTTCTACTTAATATGTATTGATTCATTAAATCTCTAGGCCTAGTTATCAAGAAAGTCCTTTCCATTAGATGTGCTTACTTTTTTTGTGAAAGTTTTTATGTTTTTTTTAATAAATCATTTTATTGGGGCTCATACATCTCTTATCACAATCCATACATACATCAGTTGAGTAAAGCACCCTTATACATTCGTTGCCCTTGTCATTCTCAAAATTCGCTTTCCACTTGGGTTCCTGGAATCAGCTCATTTTCCTTTATTCCCCCTCCCCCTCCCTCCCTCCTCCCCCCTCCTCCATGAACCCTTAATAGTTTATAAATTATTATTTTGTCTTATCTTACACTGCCCAGCGTCTCCCCTCACCCACCTTCCCAATGCCCATCCCCCAAAGAGGAGGTTACACATAGATCCCCAAGATCGGTTCTCCCTTTCTACGCCCCCTTCCCTCCTGTGTCGCCACTCTCACCACTGATCCTGAGGGGTGCATCCGTCCTAGATTCCCTGTGTTTCCAGATCCCTATTGCACCTAACCAGGTCCGCAAGGCAGAATTGGGATCATGATAATTGTGGGGGAGGAAGCGTTCAAGAACTAGAGGAAGGTTTTGAGTTTCATTGTTTCTACACTGAACCCTGAGTGACTTAGATGTGCTTACTTTAAGATAAAATTTAGAAAACGCTTTTGAAAATTCATTTTTGCTTAGACCCAAATTTAAAGTTTATATTCAGCTTCTTTTAAAAAACAAAACAGTTAAATTATGACTCTCAGTGAGTTCTTGAAATTTTGCTGAAACTGAGATTCTGTTAAAGAAAACAAATCCAATTTAAGATACAACGATGGGGCTCTATGAATCCAGAGATGAGGAAGGAGATCAGGGTCCAAGAAGAAATTAGTGCCCAAGACTAATAGTCTACATAAGCCACGGCCACACTCACATGAGGCCAGAACTACATGGTACCACTACTGGTAAATTATTGTGGGGAACCAGCCCCCACAATCAAACGGGTCCCAGGGGCAGTTGTGTGATTGTGGGTAAATTTAAATAGACATCAGACAAGATAAAGCATGTAAGCGCTCACCTCTGGGACCGCCATGATCTCAGCAGCCAGGTCCACGCAGAGAGAGCATATATATTTGAAATCACAGCTTGTATACACTTAGGGATGTACAAGGCCCCCTAATTACATGATAACAGGAAAGGGATGTACAATAGGCATATGTGCAATAGGAGGGGGATGAGCTAGGAGTGTACACACAATAGGAAGGGGAGGCAGTAGGGGTACACATGTGACAAGCTAGGTGGACTCTAAAATCAAGATAGCAGCTTAACGTTGATCCTTCTTGAGTTGGCTCGACCTTGTCTTTGGGCTCTCTTTCAGGGGAGCAATCCACTGTCCTTATTAGAAGGCGATGGGCCCCACCTAGAGGGAGGCAGACTTTAGGGTCGGATTGCTCTAATATGGCTGATAACCCTCAGGCAGATAACCTTTAAGCAGTGTACCTCCAAGTGAATAGCCACTGACCATGTGTTAGCAAGCAGCATCTCAGAGTTGGCATATATTATGGGGGACAACCTGGGGCATAACCTTTCTGTATCCCACAAATGATCGATAAATCCTTGATTTATTTGGGAGAAAAGTCATATGAGTGTGAGAAAGAAGAAACAAAATTTATATCCATGCACCATCGTGCTTCTACAATCATAAAGAAATATTTAATATGCATGTAACAGTGAGATATTGATATAAAAACAGGTCTTTAACATTAATTCCTAAAACCACCTAGGTTTGCTCCCTATGTACTTCTCAGTAGGTATCATTCCCTTGTTCATAAAATAGGCCCCTGTTTCAATTTACTAGAAAACAAAGTCTGAGGCATATTGGGAGCTATTGTGTTCTTTGGCAGGCACAATCTCAGGGCTGGTAACAAAGGATGAGCATGCTCATCTGCTAACCAGAAGGCTGGAGCTTTGTGTCTATCAAAAGGTGTCTTGGAAGAAAGGTCTGGCAGTATATTTCCAAAACCAAACCATTGAAAACCCTGCGGGGCACAGGTCTACTCTGACACACATGGAGTCAACTCAGATATGTCTGTATGTCTATCTATCTATCTATCTATCTATCTATCTATCTATCTATCTATCTATCTTTCTATCTACCTATCTACATACACTTTTTTTTTAAGAGAAAACAATATTTTCAGTTTCAAGATACTACCAGCTTTCCATCCTTTCAGGAACGGAGCAAGCCCACACTCATCCCATCCAGGAGCACAGGTAATAAATACAGAGCCTGGGGTTAGAAGACATTTGGAGGTTGTTGCCTGCAGGCTTCCCTACCTGCTCTTCACAAATGAATTTCTGTAGTGTTCAGGTTGAAAACCTCAGTCTGGTGATCTAAGGGGCCCACACCAGGGGAACAGTACAGTTCAGGGAGGAGAGATGAAGCGACACCTCCTGGCCCTGATGTGTGGTCCAGGCTATATAGGCAAGGAACTTAGAGGCCTCTGGACGCTACTGGTAGTCTAGAAAGAGGGTTTCCCAAAAGAAAAAGCAATTTAATCACAATATTGTATCTCTTACTGTATGTAAGTGTTGTCAAGGCAGCCGTTCAAGCTCACTTGCTGCTCCGTGGGCAAACTATTAAGCTCTCTCCTCTTGTAAGATTTACAAAGCCCGGGAAACCCTTCATAGTGTCACTATGAATTGGAATAGACTCAGTGGCAGTGAGGTGTTTTGATTTGTTTTTGGAGGAGTGGGGGAGGTTGCTGTAGGTCAGTGTTTTCCAAAGTGGGTGATTGGGGAACACTGGAATGATCCTGGGAGGCTGCCACAACAGATAGCTATACTTGACCCTGGATTGAGGGCAAGAGTACTAAAGGTTTCATTGACAGACTGGTTTTTGTCCTAAGAAGAGAACAGTAGACCAAATAAATTTGGGACCTATGCTGTAGGTAATTGGAGGAGCCCTGGTAGCTTTATGGATTATGCACTGGGCTGCCAATCACAAGGTCACCAGTTCCAATTCACCAGCTGCACTGCAGGAGAAAGATGAGGCTTTCTGCTCCCATAAGGGTTTACAGTTTCAGAAACCCAAAGGGACAGTTCTATTCTGTCCTCTAGACTCTGTGCGTCAGAACTGACTGGGTGGCAGTGAGCGAGAGGGGTTGGTGAATTGTTGAGACCAATGGGTTGGTTCTGCTCTTTTTCAGGCCTGGAGACCTTTAGTGAGTCCCAGGAGCGGGGTCATTACCGCTACCTTGAAAATGATATGCGGCCACCTAGGTGTGGGTGGCTACACATTTCTATGAGAGATCAAAGATTGTTTTCTGTTGGATAGCAAGTTTTCTTTTGTGATCCTATTGTGTAACCTAGCCAACAAAGTGATTATCAATAGGTAATACTTTCTACTTCAGAGCTTCGTTTGAGCAGAGGAATACCAAAGCCCACTGGTGTCAGATGTTAGGAATCATCTGATGAGAGATGGCCAGTGATAACTGCAGTTTAAATTGTGCCTTGCAATACCTGCTTCTGTTTACCTCATGGAAGAAAAAGCAGGAAGGATCTGAAAATTTAGCCAATCTCCCAAGCTAATTTCTCAGGAAGACTCCTTGGAAATAATTCATACTTCCGGCGTAAAGTGATATCATACACTATTTTGATTATAGATTATACCATTTTGCTCTTCTCTCTGAGAGATTTATTATAACTTGCGAGGAAGTAGCTAGTGTGGCTTATTTTATACTCCATAACTCATACATCTAATTAGATGAACAAAATCCAATTAACATCTAAATTTCATACTACTCTGAAAAGAAAAAGAAGAAAAATTCTGTACTAAAAGCTAGTTCTGAATCCTTCACAACGGATCTTCCTCTTCATGCAAAGAATCAAATGGAGAAAAACGTTTGAGAAACCAACCTTGAACTCACCAGAAGAAACACATAGCACCCAGACTGGCGCCTAGGTGATCTGTCCACTCCACGTGGGGGTTCCACGGTGAGGTGCTCCTGTTGCAGGGTGCCCTCCAGTCTACTGCAGTTCATAACAGGTCTGCCCACACAGGGTGAAACTCCGGCTGGTCCTGTGACATCCTCGCAGTTATTGTCCGAGCCCGTCCTTGTCAATGCACCTCAGTGAGGGCCTTCCTCTCCTGTGCTGACCCTCGACTTTACCAAGCATGCCGTCCTTCTCCAGAGAGGCCTCTCTTTGGGTAACACATCCAAAGTGCTAATCAAAGTAGGATTTCAATATTACACTTTACATTCTTAATAGGATATAAAGTACCCTGGGCAGGTATGGCCTTTATATCAGAAAATTACAGTTTCCATGGAATAGAAATCACCTTTATTAATCACAAAGCTTTAACGAGACCTAAGCTGTTGTCTGGCACTGTGGGTCAGAAATTATGCTGCTCATCACAAGGTTGGTGTTTCAAACCCATCAGCTGCTCTGAAGAAGAGCGAGGCCGCTGTCCGCTCCCATAAAGATGAGTCAGAATTGACTCCATAACACTCTGATCAGTTTAATTTGGTTTATGGTCAATAAAGGGACAGAAAAATGAGGTTGTCTTCATCCCAATGAAAGTCCACAATCTCTGAAACCCTTTATGAGGTCAATATGGTAGAATCCACTCAATGACAATGGATTTGATCTTAGACTGAGCCCTTGTGGCGCAGGGGGCTAAGCATTGTGCTACTTACGAAAAGGTTGATGGTTCAGACCCACCAGCCCCTCCAAGGGAGAATGCCGAGGTTGCCTGCTCATAGAGTTAAAGTTTTGCAGCGGTTCTCAACCTGTGGGTCGTGACCCCTTTGGGGGTTGAACCACCCTTTCACAGGGGTCACCCGATTCATAACAGTAGCAAAATCACAGTGATGAAGTAGCAATGCAAATAATGTTATGGTTGGGGGCCAGCACCACATGAGGAACTGTAAAAGGGTCGCGGCCTGAGGAAGGTTGAGAAGCACTGTTTTACAGCCTTGACCACTCTCAGGACGCCCTATGGGTTAGCTCTGAGTCAGAACCTCCTCAGCTGTGGGCTTGCAGTCAAAGTAAGGTCTCCAAGTACATACACCCAATGGAATACTCCTCCTGCTGAGGCATAATCGTGGAACTGCGAAGCACGGCATGGGTGGATCTGGAGACGTCCTGCTGAGTGCAGTCACACTCACCTCTCACTGACACGAGTGGATTGTAATGCATGGTGATCCTGCAGCCCTGGTGGCCTGGTAGCTTAACGGGTTACATACTGGCTTGATAACCACAAGGTCAGCAGTTTGGAATCCACCAGCCACTCTGCAGGAGACAGATGAGGCTTTCTGCCCCTAAGCAGTTACAGTCTCAGAAACCCACAGCGGCAGTCCTACTCTGTCCTATAAGTTCACTGTGAGTGCAGTTAGTCCATTTTTAAAAAGGACAAATACTGTACGCAATGACTGTTATAAAAGAAAAAAATCAAAAAAACCAAAAAAACAAAAAACAAAAAAAAAAAGAAAGAAAAAAATCAGGATAAAGAGGTTTTTGTTGTTTTTCTTTTAATCATTTTATTGGGGGCTCGTACAATGCTTATCACAATCCATCCATCCATTGTGTCAAGCACATTTGTACATTTGTTGCCACCACCATTCTCAAAACATTTGCTTTCCATTTGAGCCCCTGGCATCAGCTCCTCATTTTCCCCCTCCCTCCTTCCCTCACCCTCCCTCTCTCCCAAAGCCTTGATAATTTATAAATTATTTTTTCATGTTTTACACTGTCCGATGTCTCCCTTCACCCACCTTTCTGTTGTCCACCCCCCAGGGAGGGGGAAAGATAAAGGTTTTTATACCAAAAAGAAACACCCTTTGACAGCCTTTGATGGTTACCAGGGGTGTTAGGGCAGGGGAAGCAATAGGTTGGAGAGGTGTTGGGGTAAAAGCAAAGACAATATTCAAGAGGGAGATGGTGGAAGAAAGGAGGGGCAGCAGACAGGCAAGCTATTAGGAGGTTAGATACATTGTTGAAGCCATTGAATTCAAAAATCAAGATCTGAAATGTAAATCAGAAGACAAACTTCACGGCATCAGGTCAATTCTGGTGCATGGTGGCCCTGTAGGGCAGAGCAGAACTGCCCCCAGTGTGTTTTGGGGACTGGAACTCGTCACGGCTGTTCAAAGTCTCACTATTCCTCCCTGAGAGCCACCAGTAGATCTTGGGGTTAGCAGCCCAGCACGCACCCCATTGCGCCAGCAGGGCACCACCTGAAATGTGAACCCCTCCTAATTCACAATAATCCATTTAAATATTGGTAATCCTTTTGATTTTAACTACGTAGAAATCGGCTTTGTGAGCACATCCTAGAAACAAACCTTTGCTACACACAGTCAGGGATGCTTTCAATGGGACCTGGTCTCATCCTACCTTGTAAAGATATGCGTTGACTAAAATGGGCCCTTCTTGGCACCTCAGGATGGCGGGTTTCGGCCCCTTCTACCATTATCCTGAAAGGCTCCTCTCAGTCGCCAAAGGTGTGTGGTCCCTAAAGGTGGACAATCGTGCAGTGTTGGCCGTGGGGGCTTTAGCCTTAGAGCTCGTCACAGCTAGCATCGCACCTTCAGAAGCAGAGCGTGGAGGTGCTTCATGAGCACTGAATGCAGGTGTGATAGAAATAAACCCTTTGTTATCAAAGAGCATAAAGGAGTTCAGAGTTGATTGTGAGGCCTTTCATCTTTACGTGAACTTGGAAGGGTTTCCTACATGAAAAAATGCCAGCAGCAGCAATATCATCTGGGAGTCTGGGGTCCTCTGCTGATTACCAATGAAGGAGAATCACTCCCAGTTGGTTTCCCTTCCCGTCATAGAAGCCATAAGCATGGCAACCTTTTCATCTTGAGGCGCTGAAGATCGGCGGTTCTCAACCTGATGGTTGCGACCCCTTGGGGGGGGGTCAAATGATCCTTTCACGGGGGTCGCCCAATACATCAAAGTAGCAAAATGACAGTTATGAAGTAGCGATGACAACAATTTTATGGTTGGGGGGTCACCACCACATGAGGAACTGTATGAAAGGGTCGTGGCATGAGGAAGGTGGGGAACCCTTGCCGAAGCTTGATTCAGGGAAGGCAAAAATCAAAAGAAAAGTCCATCAAATGCCCAGTGCAAGTTAGCATTCAGTGAATAAAGCATCACTGATAAACATGGTGCCTCACTTGAATTTCATTTTTTCTTAAAAAGTGCTCAATTGTATGTAGCCCTAGGCTTTCTTATTCCTTTTTGCCATCTCAGAACCATGCTATATCAATAGTTCCTTTTGCCATTGAGTCCAATCCAACTCACAGCGACCCTGTAGGACAGAATAGAACTACTCCTTTGGGTTTCTTAGACTGTCCCTCTTTACGGGAGCAGACAGCATCATGTGTCTCCTGTGAGGTGGCTGGTGGATTTGAACTGCCCATCTTGGGGTTAGCAGTTCAATGCCTACTCCACAGCACCACCAAAACCAAACTCACTGCCACCGAGTCAATGGTGACTCAGAGCGACCCACCTCTGGATTTCTGAGACTGTTTACAGGAGCAGAAAGCCTAGTCTTTCTCCCAGGGAACTGCTTGTGGTTACAAACTGCCGACCATGTGGATCGCCGCCCAATGCGTAACCACTACACCACCAGGGCTCCTTATATCAATCATGAGAAGCATAAAACAGGATCTAAATTAAGCAGAAGCATAAAGGGTTTGGACTACATACTTTCTAAGGTCCCTTCCAGATCTAATTGAAATGCTATTATAATAAAAATTCCTAAGTAATGTAAAGAGATTTAAAGCTACAGTGAAGTACTGAGGTGTAGAGTCTGCCGCAGGAATTCAATCAGGCGATTCCCCCTTGGTGGATTTGGAGCTGCTCGGGATTTCGTGGTTGCATAGGGAAGTAGAGTAACTCAAAAGAGCCAGACAAGTCAGTGCGAATTTGTTGAAATTTTCAAATATCAACATTGAAAAATCTTTGAATCATCCCATTTGATTGGTCTCTTCTGTTAATGCAAGCTGTTTGCTAAACAGCACTTTTGAGAAATCCGTGAATGTGAAAACACCGTGCCTAGGACTCCAGCTACATTCCCAGTGCTCTGTGTGGTCTTGAATTGCTCGCTTCTCTGCTCTGTGAGTCTGTAAAATTAGAGGGTGGAAGTAAAAACACCTGTAAAACTCCTTGGGCTCTAAAATTCTAGGGTTTGATTCTTTGATTTTAGGATTTTAAATTTCTAGTTATTTCGCAGTTTTGCTCTATCCTCTATGGCTGATCTGTGACTACAATTAGAAATTCCGTGTTAACTTTTATTTGAGTAAAAATAAGGAAGAAAAGAGAGAAACAGGTACACTTTGACAGCAGCGGAAATGTCAAATGGTTTTTCAAATAGGATCCACCTTGGGTCACTATTTAGTACTTTTTGCTGCTCTATTGTTTAAGAACAATACCTCCAGTGTTTTCAATTATCTTATACCTAACAGTAATAGTTAATGATTAAAAAGGAATTTGAATATAAAACAGTATTAATGAAGTAATATATAAATTTCATTTCCAGAAGTCATTAAAACTGCTTTAAACCTAAATCACTGCATATTAGAGTGTTTATCATTATTCTTTTTATGTGGCTCATATGATATCTGATTTAAGGGCCAACTCACCAAGAAAGAATTAATTTGCTAGGGGAGGAGAAAGTACAGTAGGAATATAATTACAACTTGTGAGTAATTAAAATAATAAAAATGGAAGACATGGATATAAATGGAAAATAATTCATCTGGTTTATTAGTATAACTAGTAGGCATAGTTTAAAATATTTTAACTGCAACTTTAAAAGATCATGGCAGGCTACAGTAAATACACACCATATGTTTCTTAAGCGATGGGTCAGCGGTTCAAGTCCACTAGTCATTCTGAAGGAGAAAAATAACACAGTCTGCTGCCCTTAGTGATTGACAGCCTCAGAAACCCTATATGAAGTCATTATGAGTCAGAATCAACTCAATGGCCGTGGGCTTGGTTTTGGGTCGAGCAGTTCTATTCTGCCCTCTAGGATCTCTATAAATTTAAATAGACCCCATAGCACTGGGTTGAATGCCTATGTGATGAGAAATTGAAGGCTAAAGCCCTGGTGGTTTAGTGGGTTCGGCATTGAACTGCTCACTTGAAGATTCGCAGTTCAAAACCACCACCTGCTTCTCCAGAGAAAGATGAGGCTTTCTACTCCCAGAGCTACAGTCTCGGTAACCCACAGGGGCAGTTCTCCCCTGTAACTGACTTGCTGGCAAGTGAGTTTGTCTCTGAGAGAGCACAACAAATGCTTTCTAAAACAGAAGGCCCCAGAGCACACAAATCCCCAATTACCCGTTACAGCTCACCGGTAGCACAATGTCCTCACAGGTGACAAGTCCAATAGTAAAGGTCTGGGGAAGGCCTTTCCTGACTCCTCGTAGCCTTACCTGGAGTCTCTCTGTGTTAGGCCAGGTTTCAACTCTATCTCTTTCTAAATTTTTTCATCACTAGGACCCCTTAAGTAATACCTCTTCATTTCCCCTCTAGCCTGCCTGTCTCTGTTACTAACTGTGGTGTTTATATATTTCCCCATGCTAGAGATTTCATATAATTGGTATGTTAGTCCAGGTAGACTAGAAAAATAAAGTTATAAACACCCAAATGTGTATAAGAGAGAGTTTTATATAAAGGGTAATTGTACTTTAAGAAAGCATCCCAACCAAGGCTAAGTCTAAGTCCATAAATCTGATATTAGCCCATATGTCTGATACCAATCTATAAAGTCCTCTTCAGACTCATGAAACACAGGCAATGCTGCTGAATGCAGGACGATCACAGGCCCGTGGGTAGAAAGTCTGTGGATCCAGTGGTGTTGTAAGCATCTCAGTGCTGGCAGGGGTCTCTATGTGGCTTCTCAGGCTTCAAAGGTCTGGTTCCATCAGGGTAGGCCCATGTGGTTTCTCCAGCTCAGGGCACTAGTTAGTTCCATGTGGATTGTCAGCTGCAGTGTTTCCCAGGGAGTCAGTAGAGAGAGTATGTGCTTGTGTCTCCCGCCTCCAAGAGGGAATACAGGATTTCCCAGAATTCTCAGAAGGCCGTGCCCACACAGAGGCCTCATTAGCTATGACCTGATTGACAGACTAGACTCCACTCCTTCACTCTTAATCCTCAAATTGACAAACAGTTGTCACTACCACAAGTGGGATCACACAAGATTTGTTCATTTGTGTCCGTCTTCTATCACTCAGCATAAGAGTTTGCAGGTTCATGTACAGCACCGTGTTCCACTCTGCACTGCCCCTAGCTTGACGTCTCATTCATCAAACCACCTCACTCGGGACCCAAATTTGTTATTTCCCCATATCTGTATGTCCCTTTGTCCTTAGTCTCAGACGTCCTAAGTTTTAGGATATAAATGACTGCTCAGAAAATATAGGCTATGTAAGTGGGCTCCCTTGCATTAGGTAGGGTCATATGACTAAATGGTACAGAAACATATATTGTGACATTTGCTGGAAGGGTCCTTTGAGGAAGGCCATGTGCCCTAGGTTTTCCCTCTTTCCTCATTTCTGCTCACTGGCACTCAACATTTCAGCAGCCATCTGGGATAGGGAAGCACCATTGGGAATACAGCACAGGAGACCAGATCTCACTCACAGCCACCCAGTCCAGTCCTTACAAGGGCACTTACCTCTGTAATACCATGCCATGTAAAATACCTACCCTTCCATGGTATTCTGAGGTGCCAAGGGTCATACCACTATGTGAAAAATCAGTGGTTTGATACAAAGATGGAGCAAGACTACATCGAATCACAACATGGAGAGCGACTATATCATTCCATAATTGCCAAATGACATCCTAACTTAACTGCCGAACTGAGGATCGTGGTCAAGTTGACAAAGAACCTTAACTATCACAGCCAGAGTTATTTCGCCTCACATTTCAGCCTTCATTACTGCCAGATGTACACTGTTATTGTGCAAAACGGTCGGGGAGAAGATGGGAAACGGCATGGAGGCCACATCTGACCCCCTTTCCTACACAAAGGAGACTTCCACTCAACATCAGCCCACGGCCAACTGCCACAAGGCAGAGGTCAGACATGCCTCCAACCACCGTCCTTTGTTACCCTCCTCGGACACCAGCACTTCCTCCCATGACATGCTCCTCCTCTACTGGGTTCAATGATCTCTCGTAAGAACCACACAGAACTCACAGACAAAATTCACAAACATGAGGAGTTTTAGAGTTATTAGCAGGTTACCATAAGTTAGGTCAGGAAACAGTAAGGACACAGCAGCCCCTCTCCACAACCAGTAGCCAAGTCTTTCTCTTTGACCCTTAGCCTCTCAGCCAAGTGGTCCTTTGGCCTCAGTCTTCGTGGGCCAGGAATTCCACTGACTGCACTTACTCACAGCTTCAGAGTCTCCTCGCTGCTCCTCTGCTCTGTCTCATGGTCTCCTTGGCTCAGTCTTTGATCTCAGCTTGGCATGGTGTCTGCTGCTTCCACCACTCCAGCAGGGATTTCCATTGTGCTCCACTAGTGAGTTTTCCTTAATGATTTGGGAATTCTGTCTGTTCATGCCTCTTAACAGGGCACATTCTCACAGTGCAGGCTTTGTTGTTGTTAGGTGCCATCCAGTCAGTTCTGACCCATAGCGACCCTGTAGACAGCAGAAGGAAACATTGCTCAGTTCTGTGCCATCCTCACAATTGTTCCTATTCATGAGCCAAGACGTCGATCCATCTCATTGAGGGCCTTCCCCTCTTTGGTTGCCTCTCTACTTTACCAAGCATGTGTCCTTCTCCAGGGACTGATCTCTCCTGACAACCTGTCCAAAGTGTGTACGATGAAGGCTCGCCATCCTTACCTCTAAGGAGCTCTCTGGCTGTTCTTCTTCCAAGGCAGATCTGTTTGTCCTTTTGGCATCCACGAGACTTTCAATATTCTTCTCCAGCCCCACAATTCAGCTGCATCGATTCTTCTTTGGTCTTCCTTATTCATGGTCCAACTTGCACATGAGGGGACTGAAAATGCCAGGGTGTGGACCAGGTGCACCTGAGTCCTCAAGTACCTGGAGGAGTGTCAACTCACATGAACCAATCCCTTCTATGAGTGTGTGTTTCACACCCTATTTTCATGGTCTTACCCAATCATTTGGAGAGAATTACAGAGACATGGATAAAAAAGTCATATTAAAAGAGTTCACCTCCTCACAGATTTTTCCTTTTGTCACAAATGCAAATTGTCAGACAAGAAGACA
This sequence comes from Tenrec ecaudatus, assembly GCF_050624435.1. Taxonomy (NCBI): domain Eukaryota; kingdom Metazoa; phylum Chordata; class Mammalia; order Afrosoricida; family Tenrecidae; genus Tenrec; species Tenrec ecaudatus. The sequence goes on along the minus strand of NC_134542.1, from coordinate 61,355,154 downwards.
GTCGACAAATGAGGAGGAGGTGTACAGTGAAATCTTCCAAAGCCATATCTCGGCAAGATGCGAACCTGTCAGGTTCCACTAATAGGAGATGATATAAAAGTGGTAAGACTGCACATTGCCACAGGCAGAAACTTGTGAGAGCCAGAACAAACCAAGGCCTTCCTGGAGGCTTCAGGCTTTCCTAGGTTTCCACTGCTTTGGAATGACCACCGTATGGTAGGACAAGATTCCTTTACTTTGAGAGAGCAACTTTAAGAGTTGAATTGTTAATCATGAGGTCAAAAGTTCAAACCCAACAGCACCTCCACAGAAGAGAGTGGAGGCAATCTGGTCTGGCAATGACTTACAGCCTCAGAAACCCTCTCTCAGGATGGCATCAATCAGAAGCAACTGATGGCAGTGGGTCTGGGCTTTTTTGGTGGGAGTAGGAGGGGGATTATTTGGAGACGGACTTAACCTATTTCCCTTTCTTGCTATTAAACAATAAAACTGTAACATAAACAGAAGAGTATCCTGGGGACCCTCCTGGTTCAGCCCAGCCCACCCACTGCCATTAGACGGACTCTGTGCTGTAAGACAGAGTAGACTGCTCCTGAAGGTTTTCAAGACTGTACTACACTGGGCAGCCTGATCTTCCTCCCTCTGGTTGGTTTGAAACCCTAACATTACAGTGAACAGCTCAGTGCTGAACCCACTGCTCCACTGGGGCTCCTTTTTGTTCATCAATGGTATATTAATAAGGAAAAGGAAAGTGGAGATTCTTCTCCTAAATTAAGAACTCAGTTTGCGTAGCTACTGGTTTATGCATAATGTTTTTCTGCATTCAGAAGCTATGTTTCATCTAGCTTTTTCTTCCTGCATTTTTCTATGTGAAATCCTAATTTCCCAGTTTGACCAGTCAGACCGACAACCATGCCAATAAAGGATAAGATTATGCTTTACGTAAAGCAAAAGAGAAAGGTACAATAATGGGTTTTATTTTAAAGATGTTAAGTAAAAAAGCATGGCTACGAATTCTTAAATCCTTTACTAAACAAAAATATCAAAATGTGAAGGTGTAGTTTCTTGAGTGAGGAAATGGTGTGGAGGCCACGCCTGACCTCCTCTGGCTGCATAAGGGGGTGGGGGAATCCAATTCCACACCAGCCCACGGCCGATTACCACCAGGCAGAGGGCTGGCAATGCTTCCACCTGCCACCCTTCTTCACCCTCTTCTGACATCAGCTGTCCCTCTTACAACTGTGCTTTTCTCCTGGTTTTGATAACCTGTTGCAAACTCACAGACAGCACTCATAATGATGGGGGCGTATTAGGGAAGTAAACAGGTTACCACAGGTCAGGATCAGAAGACATTAAAGATGCAGCACCTGCGCTTAGTCATGCCGCAGGCCCTAGCCTGCCTCCCACTAACCATCTTGTTTAACCGGCCTGGCTTTTGCCCCAGGCCACTTCAGGAGGCGCAGTTTCCCCCTGGCTGCAAGGTGACATCTTACATTCCTTTCAGCCATTTCAAGTAAGAACTACCAAAGTAGCCATCTAAGCATCAAAAGTTTCACTGGCCATGCCCCTTTCTTCTTCCTTGCAAAACCCCGTGTTTCCATTAGCCTGAAGGCATTGCAAGCATCTCACTCCTGATGCCAACTGAGTGAATGGTGTGAAGGTCATATCAGACCAGACCTCCACAGGCCACACAGGGAGGAGGAGACTCCAGCTCCACCGCAGCTCAAACCCACATCCAACAAGGCCAATGCCAGACACCAACCATCCCGCTACGGCACCCTGCCTTCTAGGTTCCATAATCCATTGCAACGGCCACAGAGCATCCAGATAATACTATGCTCTGGGGGTTCTTCAGGACACGAACAAGCCAGGATCAGAAGGCATAAAGAAGCAGTCCTTTTGTTCTCAGCTATGCTGCTGGCAGGCTCAGGCAAGTGTTATCAAATATGTTTAGTGGCACTAAATACTCAAATGACAATCTAATCTGCAAGCCAGCCTCCTGCCCATACGTGCTCAGTTTTACTTGCTCCGTGGATAGGGAAGCCCACTGTTCTGCCTGATGGTCTCTGTGCTGCCCCCCCTGTCCTGACACAAGGTTTCCATGCTTCCTCTGCTCCCTCCACTCTTCAGGAAGGGATCTCACATCACGCATGCCCCTTCTTTCTGAAGAGTCACAGGCAGCCTCCGTTTCTGCTTCTGAGATCTCTCACTTTCATTCCCAGGGAATGGCAAAACTGACCAATCCCCAAGTTAGCCGCCTATGCCCTATTTGCAAGTAGTGACCGGTGGGAGTACAGAAACTATGGATAGAAGGGGCACACATTTATGCCACCTATACACTATGAGAAGCAAATCAAAACTTTTTATTGTGCATGAGGTCATAGTTTTACATTCAACATTTCATGACACATGTTTTTATTTTAACTCACCCATTGCAATCCCTTCAGTGTACAATTCTTGTGTCTCCTATTTCTATTGCTCTCTCTTTCCTAACTCTTTGAACTTTGCCCTTGGATAAATGCTGCCCTTTTGATCTTAAATGATTGATTATTCTAACAGAGATGACTTCCATTCAGGGCTAAAGTCTTGGGCACCTCACCAGTCCTCCCCTGTCCCATAGGGTCGGTATGAGTTGGCATTGATTCAATGGCAGTGAGTTGAGAGCCATAATTCTTAATTCAATGAATTATAATTCTGAACTTTATGCCTGTGGCTACAGCCTGCCTTTTGAAGGAAGTGCTCTGTTACAGGATTAAGATGGGGCTACGTTGTGAACCTGAGTAGGTGTACACCAAATCATACCCTTTATTTCCTTGGAGATATCTCTAAAACTGATTTACTAGGGACTGTGACTAAAGACAATATTCTTTTTTTAAAAGCATTTTATTGGGGACTCATACAACTCTTATCACAATTCATCCATCCATCCATTGTGTCAAGTACGCTTGTACAATTTATTTCCCTCATCATTCCCAAAAGACTTGCTTTCTGCTTGAGCCCTTGGTATCAGCTCCACATTTTCCCTTCCCTTCCTGCTCCCCCCTGCCCCATGAACTCTTGATAATTTATAAATTATTATTATTTTGTCATATCTTACACTGTCCAACATCTCCCTTCACCCACTTCTCTGCTGCCCATCCCCTAGGGAGGAGGTCATACGTAGATCCTTATTATCTGTTTCTCCTTTATCCCTCACCTTCCCTCCACCCTCCCAGTATCACTACTCTCACCCCTGATCTGAGGGGTTCATCCATCCTGAGTTCCCTGTGTTTCCAGTTCCTATCTGTACCAGTGTACATCCTCTGGTCTAGCCATATTTGTAAGATAGAATTGGGATCATGATAGTCGGAGGTGGGGGGAGAGAAAGGATTCAAGAACTAGAGGAAAATTGTATGTTTCATCATTGCTACACTGCACCCTGACTGGCTCATCTCCTCCCCAAGGCCCTTCTGCAAGGGAATGTCCAATTTCCCACAGATGGGCCCTGGGTCCCCATCCCTCACTCCCCCTCATTCACAGTGCTATGATTTTTGTTGTTGTTGTTCTTTGATGCTTGATACCTGATTCCTTCGACACCTTGTGATCTCACAATCTGGTGTGCTTCTTCCATGTGGGCTGTGTTGTTTCTCAGTTATATGGCCACTTGTTTATCTTCCTGCCCATAGGACCCCAGACTCTATATCTTTTGATAGCTGGGCACCATCAGCTTTCTTCACCACATTTTCTTATGTACCCACTTTGTCTTCAGTGATCGTGTTGGGACAGGCTGGTGTGCTTTTTCCATGTGGGTTTTTTTGTTTCTCAGCTATATGGCCACTTGTTTATCTAAGACAATATTCTTTATTTTATTTGGGAAACACACCTCTATTAAAGTTATTTCCCATGTATGAGAGTTATCTGGGACACAGAGAGACATCCTAAGGATCATTGGATGACTAGGGCCAAGATCTTTGTCTGAAGTGGCAGCTGCCACCGAGACCACATGCACCATGGAGGCTCAGAGGAGCGCCACTGAGGAGGCATGGAGGCCCAGAACAGGCACTGGGTACCGCCTTCTCACCCGGCCTGAGATGATGGGACCATGAGGCAAGTCACAAGTGGGCTGGTTCATAAAGGCAGAAGCCATGGGACCACAGGGCTGAGAGGTTGAGGACCAGAGAGAGAGTTGGCTGAAGAGGGGTGTTGCTGTGAATCAATAACTTTATCTTTGCTGCTTACTGCTCCTGATTTGTGGTAACCTAGTAACTTCCCCCAATAAATATCCTTAATCATATTATCTGTGAGGCTTCTGTGGCTACTGCAATGAATTATGGAACCCAGCATAGATGTAGAGAGACATGGGGGAAACAATTGGTGTCAGAATAGGTAAAGGATGGGCTTGGAAGCCAGAGCAGGTGAGGTCTTCCCCGATTCCCCGATGCAGCTCTGGCTGCGAGTCTTTTCAGAGAAGCTGGTGTGGTAGCATGACCCCATCTAATTCTTCTGACATTGGACGGATGTTTGAATGATCTATGAGTCCATTGGACTAATTGCTTCCATGTATCTTTTAAGTCTCATCACTCTTCTTTCCTCGGGATGGGGAAAGACCATCTGGCACCTTCGATGGCTCCTCATGAGCCTTGAATGCCCCAGTTGCTCTCCACCATGTTAAGATGCAGACCAGGTCTGTGTGAACCATGTTATGCCAATTGTACGCTTAGATAGTTCTAGAAACGCCTAACTCTTCCCCCAAAGAATGTAAGCCTCCTCAATTTGCACATTTGGCATCCTCAGCGGACTCAGATTGTGTTCTCCATCGTTGTTCTTTGATATTTAGGTGGGAAAGGAAGCCTGAAGGGGCAAGTTTGACGTTGTAGGGGAGGTGGGGGAAGCTTCCCCAATGAAATTCTTGTAGGACAGCCTTCCTACCTTTAAAGAATGAACAGGTGCTTTATCAAGATGGGGAAAAATGTTCTCTATATAACATTCCTGACTTTTTCCTCACCGGTGCAGTTTTCAATATTAATACAATTTCTTCCTAATAGGCCCCATATTGTCTTGTGTCCTTCCAGAAATTTCTACCAAGATTGCCTTTTTTTGAGTTTCCAAAAAATAATTGCCATAACCATCTGAGCAGACTTGTCTGCTTTGATTCTAATGGCCCAGCTGACCTCAGGAACCATAGTTTCGATTGGACTTTCATTGAAGTCACAGTACTGAGACTGAAGACAATTGCATTACTGTGAGAACTTGTCTGCAGCCGTCCATGGATCCCAGAGATGTACTGCTATGGATTGAATTTTCTCTCATTAAAATAGGTGTCTAGTGGCTGGGCCATGATTCTCAGTGATTTGGTAGTTGTGTAATGCTCTCCCATGATGTCATCCAGCTGATGTAATAAACCAACCAGCTTTAAAGGGATTAAGGGGGTTGTGATAAGAGTTGTATGAGCCCCTAATAAAACGTTTAAAAATAAATAAATAAATAATTTTTAAAAGACCATTAAAAAAAAGGGATTAAGGGAGTTGTTTCCCTCCCTTAATCCCTTCTTATCAGACATGAAGGGAGTGCCCCAGGGGTGTGGCCTGCAACACAATTTTATCTTATGAAAGATGAAAGGGTAAAGAATCAAGCTGAAAAGGGGGACACCCTATGCCATGAAGGACAAGCTCACAATAGAGCACAGCCTTTGGACCCAGGGTCCCTTTGCTGGGAACCTAGAAGACTAATGCCAAGACACAGGGAGACACCCAAGAACTTGCAGGCCTAGGAGGGAAAGGAAACAGGGACCCACCCGCCTTCAACATTTGAACCAGGAGAGAGGAAAAACCTTCTGATTGAGCTGAGCCCATGAATTCAAACTTCTAGCCTTCTGAACGGTGAGAGTGAGTTTCTGTTTGTTAAAGCCACCTATTGGGGTATTTGTTATGGGAGCATAGACAACTAAAACACATGTATAAATATGTTTTATCCGGAATAAGCCTCGGAATGTACCACCTGGAACCCCAGTAGCAATACCTTTTCCCACTTGTCCTCATGTTATCCACTATCATGAAAGAAAATAAGTCTCATGTCTTTGCATTCCATAAACAATTTCTCACCCAAGTGTATCTTTGAAAAACTTCAGGCAGTCAGGACATGACTCATGGCTATGTGACTCCAACTACCACCCCCAGGATGGTGAGGTGATTTATGTCAAGGATAGACCTAGGCAAATCCCTAAAGTGTACTGTCCCTCCCTGAGCTGGCTGGAGGTAATCCACCTTCTAGTGCACCCTGGGGGGAAGATGATTCACAGCTGATCAATGGTCAGAGGGAATCCAGTGGAGACAGTCCCTGTGTGGACTCTGCCGATGGACATTGGGTTTTCACTGTTATCCACAGCCTTCTTCAAGGGGTGCTCAGAATGTAAGCTCTATGCACTCCCAATACTAGACCCCTGGTCAATTGAGAAATTACTTGTTTTTAAGGTGGTGTCAGGAGCCCCTGTGGTGTAGTGGGTTACACACCGGACTGTGAACCACAAGGCCAGCAGTCAACCCTACCAGTCACTCCAAGGGAGAAAGATGAAGCTGTGCTCCTGTAAAGATTTAGTCCCGAACATCCAAAGGAGCCATTCTACTCTGTCCTTTGAGTCAGAATTGACGATGGTAGTGAGTTTAGTTTTGGAAGGTGGTGTATAATTTTACATTAAGAATGGACTTAACAGCAATGGGTTTGGTTTATAGGTAATAAGACTAAGCAATTCCTTTTCATTTTTTTAAAATCTCCAAACCAAATGCACACTGCCATCAAGCAGCCTCATCTTTCTCCCATACAGTAACTGGTTGGTTTGAACCACCAACCTTGTGGTTAGCAGCCCTATGCTTAACCCACTGCATTTCCAGAACAACTTCTTTTGTTCCAAGAATTTAACTAAATGGAGAACACTCAATCTTCTTATAAGGAATGTATGAGAGCTTAAATTCTGACCACCTTATTTGCAGAAGACTGTGGATAGTGGAAACCCAAAATCCACATGCAAAGTCCTCATGCAAATTAAACCTCCACTATACTCCTGATTAATTACCAAGGATATACCCCCCTGTGGTATAGCAGTTACCAGTTGGACTGTGAGCTGCTTGGTTGGTCGGCAGTGGGAAATCACAGGGCAATTCTGTGGGGGAAAGACTGGGCTTTCTTTGTCCGGTGGTTGTGATGAGTCTGTAGGCAGTGAGTTTAGTTTTTGGGTTGTTTTTTTTTTGTAATAGATCGTCTTGCCCTCAGGCAGAGTGCATTTGGAAAGTGGATTACCTCCACCCTTCTTCTCCAACCAGTCCAGGGAGGAGCAGTCTCTCTTAGGGCTTGGCAGGGTGTGTCCTTGATGGAGATCTCTGTACTGGGGACAGTACCTCAGGGCACATAGTCATGAGTCATGCCCTATTGATCTGGATTAGACTGCTTTGGTCTGAAAACCCTGAATCAGTCTTGTAAACTCTTCTATTGAACATAATGTATGTGTCCCAATCTTGGTCCTGTTCTGGCTTTTGCAATCCCTCCTGTGACTGTAATATATGGATCTGCCACCAATCATCCAATGATGAATTTGTCAATTTCCTTTGTTCCATGCCTTATTTAGCATCCTGACTGTGAATCTGAGGTCATCATTATGACCTCATGCTAATGGCTTCCTTTATCCAGATGATGTGTCTGTGTCCTCATGTTGTCTACGCCCCTTAAAAGACTTAATAAATGTTCTCCTCAAATTAGATTTGAGATTTAGGTCTCCTTTGTACCCTAAACCAAGTATTATTGTCAGAAGGAATTTTCTTAAAACTAGATCCCACTAAGAGAGTTAAGAGAACCCGGACCTGTGGAATCCATTCATCTAGTAAGCGAGTGCAGAAAGGCATGAAGGAATAAGGTGCAGAGCAGCTACATTTCCTCCTGCAGAGTCTCATGGGTCGGCTTCCTCTCAGCAATTGTCAGAAGCTTCATCCGCATTAACATTATCTATACACATTCACATTAATCTTTCTTCATTTAGCATCCTCTATTGCTACTGATGAATATATCCCTTTAATTTTATGAATTATAGTCAGGCCGTAGTTATCTTCACATGTCCAACACAGGTAAGCAGACAGTTCTTCATTTACAAACAAGCAAAGTACACAAGTAATTTTAATCTTTCACTGCCTTTGACATCTGAAAAACAATGGAGCTTTGGGGGGATCTGGTGTTCAAAAAGAAGGAAAGAAAATGTCCAAGGTTAAGATGGGCCTAGGACACCGAGGACATCACAGACAACTAAATGTTATTATAGCCACAGAACCAGGGCGCCCTGATTCATGGTGACTCCATGTACAATAGAACTAAATGCTACCCAGTTCTCCACCATCCTGATGTCTGGTTATAGTTAGACTGTTGTGACCTATTGAGTTTTCATTTGCTGACTCTCTGAAGTAAACCACCAGACCTTCCTGGTTGATCTTAGTCTGGAAACTCCATTGAAACCTGTTCAGAATCATAGCAAAATGCAAATCTCCGTTGACCCAAGGTGGACGTTGTGCAAGAGGTAGATTAAGCATATACCATCACGGAAGGGTACAAAGGTTCACGTACTTGATTATAACCTAAAGGTTAGAGCTTCAAGTCCATCCAGAGATTCTTCATAAGGCAGAAAAAGCAGTCTTTGAAAACCCAATGGAGTGAGGAATCGGCCCCAATCCCAACTATGTGGACAGTCCCCCCTCCCGGCAGAAGAATTCACTTCAGAGGACAGCACTGAAGCTACAGCTCAGGGAGAGGGACATGTCTGATCAGAGCACACGGGAGCAAATGAAGAGGGAGGAAGGGAGAGGGAAGCACATCCTGGCCCACCAATCCCTGAGAACAATATTCCCTCACCGTGCGGGAATTGCACCCAATCTGATCCCACCACACTGAGGCAAAGCACTGAGGGAGTGCAACAGAACAGCAAGGGGAACAGAGCAGCAAAATACTAAAAATAGAATTTGGGGGCAGGGTGTGACAACCCATCAGACTCTACCAGATACACTCCTAAAGGTCAACAAACAAACCTGGAACTATTTGCAGGCACTTTTTTTTTTGTCATTGGTTTTTTTGTTTTCTTTTGTTGGTTTGTTTGGCTTTGTCTTGTTTTTTTATGCATATGATTATCTCTGCAGGTCCATCTAGACAAGATAGGCAGGATAAACAATCTGGAGGAGAAAACAACAATGGACCTATGGGGGACATGGGAGAGGAGAGGCAGGGAGAGGAAGTGGGTGTTAAACCCAGGGACAAGGAACAAGTGATCCAAAATTGATGGCAAGAAGGGTGTAGGAGGCCTGGTAGGGTTTGATCAAGGGCAATGTAACCAAGAACTACTGAAACCCAAATGACGGCTGAACGTGGTAGTGGGACAAGAGGAAAGTGAAAAGAAATAGAGGAAGGAACGAGGAGGCAAAGGGCATTTATAGAGATCTAAACACAGGCATGTACATATGTAAATATTTTTATATATGACGATGGGGAAATAGATTTATGTGCATATATTTATAGGTTTAGTATTAAGGTAGTAGATGGACATTGGGCCTTTATTCAAGTACTCCCTCAATGCAAGAACACTTTGTTGTTGTTTTTTTAATCATTTTATTAGGGGCTCATACAACTCTTATCACAATCCATACATACACCACTTTGTTCTATTAAACTGATATTCCATGATGCTCACCTTCCAGACATGATTGCTGAAGACAAAGTGGGTGCATAAGCAAATGTGGTGAAGAAAGCTGATGGTGCCCGGCTCTAACAAAAGATAGAGCATCTGGGGTCTTAAAAGCTTGAAGATAAACAAGCGGCCATCTAGTTGAGAAGCAACAAAGCCCACATGGAAGAAGCACACCAACCTGTGTGGTCATGAGGTGTCAATGGGATCTGGTATCAGGCATCAAAGACCCAGAACAAAAAAAATCACACCATTGTGAATGAAGAGGAGTGTGGAGTGGAGACCCAAAGCCCATCTATAGGCAATTGGACATCCCCTTGCAGAAGGGTCACCGGGAGGAGATGAGCCAGTCAGGATGCAGTATAGCAATGATGAAACATACAACTTTCTTCTAGTTCTTTAATGCTTCCTCCCCCCACTATTATGATCCCAATTTTACCTTACAAATCTGGCTAGACCAGAGCATGTACACTGGTACAGATCAGAGCTGGAAACACAGGGAATCCAGGACAGATAAACCCCTCAGAGCCAATAATGGGAGTAGTGATACTAGGAGGGGAATGGGAAGGGAAAGGGGCAGGTGGGGTAGAAAGAAAACTGATCACAAGGATCTATGTGTAACCTCCTCCCTGGGGGATGGACAACAGAAAAGTGGATGGAGGGGGACATCCGTCTGTGTAATACATGAAAAAATTATAAATTATCAAGGATTCATGAAGGAGGAAAGGTGGGGGAGGGAGGTGGAAAATGAAGAGCTGATACCAAGGGCTCAAGAGGAAAGAAAATATTTTGAAAATGATGAGGGCGGCAAATGTACAAATGTGCTTGCCCAAAGGATGGATGTATGGATTGTGATAAGAATTGTATGAGCCCCCAATAAAATTTTTTTTTAAAGAAAGAAAACCCAATGGAACACAGTTCTGCTCTACCCCCATGACTTCGCCATGAGTCAGTCAACCCTAGAGCAACTGGTCATATGAAACAATCCCCAGTACCTGTGATGTATTCTTGCCCCAAATGTTTAATCTGTGTGTGTGTGTAGGGTGTGGGTGTGTATGCAGTCTCTACAACTGAATCGGTCCTAGGGGGAAGTTGTGTAATTGAAGGATAAACTAAGGAAACATCAGACAAGGCATGCAAGAGCTCACCTCTTCCATGATAACTGGAACCAGAGAGAGGGGCAAATGTATTCTCTCACAAGCTTATATAATCTAAGGCATGCAAATCTAATCATACATATATCAGAAAGTACCCAGGAAAAAACAGAATTTTTTTCACAGCTATGTATTTAAATTTTTTTTAGAAAACAACCTTATCACTTTCAAAGTACTCTCCATTACACTTAATACATTTGTCAAAGCTGCAGTTCCATTCTTGGAAACATTTTTCAAACTTCTCTGTTTGGATGACTGAGTTGACAGTACCTCCCTCGTTTTTTCTTCACATCTTCTATGTCTTCAAATTGCTGTTGTTTCATGTCCCTCTGCATCCAAAGAACCAAAAGTCACAGAGCAAGGTCAGGTGAGTCAGGTACATGGGGCAAGAGAGGCATGCTGTTTTTCCCCAGAAAACTGGTACACTGAGATGGCTGCATAAGCAGGTGCATTGTCATGGTGGCAAAACCAGTCTCCTTTCTGCCACAAATCAGGCCTTTTTTGACTCACACGGTTACACAATCTTTTCAGAACCTTGAAATAGAAGTTTGTTTAACAGTCTGACCCGATGGGAGGAGCTACAAATGTACTACGAGTGAATATTTTTGTCCATTTGGGAAGTTGATGGATGTTCAGAACAAGGTTTGTCACACATTTACATTTCACCTTTTTTGAAATGAGAAAATCACTCATACACTTGAGTTTTCCCCACAGCACTGTCCTTGTGAGCTGTGTTCAACATCACAACAGTTTGTGGGGCATTTTCCCCCAAACAGGAAACAAAATTTCACAGCTACACACTGTTCTCTTAAATTGGCTATCACAAAAATTTGAGTTCCAGCAAAACTGCTTTTATAGCAAATTTCACTGAGGCCAGAGGGGATGCCATTGGGTGCTAACTCCCCTCCCCTCCAACTCCCTGTAGGTAACAGGAAGGGGGCTAACTAGGTGTACAAGTGGCCAGAAGTACATACATAACAAGCTGGGCGAGTTCTATAGCTAAGATTTTGGCCTAAACTTGGCCTTCTCTGAGCTGCCTTGACCTTAAGTGTCCCTGAGCTCTTCTCCAGGGAAGCAATCTATGATCCTTATCAGAGGGGAGTGGGCTGTACTCAGGGTGGGTGGTCTGAGTGCTCTTGATGGCAGACAACCTGTAGGCAGATAGCCTTCAAGTGTATAGTAAGCCACCATGTGCTTGCAGGCAGCACCTTATAATTGGTATTAAATCTGGGGGCTGGGGGGACATCATGGGGAACAACTTTTACTTAGGAGAATGTGGCTGGAATACATCTCCAGTCACGAGTGTGAAGGCCTTCCTCCCCCAGAATCTGTCCTTAAATAAACAGGAGTGTAGAGAATGTGTCCACATACTCTCTTCCTAGTTCTGCTTCCCACAAATATGAGTCTAATCAAGGTTGAGATTGATCTTCTGTTGGTAGGTGTGGTCCTGACCCTTTGCACAACAGAAGCCCCGCTGCCTGGTGAGTCCATTGTTGCAGCCACCATTATCTGTTGTTGCTATTTTTAGGTGCCATCAAGTCCAAGTCGGTTCTAGTTTATGTGAAATAAGGGGATGGAGAATTAGTTAAAGGGATCTGGAAAAAACAATCAGCCAAGCCTAAAATGTTCAAAGACATGCCTACAATTCACTTGGCACCATCTCTTTACAACTGGGGAACTTTGACTGTAGACTGGTTATTAGATGACATTAACCTACTGCTCAAGGTTCCCAAGACTTTGACCTTGAGGTTAGCAGTCCAATATTACCAAATGGCACTACCAGGTCTCCTTCTAGATGGCTTTAGGAAATTATTAATTTTTACAGTGTGACAATATCAATGACTATGGTTAATATCCAGCACTTAGCATTACCTGGGGTGCTATGGTGGTATAGTGGTTATGTTAGATCTCTCGTTGGAGAAATATACCTTGGTCCTTGGCTTCTCGGGAGAAAGAATTCACTCCGAAGCCTGGATTGTGATCCAAGTGGTTTTATAAAGGATAGAAGCTTCTGGTTTTCCACAGGCACCCTCAGGGAACTGCCCCTCACCACCACCACCACCACCCCCACCCCCCGCACGTGGAGTCCTGAGGCCACAAGAAATCCGTGTACGGTCACCAAAGAGCAGCTTGAGAAGCAGAAGGGTCCCCAAGGCTCTGGATTCTGACTTTTCAGGTTCTCCGCTGGGAGGTGTGGTCGACGATCCTGGTTGACCCCATTGGCTGAACTGAATTACCTGGCCCAGGTGGGCCAGTCCAGGTGTAATGCCCACCTAGGTGCACCATCCCTTCCTGATGGGAAGCTGGAACCTCTGAGCATGTGCAAACATCACCCGATCCCTGTGGTAGCTACCTAATGGTTACAATTGGGCTGCCATCTGCAAGATCCATAGTCTGAAACCACCATCCAGTCCACAGGAAACAGACAAGGCTGTCTGCTCCTGTAGAGCTACAGTCTCAGAAGCTCACAAGGGCACTGCTACCCCTCCCATAGGGTCAGTGTGAGTTGGCATCGACTCGGTAGTAGTGAGTTTGGTGGGGTTTTGTTTTGTTTTTTAGCATTGGAGGGAAGCAATCATGGTTCAATAGTCTAATTCTTGCCTTCCGTGTGGAAGAGCTGGGTTCAAATTCCCCTCTGTACGGCCAGGATCTGTCAGGGGAGGCATGTATGATGCTATGATACCCACTCAACAGCGCTTCCAGGAGAAGACAGAGAGGAAAGGCCCTGTGAATGACTTCTGAAGTCAGCTAAGGAGAACCCCGAGAGACCAGCCAGCTCTCGTGGGAATGGCACTGAGCTGGGCAGCACTCCCTGTTGTTGGGCTGGGGCTGCTGTGTGTTGGGGGCGAATCAGTGGCAGGCAACACTAAGAGCACACAGTAGTTTAATTTAATGACCAGTGTGTTGAATCTGAAGGAGAGGGGAGAACATTCCAAATCAATTCGAATCGTTGATGCATTTTTGTGTAAATTAAACTTGTGGTCACACATACAGACTCATAAACTTATAGCTCGACTCAGGCCTAGAAGTCAGGTAAAATGGGTGTGTATGTCCTACATCATTGACTGTGGTAAAATCTGTGAGACAGGATTTGAGGAGATTTTTATTTTTTATTTGATGTTCTCATTTAAAAACCAAGATGTAAAGTTATTGGCATATTCTAAATAGAGTGACGGCTTTTTTGGTTTTCAAAACTTTTTGTTTATTCCTCCCTTTAACAGTTACTAAGGTCTCGTCTTAAATTGATCTCGACTTAATTTCCACTCTCCATCTTCAGTCCTGGCTCTGCCATATTAGCTATGAGCCCTTGGGAAAACATCAGCTCTCTTCTCTCCTTAAGTTTGTTCAGTCATGAAATGAGACACACAGCCCAGGCAGCTCTTCCCACTAGTGGATTTTCATATACCAGGGCCTGAATGGTGAGGAGAAATGGACTTTTTCTGCACTGGGGCCCTTGAGAGGCATATGTGGCAACCAGAGTCCTTTTACCCAATACCTCTGGCCATAAGCAGCCTTGGTTAGGGCTCCTCGAGGCAGCCTGTGCAGAGTGAGGGTCAGGGTGCATGGCAAACAGGCAGTAAGAACAGTGGACCTCAAATAGCAGCTCTTTATGTGTGGCCAAGGAGGTGCCTGCTATATGGGCATCTGCAAAGTTCCCTACTGCCCAGAGTAGACCAGACTCTGGAGTTGCTGCAAGAGTTTGTGATCAACATGCCCCTGGGGCATGGCACACAGCCCCAGAGGTGGTCTGTCAGGAGGTGAGAGAGGGGCAGAGACAGAGCAGGCTTCTCAGTGAGCTCAGCTCCAGGTCAAACCAAAGCACGAACACAATCCTATTGTGTCGACGCCACGTCATAGCAGCCCCATGGGACATGGTAGTTTCCAGGAGACTAACTGTTTATGGGGGTAGAAAGCCCTTTCTCTCAGGGAGTGGTTGGTGGTTTTGAATCTCTGACCTTGCAGTGAGCTGCCCAACTCCTACCCAGTATGCCACCAGGACTCCTTACAGTTCCAGACAGTGTCCATTAATATTTGCCTTAACAACAAAATAGTGGCCATTTCTATCCCTTTGTGACAACGTGCCCTTTCCATCGGGAGGAGGCTAGCTGCTGACGCTGCATATGCAAACTAGAGCGTCAATGTGGGTAACTTGAGATGGAATTGTATTCTAGGGTTTGACACTCATTTGCATTATCATATGAAATGGCAACATTACATTTGTCAATAAAAGATAAAGAATTGTTAGATTCTTTAAATATAATTACAATTGTAAATTTTGAATGGTTGTATAAAATGGTGTTAAATATTTTATCACCTACTTATATGAGCAGAATTCCACACTGATAGACTATTCACAGTATAAAGAGCTCATCATTAAAAAGTCTACATCAGAAACTGCACAAACCATTTCAACCATAAAATCTAATGTCAAAATATTACATTCATAGGGACAAGTTCAAGTTGATCATTTAAAAGGGAAAAAATTTTATTTGAAATGTTTATGCAAATTCAATATTTAACATATTTCCTAATACCCTGTTTTATTTGATCATAATTATAATTTAAAGAAAATTATGGAGATGCTTACAACCATGATGGAGATGCTTACAAATCTCTTCCAGTTTACCCTAATAATGTGCCATAAAATGATCATTTCCTCTATGTGCCATGATAGGAAAGGATTATTTATAAAAGTCTGTCTGCTACCCCAATTTACTCTAGGGCCTGCATTCCCTCTTCTCAACTCCATAGTCTTTTCTCTCATTTCCAAAGACAGCCAGGACTGTAAGTTCAGCTAGAAATCAAGTTTGTGCCCCGCAGGTCGAGAAAGAAGAGTAGGGTGCTGTTAGAGTAAACCAGTCGCTAACAACATGTGGGGTGGGGGTGGTAGGCGCAATTGTATGGCTATAATATATTAAGGTCATAAAGTCATAGGCGAAATAGGAGAGTAATAAAGGAGTCAGACACATTTCATAGTAGTATGCTCATCTCTAGGGCAGCCACGTCTGAGCAGAGAGGGAGGCTGAGAGGAGACCCTTTTTATTTCTGACAAGGCCTATCTATACTGCCTGCAAGCCCTCCTGATTGTAGGTAACCACATACGTCACAGGAAGGGGCTGTCCAATAGGCATATGCACCACAGGGGCTGAGCTAGGGGGTGTACACATAATAGGAAGGGGAGGAACTACAGGTACACATGTGACAAGATGGTGGACCCTAGATTCAAGATGGCAGACTAACCTTGGTCCTCCTTGAGATGGCTTGACCTATTCTGAACTCTCCTTCAGGAAAGCAATCCACTCTCCTTATCGGCAGGGAGTGGGCCCCACCTGTGGGTGGTGGGACAGACCATAGTGTCTTATTGTCCTATATGGCTGATGCCCTCAGGGAGAATACCTCTAAGCAGCTGACCTCTCCTGCATTAGCAGGCAGCAGACAACCTGGGGGGAAACCTTTCTGTATCCCACAGGGTGTGATCCAAGGATTGTAAATAATAAAATCTAAATCCGAAAGAGGAAAAGGTATCAGAGCTTACATTCTGAACACCTGGTTTGCAGAAGGCTATGGATGAAAGTGGAAGCCTGAAATCTACTTGCAGGTCCACACGTAGATTAAGCCTAAAGTGAGTCCCTGTGACCATAGTGAGGGGGGGCAGTAGCCTTGTGAGCAGAGAGCCTTGTGAAGTCGATTATGGCAGATGGAGTTAGATTAGAATGTAATAGCTTATCAGTTGATTTCCCTTTGGAGCTATTTCTTTTTCCTTTTGACCTATTTTAGTTGTTTCCATTAAAAAAAAAGTAAAGGGGCAATACACTTGGACTAAGCCTCTGGTGAATCCCCTCTGACCATAGACCAGGATGTAAATAGTCTTGCTATCATGCAGAATGCAATGGAAAGTGGATTAACGCAAATGAAATTATGTTAAAAAATTAACACCTTATCATTTGATCTCCCCTTTGATCCATTTAAAATTTGTTTTAGTCCTTAATATTTTCTGCTTTCTTTTGGATTAAGGTTTTTGTCTTATTTTTCTATATTTGTTAATTGTTAGCTTTTTAAAAATTAATGTTCTCTATATATGAGATCCAGGATTAGTAAATCTATAGAGACAGAAATTGGATTAATGGTTCCTTGGGCATATAGCAGGGGAGGGTAGGGGGAAATGGAGAGTTAATCATGATAAGTACAAGAACAAGGAAAGTGTTCTAAAACTGACTGTACAACTCTTCTGGATGTAACTGAACTATTAAGTTATATGTCAAGTGAATTATATGCCCATAAAACATAAAAAGGTTGTAGGGGGGAAAAAAAGAAGTAAGAGCATGAGTATTTGTATCTAAGATACCATGTGGCTCCATGGCTGGAGTGTACACTTAGACAAAAACAGCTAATGTCTAGAAACCTCAAACTGTCTAGATCAACAACAAATCAGAACAGAAAGGATGGAGAAGGACAAAAAAACAAGACTTCAAAAGTGGACAGATACATTTTGGATGGACAAACTAAGTATTCCATTCTGTCATTCCTCAACATTTTTAGTTTTTTATTTTTTAGTGAGTGAGTGAGACGGTGAGTGAGTGTGACAGTGAGTGAGACAGTGAGTGAGCGAGTGAGACAGTGAGTGAGCGAGTGAGACAGTGAGTGAGTGAGACAGTGAGTGAGTGAGTGTGACAGTGAGTGAGACAGTGAGTGAGCAAGTGAGACAGTGAGTGAGCGAGTGAGACAGTGAGTGAGCGAGTGAGACAGTGAGTGAGTGAGTGAGACAGTGAGTGAGTGTGACAGTGAGATAGTGAGTGAGTGTGACAGTGAGTGAGTGTGACAGTGAGTGAGTGAGACAGTGAGTGAGCAAGTGTGACAGTGATACAGTGAGTGAGTGAGTGTGACAGTGAGTGAGACAATGAGTGAGCGAGTGAGACAGTGAGTGAGTGTGACAGTGAGTGTGACAGTGAGTGAGCGAGTGAGACAGTGAGTGAGTGTGACAGTGAGATAGTGAGTGAGTGTGACAGTGAGTGAGTGTGACAGTGAGTGAGTGAGACAGTGAGTGAGCAAGTGTGACAGTGAGTGAGACAGTGAGTGAGTGAGTGTGACAGTGAGTGAGACAGTGAGACAGTGAGTGAGCAAGTGTGACAGTGAGTGAGACAGTGAGTAGTGAGTGTGACAGTGAGTGAGACAGTGAGTGAGCGAGTGAGACAGTGAGTGAGCGAGTGAGACAGTGAGTGAGCGAGTGAGACAGTGAGTGAGTGAGACAGCAAATGAGTGAGTCGTCATTCCTCAAATTGATATAAAAAAGTAATACACTATGATAAGAATTGTATGAGCCCCAATAAATTGTTAATAAAAAAATAATTTAAAAAAAAGTAATACAATCCCAAAAAGAAAGAACAAAACACATAAATTATTGCCATAAGCACAAACCCAATCATACTCAGTATCAAGTTGATTGCAACTCACAGTGACACCATATGACAAAGTAGAACTGCTTCCAAGGGTTTCCAAGACTAACTTGTTTTGAGAAAAAAGTCTCCTTTCTTCTGCATACTGGCTGGTGGTTTCAAACTGCTGACCTTGTGGTTAATGGTTAGCAGCCCAACACAGCCTAGGCTCCTTGACTTTAGCTAACACCTAGATAAACACGCCCTGCAGAGAACTCAAAAAACACTGAACTCACTGCCATCAAGTCCATGCTGACTCACAGTGACCCTATAGGACAGGGGAGGACTGCTTCAGTGAGTTTATGAGACGGTAATTCTGCAGGATCAAGAATTGCAGTCTTCAGCATGCATTATTACTCCATATAAAGAAAACCAAACTCCTCCTCACTGGACCAATAGGTAACAGCATGATAAAGGGAGAAAAGGTCGAAGTTTTCAAGGATTTTGTCATGCTTGAATTCATAATCAATGCTCATGGAAGCAGTAATCAAGTGATCAAAAGACAAAATTACATTGGGTAAATCTGCTGCACAAAACCTTTGCAGAGTATTGAAAAAGCAAGGATGTTACTTTGAGGGCTAAGGAATGCCTGACCCAACTCATGATATTTTTAATCACCTTACATGCATGTGAAAGTTGGACATTGAAAAAAGAAGACTGAAGAAGAATCAATACATCTGAATTGTGGTGCTGGAGTATATTCAAAGTACTGTGGACTTCTAAAAGGACAAACCAAACTGTATTGGAAGAAGTAAGGCCAGAGTATTCCTTAAAGGTAAACATGGCGAGACTTCATCTTATATGCTTTAGACATGTTGTCAGGGGAGACCAGTCTCCACTGAGAAGGACATGTGTTTGGAAGAGGGGCAGTGACACAGGCAGACCTTCAAGGAGATGGATTGATACAGTGGTACAACAGACTCAAGCATAGAGACCATTGTGAGGATGGAGGAGGACAGGCAGTGTTTGTCACTATGGGGTGGAACAGACTCAATGGCACCTAACCCAACCAACAACACTCTATGGGAGAAGAAAGCCCCGTCTTTCTCCTGCAGAGCAGAGCAGCTAGTGGTTCCTAGTAGCTGACTTTGCAGCTAGCAACCCAACGCCTTTGCGTTAATGGCACCAGGATTCCTTGTCTTGAAGTGAAGATAGTTATTCTTTTTCATCACTCTTGCAATGTCCTGGAAGAGGACTTTAGTGTAGTTTACCATCTTTTTTTTTTCTTCAATAATTTTATTGGGGGCTCGTACAATTCTTATCACAATCCATCCATCCATTGTGTCAAGCACATTTGTACATTTGTTGCCATCATCATTCTCAAAACATTTGCTTTCTACTTGAGCTCTTAATATCAGCTCATTTTTCCCCTTCCTCCCCACTCCCCACTCCCACATGAACCCTTCATAATTCAAAAATTATTATTTTGTCATACATAGGTTCACATTGTCAGACATGTCCCTTCACCCACTTTTCTGCTGTCTGTCCCCCAGGGAGGCAGTTATATGTAAATGCTTGTAATACGTTCCCGGTTACCATCTTCTTTCTTTTTAAAATCATTTTATTGGGGGCTCATACAACTCTTACCACAATCCATACATCCATCCATTGTGTGAAGCACATTTGTACATTCATTCTCAAAACATAGCTCTCCACTTAAGCCTTTGATATCAGCTCCTCATTTCCCCCCCTCCCTCCCGCTCCCCCTCCCTCATGAACCCCTGATAATTTAGAAATTTTATTTTACCATCTCCTTAAAGTCCCTGATTTTGCAATTTTCCTATGAACCCAGTGTTGATCAATTTCCCAAGATTGTTTCATAGTCATCAAAATGCATCAGAATAATCTATCAGAAAACCTTGATATATTAACAAGCTCCTAAGAATATAAAATTTTCCAGTTTTCTCAATCAGTTGTTTAAATACCTTAAAATTCAGTTGTGAACTAGAGCAAGAGAAGACTAGGTAGAATGAAAGGTTGTTTCTCCCAAGTAGCATTTAGGTCTGGCGGTGGCTTTTTGTCCCAGAACAGAGTATCTTTTGTTCATATTTGCCAAATTCAATCCCGTCCCCCTGGAGGAATGTTAGATAAACATCAACAAATTCTTCTTGTTGCCCTCTCTTTTCTCAGACTCCGCCCCATTTGTTAATGTAAATTTTTTTTGTTCCAAAGAATTGACAATATAATTGGTTATCATTTCAAACTTTGCCAGAAGGCCAAGCCCATTCTAAAAGTTTCTTACATGGATTCCTAAATTAAAATGAAAAGCAGCTTCTAGCTGGGTAGGGATATTTGTCTAGTGTGTTTATTTTCATCAGCCATTTTTGTTTCGGGACTGAATATGCACTTGTGCTTTTGGGAGAGCAGCTAATCCCATCCCCGTTTTTCCCATCCCATCTCCTGTTTTTAAGTTTTTAATTCACTCTGTTCATTATGTTGCGATTGAACACCAATGATCACATGGAAGAAAAATAACTCGCAAAACAGTAGCAGATCTGGCGACCCTGCTTCTTGATCTCAGTTCCTTAAAATGTATCCAGTGGAACAGAAGCACAAGGTCTCCCAACAGGAAGTGGAAAAGCGTTAGCAAACAGTGCTGACAGATTTCTTGCGATCGGCGAGTCCCTACTGAGGGGACCTCGACCAGTTCTGCCTCAGCTCGTTCTGAGGGAAAGAGTCGGCAGCAGGGTTTCCTAGCGTTCCCAAGGTGGCCATAATTCACCGGGTGGGAACTGCAGGGATTTTAAATACGGGCCGGTAGCTAGGCACGGCAGTCCTAGAAATGGGCCTGAGGAAGAGTTCTTGTGGCCTCACGGTACAGGAAAGGAGAGCCCGTGGCTTTCATTTTATGGCGGAACCGGGGGTAAAGAATGAGGAGAAAGGGACCCCGCGGCCTGCGGGGGGAGGGGAAGAGGCGCGAGAAGAAAGGAAAGGCCTCTCGCTCGGGTGACGCGCAGTCACGCGGCGTGGTCCCGACGTGGGCGCTCGCCATTGGCTGCGCTCGAGCTGACGTCCGGGCAGCCGCTCGGCGCGAACCGCAGCAAGGGCGGTGCCGCCCCGGACGCCGGGGAGGTGTGCGCGCTCCCGCGACCCGCCGCGCGCCCTCCGCCCGCCCGCCAACCCGCTCAGCCAGTCCCTCTTCGCGCCTGCTTAGCCCCGCCTCTTTCTCAGCTCGCCCCTCCTCCGTCAGGCCGGCGGCGCGCGGAAAGTGCGTCACGTGACGACTGGCCCCGCCTCTTCCTCTCGGTCTCATATTGAACTCGAGTTGGAAGAGGCGAGTCCGGTCTCAAAATGGAGGTAAAACCGCCGCCCGGTCGCCCCCAGCCCGACTCCGGCCGTCGCCGCCGCCGCCGGGGGGAGGAGGTATTAGGAGGCGAGCGGGGGGATGTTGGGTAGTGGCCGGCGTGGGGGGGCCTGGCTCGGTGGGAGTGGGGAGGCCGGGTGGACGGGGTCGGCCGTCCCGCGCTCGGCGCGGAGACGGCGGTGGGGGGGGAGGGGAGCGGGCCTCGGAGGCCGCCCCGGGGTCCCTCGTTTGCCTCGTCTTCTCTTTAGGCCGCGGCAGGCGACTCCGCGAAGGCTTGGCGTGGCTCTGGGCGCCTCGGACGGGAAATCGGCCCGCCGACCGCGCGGCCCCGGATCGTAGGCCGAGGGCAGCATGGCGGGCCTCGGCGGGAGCGGTTGGGAGGAGGCGGTGGGGGAGGGGAGGGGACGAGCAGGCACATCCGGGCGAGCGGGCGGGCGGGCGGCGGCCACATTGACATTGATCCGCTGCCGCGTTACGAAATGGCGCATTGGCCCGCAATGGCCGCCGCCTCGCTCCGCCGCCGGCAGGAAGCGCGCGGGATTGGAGGGAAGAAGTAGGCGGCTCGGCCGAAAGCGCCGCAAAATGGCTCCCGGGCTGTAAGCCTAGGGATTTCGCCCAAGTTCTGCCGGCTTGTTTCCAGGCCCGAAGAGATTTATCAGCAGCTTGGAGGAGTCCTTAAATTCCCCGACCCGTTCATTTCTGAGTAGTACCCAGTTGAAAATGAGGCTTTTGAGAAAGTTTGCTCCTGTAAAAAAAAAAGACTTAGTGACCCTACCGTTCTTAGAATAATTTACAAATTGCAATTTGGGTTAAATACTCCTCCTTTGAATGTAGATGGGAATGAGGAACTTAAAAATGTTATCTCCACGTGTCCTCGTGCTTCACTGTTGATTCGGCTCTGGTTGTAGTCTCCCGAGTTTTTGTTTGGAAAACCGCAACCACAGTTGAAATTCTCATAATGGTGATGATGATTTTATGTGGATTTAAACCATTTTTGTGCGTAAGGTCACGGGTTAGAATTCAGACACTTGTGAATGTAATCAGTTTAACTTGCGAGGATGAAATTAACCATGCTGTAGGCTATTAACCCTATAACTTTTTTTCTAGCGTGATTTTCTTCGGTTAAATAAATGCCTTAACATCTCTACTTCTAGAAGATACAGTAGGAAGACATTAGACTGTGAGCCCGTTTATTTAAAGCCTTTGGATGAAAAAGATCTTAATGCATGCTCTAAATGGCAGCTTGTGTAATTTAAAACTTTTGATTAGATAATTCAGGCCACATCTAGAGTATTTAAGACAAATCTCAATTTACTGTGTCTTCTGGTTAAAATGGCAAGTCTTATGTAAGCCCAATGTGCTCAGTGAAAATGTGTTGTATCTGAAATTGTTGCCATATGAGAAAAGTATAAAATGATGATTTTTGCAGGAAACTGGAACAGAAAGTTATCAAATAAGTAATGGGGATTTTTTGCCTGCGAGGAAGTATAGGTTTGGCCTTTTCTTGAGCCCAAGTAATACCTGTTTTAATAATTCTCCTTTGCCTAAAACTAGTGAACTCTAAATTTGCTATTTACTTGTAATTTTAGATTTGTTATTTAGAGCTTGGTGGAATGTAGACTAAAAAAGGGATATGAAAGAATGGTTAGGGCACTCACTGCTTTGTTACATTTGTTTCTTAGAAAGTAGCCTTATAAACAACTTTGAAAAGTAATTTACCCCAAGACACTAACTTTTGGTTAAACGACAATGAGAATTGTCTTCTGGAAGCATTAGATTGCAATTTCATTGAAAGTGATGTTAACATTTGGATAAGGTTGTTGGTACTATTTAGTTTCTTTACCTAACTTTGTCAGTTACTGTTTCTACTACATTTTTTAACTGGGCAAAGTGTAAATGTTAGAGAAATTTAATGTTGACATGCTGTTTTCCGTTAATGAGACTGGGCGTTAGGCTGAGAAATGATGGGATATATTAAGACTTTGCTTCTTTTCCTCAGGGTCATGATCCAAAGGAACCTGAGCAGTTGCGAAAACTGTTTATTGGTGGTCTGAGCTTTGAAACTACAGATGATAGTTTAAGAGAACATTTTGAGAAATGGGGCACACTCACAGATTGTGTGGTAAGTTGCTAAAAGAATGAAAATACCTTGGGCAGCTAGTAAGTGACCTGCGGTGTGTTTCAATGCTTTGAACTCTTTATTTTGTAGGTGATGAGAGACCCCCAAACAAAACGTTCCAGGGGTTTTGGTTTTGTGACTTACTCCTGTGTTGAGGAGGTGGATGCAGCAATGTGTGCACGGCCACACAAGGTTGATGGGCGTGTAGTGGAACCAAAGAGAGCTGTGTCCAGAGAGGTACTTTAGTAACAATCTGTAATGGTTGAAATGGTTGTCCAAATAGGCCTTTTGACTTAATGCTTTTTAATTCTGTAGGATTCTATAAAGCCTGGTGCCCATTTAACAGTGAAGAAAATTTTTGTTGGTGGTATAAAAGAAGACACAGAAGAATATAACTTGAGAGACTACTTTGAAAAGTATGGCAAGATTGAAACCATAGAAGTCATGGAGGACAGGCAGAGTGGGAAAAAGAGAGGATTTGCCTTTGTAACTTTTGATGATCATGATACAGTTGATAAAATTGTTGGTAAGTAGCAATTTATTGGAAATGTGGCAGAAATGGCTTCTTGATCAATATTGTATTGCTGAGTTGCTTGTGATTGTGTAGTGTGCATGCCAGCACATACAGTAGTAAGAGTTCAGTTTTTACAAAGTAGTTGCATATGTGTAGCCACTTGGGTCCAGCCATGTATGCTTTTAATATTCCAAAATAAGCCCTTGTGCTTAGTGACTATTTTTGATGGTGTTTTAATGAGTTAATTACACTGTGCTAAAGGGAATCATTTGTGTGATTTCTCAAACAACATAATAACTTGTTTGATTAAAAAATTTTTTAGTTCAGAAATACCACACTATTAATGGGCATAATTGTGAAGTGAAAAAGGCTCTTTCCAAACAAGAGATGCAGTCTGCTGGATCACAGAGAGGTGAGTAGGCCCACAGAAGCATGGGGCACAAAATGGATTTTTTAAATGTGGTGCTTTTAAGAGTCTAAAAAGTGGTTCTCTGTTTAAAGGTCGTGGAGGTGGATCGGGCAACTTCATGGGTCGTGGAGGAAACTTTGGAGGTGGTGGAGGGAACTTTGGCCGTGGTGGGAACTTTGGTGGAAGAGGTATGGTGATTATGGTGTTATCAAGGACTTGAGTACCTAAGATGATTGGTGAGTTTGATTTTATAATGTTTACTGTCTTTACTGTTCCGCAGGAGGCTATGGTGGTGGAGGTGGTGGCAGCAGAGGGAGTTATGGAGGAGGTGATGGTGGTTATAATGGATTTGGAGGTGATGGTAAGTTTTTTAAGTTGATGCTTGTTTCTGTAACCTATCATTGTTTACACTTAATCTCACTTTAGTGATATTTTGATGTTAAAACCTGCCTTTAAAATATCGTTTAATTACAAACAAAAAAGGCTTTTCCCCCTGGGAAGTTTGACATTAGCTAGTCTTTCTTGAAGCAGCCCCGGGGTGCTGTTGGCTAATGGCAGTGGTTCAAACCTAGCAGCTGCTCCAAGGAAGAAAGATGAGGAAATCTGCTCCAGTGAAGATTTAGAGCCTTGGAAATGAGATAGAGGGTTGGCAGTGGGTTTAGTTTTGTTTGGGGTGGGGGTGGTCCTTATTGACTATAATTAGGAGTACCTGGTTGATTTAAGGGGACTCAGTTGCTAACTCAAAGCTTGGCAGTGTAAAGCTCCATTGGAGAGCTGTTTCTGGAAAGATTTAGAGACTCTGGGGCAGGTCTATTATATGGGGTTCTTTAGAATTGGAATCAAGTGGACAGCAAGTGAGTTTGGGTCTGGTTCAGAGAAATGAGTCTTGGCAATGCAGTGGTTAGATGCTTGCCTGTCAACCAGAATGTTGGCAGCTTGAAACCTAAGAACTTAGTAGAAGCAATGTTTTTGTCTATTGTCCTGGACAGCAACAGTTTGGATTGCCTGTGAAAGTAGAGTAACTCCAACCACTAAAGGAAAGGCTGGGGATTGTAGCTAACTGCATGGTAACACAGAAAAGTGCTGCTTGATCTGGGAAGTCTGCCATTCACATTACGAACCAGTTATACCCCTAATGAATACACTTGGAATTACCTTGAGTTCTCTCTTGATGGCAATTGCTTTATTGATAAACAGTTTGAGGAATTAGCAGTTATGTATTGTCTTGGGACGGGGGTATTTTTTCCTAGTGTAAGAATAACTTTTTTCATTGTGATATGAAAAGACATTTAAAGCATTTGTAGTCTTACCAGCCCAGTTTAATCAGGTGTTATCAGACTGCATGTATAATGTTTGTGTATGACCTCTATTTTTCTAGGTGGCAACTATGGCGGAGGTCCCGGTTATAGCAGTAGAGGGGGCTATGGTGGTGGAGGACCAGGATATGGAAACCAAGGTGGTGGATATGGTGGAGGTGGAGGATATGATGGCTACAATGAAGGAGGAAATTTTGGCGGTGGTAAGCTATTCACAAGTTCTTAATGTTTAACGTTTGGGATGGATGTATATTAAAAGTTAATATTTGATCAAATTCTATGCACTAATTTTAGAAAATATAATCAGGTGTTTGGTAATTAAGTTATTTGTTACGAGTAAAATATTCATTCCTAGTGGTGGACAGCTTGCCATTTTTAATATTTGACATTAAGTTGTTAAATTTATGACTTAAGAATATTTAAATCTAAGTACTTTAAATCTGGACAAGGAGGAACTGAGAATTGTTTGGATACTCCATATAGTAAGTTGTGCCACTTGGTAAAGTTGTGTAAGTATGGCATTACTTGAGATTCAAATGCTTTCTGTCGAGTCATTCTATATACCTTAGTCGTTTGGTGACAAAGTAGTTTGCCACGTGGCTGCTGACTGGAGGTTGGTAGATAAAACCAACTGTGCTGTAGGAGAAAGACATGCCAGTTTGCTCTTGTAAAGATTACAGCCTGGGAAACTGGGATAGCTCTTGTGTAGGATTGACATAGTTTGGAATGAACTGAGTGGAGTTGGGGTTATAGATAGAAAACTTGGCTATCTTAACTTTTGGCTCATACTTTGGGGACAAAAAATCACTTTGTGGATTAGGAATATTTTCTCTAGAATTGATGTGAAAGGGTGGCTACAGTGTGTCAGTGACAGTTGTGATGTTGATGT
The DNA here is from genome assembly GCF_050624435.1 of Tenrec ecaudatus. NCBI lineage: Eukaryota > Metazoa > Chordata > Mammalia > Afrosoricida > Tenrecidae > Tenrec > Tenrec ecaudatus. Next base: position 61,328,328 of record NC_134542.1, on the reverse strand, counting down.
GGACAATTGTTTTTTTAGTGAGGGGGAGGTAAGAACATGTGCTGGGGTATAGCATCTCTCAGACCAGATAGTGATGTTCCTCAAATAGGCTGGTGTTCACCAGAAATGCAGTTGCTAGCCCTGCTGGGTTTTGGTATCTTCCCCCTCTCCCATATATGCCTTAGATCTGCTAGTATCTGTGGTGGAGGGTGTTGGAAGTTCTCAAGTCTCTGGAGGCTTGTGTTAGAAGTGTGGGAGTCGGCTATCCAAAATGACAAAAGATAATGCAGACTTAATATGGATGTTGAAAATAACCATTGTGTAGGGGTCAACCACAAATAAACTTTTCTGTAATTTCAGGTAACTATGGTGGTGGTGGGAACTATAATGATTTTGGAAATTACAGTGGACAACAGCAATCAAATTATGGACCCATGAAAGGGGGGGGTAGTTTTGGTGGAAGAAGCTCTGGCAGTCCTTATGGTGGTAAGTTTTTTGCACCATCAGAAGTTTCAGAACCTTTTTCTAATGTGAAAACTGATTTAAAAACACCGCCTGTCTTATTTCCAGGTGGTTATGGATCTGGTGGTGGAAGTGGTGGATATGGTAGCAGAAGGTTCTAAAAATTCAGAAGAAAAGGGTAGGTATATCTTTTCAATATTTTTTATGATGATAAAAAATTGTGGAATTGTTCACTGAGTGTAATAATTTTTTTATCCTGTATTATTCAACAGGCTACAGTTCTTAGCAGGAGAGAGAGCGAGGAGTTGTCAGGAAAGCTGCAGGTTACTTTGAGACAGTCGTCCCAAATGCGTTAGAGGAACTCTAAAAATCTGCCACAGAAGGAGCGATGATCCATAGTCAGAAAGTTACTGCAGCTTAAACAGGAAACCCTTCTTGTTCAGGACTGTCATAGCCACAGTTTGCAAAAAGTGCAGCTATTGATTAATGCAATGTAGTGTCAATTAGATGTACATTCCTGAGGTCTTTTATCTGTTGTAGCTTTGTCTTTCTTTTTCTTTTCATTACATCAGGTATATTGCCCTGTAAATTGTGGTAGTGGTACCAGGAATAAAAAATTAAGGAATTTTTAACTTTTCAATATTTGTGTAGTTCAGTTTTTCTACATTTTAGTACAGAAACTTTAACAAAATGCAGTTTTGAAGGTGTTTCCTTGTGAGTTAACAAGTAAAGAAGATCATTGTTAATCACTATTTTGTATGAATTTTGCTAAAGTTAACTGTAAAGAAACACCTGCTGACTTGCAGCTTAAGGGGAATCTATTCTCCATTTCCAAACCATGATACGAATGGGCGCTGACACGTGGAGAGAATAGATGTTTGTATGTTTGCAATGTGTGTTTTAGATAACAACTAGGATTGGGTATTTCAATTAGTATATTTGTGAATTTAATAGCATTAAGATTTACCTTCAATGAAAAAAATCTCAAAATTCCTATTTGGTTTTTGTGGATTTTCTTTAAAACTGTATTTCAGATATGATTTAGTGTTAGCCTTGCTAAGAGTCTTAGCTGTGTTCAGAAAATACACATTTACTTTGGTCACATTTGAACTGCTGCCATAATTTTATTGGAGTGTAACTGTCGCTGCCCCCTGCTTAAATTCTGGAATGGAGCAGTGGTTTTTTTTTTACCCGTTCTTCTTACTTTAAAAACCATTCTTTAAACTTTAAAGCAACAGACCACTAAAACTGCTGTACCCAAGCACATTAGTGGCTATCTTTTTAAAAAAAACAAACATTCTTTTTGAAGCACAAGAGGCATAACAAATCTTCAGTTTTTTCCCATGACTTAATTTTTTAAAAAAATTGATAAGCTCACAGAGCAAGAGAATAAAAATCATGCATTGTTGAACCCTTCACTGACTGGTATGCTTTCCTGTTTGCACTCTGCATTTTACTGGATGGAATCAAGTGTAGTCTAGGTGTGATCATCCGAAAGCATTTACTGCAGCAGAAATGTAGCACGGTTGCTTAGTACAAGCTTCTCACTTCCCGAAATCGACTTGAGTTCAAATTTGAGTCATCACATAAATTCACAGAGCACACTTGTTCTTTCACATGTATGTTACAACCTAAATGATGTTGGTATGAGTTACCCATGTGTTTGGAAGACCCTGGTGTGAGAAGAGTTTCAGATCACATATATAAATGAATGTGTCTGCTTTGCGCCCGCTAGTGATGCTTAATTTGATTTGAAATCTAAATTTGTGCCCTGCTGTTAATTTTCCTTGGACAGTTGAACGATGAATTCAGAAATTCATGTTTTAAGTAGTACTAAGCAAAAAAAAGCAATAAAAACGGGAATGGGGTGTGTTAGTGTTTGAGTATGCTCTCTCATTGCTCTAATTCTGTGCATAAATACTTGGGTGCATGCAATGCCAGCATGGGAATCGGTCTTCACGGATAATACAATTTTCCAGAACACTCACAAACCAATCAATGTAACAGACAACATTCCATTGTTATGGACATATGTGAATAAACAGCATAGATAAATAGGTTATAATTAGAAAATGGTTAAAAGTGTGTATCAACTTCAAAGCCTTTTTATAACTGGACACTGTCAATGTTCATAACACACCTTGGGGATCTGGTAAAAATGCTTTGGGAAGCATTTTATTAAAAGTGAGCTAAATTGTCTCAAGTTCTTTCATTCATATAATAAAGGTTGGAGGAATGGGGGAAAGACAAACATTTTGTTTTCTTATTTGTGAAGTTGTTGGACACAACCTTGACAGTATCCTTTCTTCATGGTACAAGAGGTTAATTGTATTGCTAACAAACTTTCTGTTCTGGAAACTAGTTTAATAGTTGAAATCCGTTAAGTTGGTGTTTGCAACCTATAAGCAGGTGAAGCTTGTGTATGTGACCTGTTTATAAGTTGTATTAGCTTAGTTCTTGTGAAGAGTGGAAAAGTAAGCCATGAGGAGAGCGATTTAACCAGCTGTAAAGGACCCAGGATGTGCTTTTAAGCACTGCTTCAAAGGAAACTCCCTAAGACAGGACTCTCAGGACGCCAGCAGCCATTTGAGTATGGACAAGTCAGCATAATAAAGAATGACAAGGCAGCAGCAAGAGCTTCAACTACAGAGAAGTGGAGGCATAAGATACTGGTGATAGTGAGCGACTTTCCCAAGGCTAGTTAATCTGCTTATTACATCCGAAATAACGAAGAAAGTAGCAGGAGCCCTTCGCCTTTTGGAGCATCAATGAGATAGTGGCTACAGCTCTAGGTCTAGCATTTAGACCTGAAAGGAAGGGCAATAAGCATTAGGTAAGGCCTGAATTTGAATTTTTTTTTCACTAATTAAAGAGTAATTTTTTGTAAGCAAGGTAAGAGTAATCTTTTTGATTTGCAGGTTGAATGAGAACCCTGCTTGCCTAAATGAGGAATGTCTTTCCTACCGTCTTAAATACGAAGGTTTCTGGCTGGGTAAGGTTTGTAGCTTACAGTAAAAGCTGTTGACACCATTTGCTTGCCTATAAATTTAACCTGTATTACATACTTTAAAACAATTTGTTCCTCTTCAATAGATGCATTGGCCAATTGCATCATTTGAAATTTTTTTTCTAGGAATCATCTCACCATTGAACATGGGTGGATTTTAAAAGTCCCTTCAATTGCCATGAGTGTTCATTGTACTGCCACCGCCCTTTGTTGCCCAAATGTAGGAGTTTGTTACTTTAATTAGGGTCAAGTCCCTTTTAGAGAGGTTTATTGTCAAAGTGGTAGCACAAGTATTGGTGCCAATCCCAATTGTAGGATAACATCTTGAGGGAGAACTTGAAATTGTTCGTCTATGTACATGGTCATCAGTCAGGTGGCCTCATTTCATGTGTGTGCCTTTGGTTATAAATTTAAGTGGTGAATTTTTAACAAGAGAACCCGTGAAACCTAATTACACTAATGTTTCATTTTAAAAAAGGATAAATATTACTCAGGTTGATTGCATATTTTCATAAGGTCCACTTTTGCTAAACATGACAAATCACTAAGAGTTTAACACTGGGGGCAGGGAGCGCAATGCTTGAAAATACTTAGTTTCTGAATCAAGTCAAGTATACCTACATAAACGCAGATAGTTTACCATGGCGTGTATTCTCAGAAAATAACATTTCTGTTTGAAAATAGCACTTCACATCACCATGTGGAAAAAGTTAACTACATGACAGTGCAGCGTATGTCATTTTCCTTTAAGGTTCAAAGGTGCTTTTCCCATCCTTTCTAGAATAAAATTATTATGCATAAATGGACTTCCATTGTCATTTCTGAAAAATCTTACCTCTTAATATTCCTTCAGTTGCAACAGCAAATAGGGAAAACGGGGGTGGTGTTTTAAATGAATAAAGTTTATAAAGTTACAGCTTTAGAATTCAGTCTAGTCCTAAATGTTGATATGTGCTGATTAGGACCACTTTGTAAGGCTCTAAACATTTGGAAATATATATAATTTGAGACATTTCTACTGATCTAGAGTTGGAGAAAATGTCATGTTACTGAGTAAGTATGCTAATAAAGGTTAGTTAAGGATTGTTTACATGGTTAAATGCCGTTTAAAACTTTGGTGTCTGCCTTTTTAAGATTTCAAAGGTCTAATGGATTCAAATGTTCATTTGTAGTATAATGGAAATGTTTACAGGGAAGTTTTCATTAAAATTTTATAAATGTTTTGCTTTACAATGTAAACAATTTCGGTATTAGTATAAAGTACACTACAAGTGAATGGATAACAATTTCTGAGTGAGGATTTGTTAGGATAGTATAGGTCAACATGGATGGAAGGATAATGTGCATTATCAAACTTGAAAAATTTTTAAAGGTTTAAACTTTAAAAACAAAATTTGTTGCATAAAAGGAATTGAGTCCTGTCTTCTAGAGAAAATGATTTGCTTGATAATCTTAAAAGAGTAGGCTACTGAGTGAATTGGTGAAGAAGGTTGAATATGCCAGATGGTAGAAGTAGTGTCGAGACTTAAAAAATTAACTATTCTTAAGACAAATTGAACGTCAGTCCAAAGGTGGGGAGAGGCAGTAGCTTATAAGGTAAATTGGGCCCATTTTTCAAGTGAATTAAAGCCATGTTGGTAGTTTAAATACAAGAGTCTCCAAACGTTAGCAGTAATGAAGTTGAAGAGCAAGGCTACTTTCCACCAAAGAACAATTTACCTTTGTATCAGAACGAAAGCATTAGAAGCTGGGCAACAAACTACCGCATGTTCCCGTCATGGGCAGAGAGCTCAAGCTTTTCCTCGTTGCAAAAAGTTTGCACCTTTTACATAGGTTGACAGAATATTTGAAATGTTAAGTCATGCTCATGTGAGTGTTTTCCAAGTTTTAAGTGCAATGAAGTGCATTCATGTGGTTGCAGTTAAAAGTGAAAGAATAGATGTTAGCCATACTATTCCAGAAATCTCATTCCAAAGCAGCTATTCTCAACCTACGGGTCGTGACCCTTTGGGAGAGCCAACAACCCTGTCACTGGGTTACCCAATTCATAGCGGTAGCAAAGTTTGGAAGTAGCAATGACGATGTTTGTAGTTGGAGTCACTACAGCATGAACCTGTATGAAAGGGGGGGGGGGTTGGCAGCATTAGGAAGGTTGAGAACCACTGTTGTATAGAAATGAGTAGGTGTTTGGGGCAAGAATGATAGCCTTGAAATTCTTTAAAATTTTGAAATAAGCTCTATTGCGTTCATTTCTACACAGCCACTGTTTACAAAGGTGAGGGAATTCTCAGGTGTTTCTAGTAGCTAGGGGTGAGAATGAATATAGGTTGTCATTTGTCAGTACTCGGTGATGAGAGGTGGGCTAAATTTTTATGTCAATATTTACTAGGGAGTAGTTAAAAAGCTTGATTTCCCAATTTTTTCCCCAATTGAGTATATGCACATATGTGGTATGGGTTTTGCTTAATTTCATTATGAAATTAAGTACAAGTTTTAAGAATCTTTAGCAAGTTTATTGGGTTCCTACATGCCAGGCTTCCTGTGGCAGTAGTTCTATGCATAAAATACAAAGTAGCGCTTTTCAAACAATGCCCTTCAATGAGAGTGGCTGAGCAACGTTTTAATATTATGCAGTTCCCCATGTCGATTGAACACCAGTGGACTTAATACAAAAATTAATGTTGGGATAATTTGCAGTGTTATTATTGAAGTTGATCAGATTGAATACCATTTATCCTTAGGCCAATTTCCGTTAAATGTTAAGGTTCCTTTCCTGAAAGTTTTCTAGTTCTGAAGTCTTATTAAGCAGCAATGTAAATTGTGTGTATTGTAAAGTGAAATGAGGTATTTTCTGGAGTCCTGATGGTACTTACAGTGGTGTGGTCCTCTTCCCAAGTTAGAAATAGGGACGTACGGACTTTGCAAAGACATTTAAGGAAATGGACTACATAAACAGGAAGCAAAATTCAAGTATCATAAAAGTCAAAACACCCTTTTTAGAATGGGCATTGCAACAAATTGGGAATTGCTTCAAGTGCTCATCCCCACCCTTCTTAAAGACAGCTGGTTTCAAGTGCTCCAGAGAATGTAGCTGATAAGGGTTGGGGTTTTTTTGTGTGTGTGAGACCTAAGATCCCAGTTTCTGCCCAAGGGTGAGCAGTTGGGAATTGTTTTTCAATTGGGAAAGTAATGATTCAAGGACCTGTTCATTCCAGCAACCTGCAGAGAAGAAAATTCTTCACCAGAAGTACTCAGGATGCAGAATCTTCATGCTTCAATCCCTGGATCTAACACTTAAGAACTTTTGAGTCAAATTCTTTTACAAAAAGTTTGACTTGAGTTAGAAATAGATCACCAATTCAGTACAGTTAGTAGTACTCAGTGTTACAGACAGGGTCCTTGTGGGTGATACTTCAGGCTGCTAACCACAAGGTCAGTCAAAACTATCCAAGCTGTTCGAGGAAGTGTTCTGCGCAAAAGCTTGTCAGATTTGCAGGGGAAGTTCTGCTCTGTCCTATAGGAGCAGAGGGACTCCATGGCAAGAAGTGAAAGGAAACATTTGCATCACTAAGCCTGCAGATGTTTATGTGATTGCTTAAATAGTTACATGCTGATTTTCAACAATATTGTAGGCTCCTGAAATCCTGTGTGGCTCCTAACTAGGTTCACACCCTTAGTGTTGGTATGGACAAAGTCCTGATCTTCAGTGACACAATGTTGAAAATCCAGATTAGTTTTCTATATATTTGAGTAACAGGATGACTGGAATGGGAGACTTGGAGACTGAAAAGGTGCTTGATGCTGGATTATGGCCAGGTCTGAAGAGGCACATTGAGCATGTATTGGTTAAATGGCAACTTGGGAGGAGCCCCTTTCTGGCCGTCAGTGAAGATTTGGTTACTGTGTAATGTGCTTGCTGGAGTTAGGTGCAGAAGCCTTTTTACTTGAACCACCTTGATCTACTCTGCCATTGAGTTGATGCCTATTCATTGTGACCATAAGAGAACTGCGTTTCTGAGGTGGTGAATCTTCACAGGAGTAGAAAACTATTCCTTTCTGCATACTGCAGACCTTTTGGTTAGTAGCGCTACCCAATATGCCACCAGGGATCCCTCCCTCAATCAAATCTTATTTCAGCACTTTAAATGTTGGAATACTCCGAACACAGTGCCATCTCACCATATCTGCTACCACCTGGTACGAGCTGCCATTTCATTGGCTATGACGCCACCCAATTGGTCTTCAAGTTTTTACCTTTTGGGTTACAAATGCAATGGCTAATCACATGATCAAGGGGGAATTGTGTGTGTTGGGAGCATTACCACCAATGGCTCAAGTAGAAAGGTGTTTTGAGAATGATGATGGCAACATGTACGAATGTGCTGGGCACAAATGATGTATGTCGGGTTGTGAAAATTATATGAGCCCCTAATAAAAATGATTTAAATAAAAAGTTTACCACCTTTGAAATTGTGGGGGAGTACAAAAGGGTCTTGTGAGTCAATTCAATGGCGGTTATTTTCCACATAAATCAGGGAACTTGAAAACATTTCCATTACCTGTACACTCCCACTCGACCTTAGGGAAGGCAGTTTAGGAACTCCTGCCTAGTATGGTCACCTGGGGTTGCTGTAAATTGAAAGTTGACTTGGGACACCTGGCAAGTCCACAGACTCCTAAGGCACTCATCCCCTGCCCTGGCCCTGATCTCCCTTATCAGCTAGGGTGAAGGAAAGGCGGCTTTCTACACCTTTGCTTGCTTCTGCATTGACTCTGTTTTGTGCTTTTATTTTCAAGAGGAACCACTGCTGGGTTAGGCAGTGGGCTAAGGCTGGTGGCTCAAACCCACCAATTGCTCTGCTGGGGAAAGGAGGCTGGCTGTTCCATAAAGATACTCGGCAATTACCCAGGGTCACTGAGTTGCAAATGATTTTGATTTGAGTTTGATAAATCTACATTAGCATCTGTTTTAAAAATTAATTGGGGTCTCGTACAACTTAACACAATCCATACATACATCCACTTTGTCACCATTTGTACATTTGTTGCTCAGAAACACTTGCTTTCAACTTGAGCCCTTGATATCAGCTCAATTTTCCCTGCCCCCTTTCATCTCCCCCCCCCCCCCCACCATCAACCCTTAGTTACAAATTATTTTGTCATGTCTCATACTGTCCAGCATCTTCACCCACTTTTCTGGTATCCATTCCTCAGGGGGTTATATGTAGATCCTTGTGATCGGTTCCCCATTTCCTACCTCACCTTCCCTCTACCCTCCCAGTATCGTCACTCCCCACTGATCCAGAAGGGTTCATTTGCCCTGGGTTCCCAGTTTTTTCCGTTGCTATCAGTACCAGTGTACATCCTCTGGTTTAGCCAGATTTGTAAGGTAGAATTGGGATCATGATAGCCAGGGTGGGGGCGGGAAGGAAGCATTTTAAGAACTAGAGCAAAGTATGTTTCATCTGCTACATTTGCACCCTGACTGGCTTGTCTCCCCCCTCACGACCCTTTGGGTTCTTCACACTGCCCCTCCTCAATGATTTTTGTTCTTTGATGCCTGATAACTGATCCCTTCAACACCTCATGATCACATAGGCTGGTGTGCTTCTTCCATGTGGCCTTTGTTGCTTCTCAGCTACATGGCCATTTGTTTACCTTCAAACCTTTAAGACTCCAGATGCTATGTCTTTTGATAGTCAGGCATCATCCAGCTTCACATTTGCTTATGCACCCACTTCGTGTCCGTATTCTTTGTAGTCATGTCTAACAGGACGCAGAACCTCTGTACTTGCTGTATTCTGTCTGCAGTGCTCACAATAGTGCTTACTATTCTATTTACAACCCTAATTTAAGTTGTAGGATTTCCATCGGCCTTCTCAATCCTCTTGTATTCCACTAGTGTGTGTGTTGTCCCCTCGCCTCCGACATCACATGTCTATTCCCTGAAGGCAGCCATTTCTGTTTTGTCCATTGTGCCCAACACACGAATCTCTTGAATGTGTTCTTATCAAGGTATACCATGTTCTTGTAAGACATGTCTGCTTACATCAATGGCACCATACGTTTAGTATAAAATGTTTATATTTTCAAGTAAACCTGATGGAAACGTAAACAGTCTTAACTGTTAAATGTATTTAATGTAGAAAATGCATGAATAAAAATTAAATTCAGTCATAATATCCCTTTATTAGTAACCAGCTTTTAAAATGATGGGGTGTTTGTTTTGCCAGAGCTAAACAATTTAATATAAAAATCATTTTTTGTGTTCATATAGTATTTATAAAAAGTATACAGTGGTTAGGTTTGCAACAATTTTCTCTTTGCCAGATAGAGATACCTTATCACCATACAAATCTACGAATGTAACAAATGAGATAGGAATAGTATAAATAAAGTTTTCTAGTATTTACACGTATACAGAGAATAGCCCAAAGGGTTTAATAAGAAACTTTAAGTTTGCAGTTAAAGTGAAACTACTGATTCAACCTACTGGAAACTTTTATTTTAATGCTTATGACAGTTTTATATTGCCTATACTAGTTTTGGCTATAATCTTGCATAGAGTTACTTTAAAAGTGTATTTCTGCATTTCACATCACAGTAGGAGCTTTTAATATAACAGTACAAAACAAAAACAAGAAACCCACCAGCTCCGAAAAGGTCACATCCTCCCATATCTACTTTTTCTTAACATCTGGCTTCTTACTTTTGGGGACGAGGAATACGTTGCCATCCCGAGTTTGCTGCAGCGAGTACTCACTGGGGGAGTACGGCTTCCCGTCTTCATCCCGGAGCATGCTGAACACCTCCAAGTACAAGGTGCTGAGCTGTTTCTTCAGCAGGTGGAGGCTTTTGTCATTTTCTCCTTTTTCTTTAAGCAATTTTTCCTTTTCATCTTTTAAGTGATCCAAATCTTGCTCTAGTTCAACTATATTTTCCAGTTTTCTTTTCCTGCAATTCTGAGCAGCCACTTTATTCTTACCCCTCCTACGTATGTCTCGAATTAATGCAAGTTGAGCTTCATTGAATTGCTCTTTGGACATCATTTCATTGAAGTCATCCACAGGGAGGTTGATGATTTGTTCTACAGGGAATGGAATATGGAGAGCTTTTGCCTTCAGCTCATCTCTTGTGAGATGGGTCTCCAGGCAGTTTGAGTGTTTGTCTTTTGTGAATGGGGCTTTTCGACGTCCAGGGCTTATAGGCAATTCTTTTTGGGGGGTGTTTTCCCCCTGGGTCTCAAGCACTGAAGCACTGTGCCCTGGCGAGGGTGACAGGGCTTGGGCTGTTTCCCCAGAAAACTGCCCCGGCTGTGTGTTAGGAGCGTTCTGCTTGTCACTGTCTGGGGTCCTCTCTCTCTCTTCCATTTCAGAATCACTGAAGCCGAGAGGTGTATCTGCATAGGTGGAAGATTCCACTGAGTGTTCCGGTGATGCCATGCTGGGACTTGTGTTCGATGAAATGCCAGAGTCAGAATCGTTGAATTCTGCTGTGCTTTCAGAGTGGTTTGGGTTGAAAGCTTTACAGAGTGACAGGTCAGAAACATCAATGGGCCCACTTAGAAGTTCAGAGAGTGACTGGCTTAAAGAGGCAGAGGGGGGCATGCTGTTGCTGGTACTCGGCTCTGCTATGAAAGCAGAATAAAATTCATCACCAAAATCAGAATTTATTGTGGTGGTGTTTGAATTTAATGAGTTCACGGTCAGCTGGTTGGGGTCATCTGCAGGTAGGACGCTGCCAAAGAAATCTTCAAAAACATTGACAAAATGTGGACTGCTGTCACCTACTTTTTCCACTGAAGGGATCGATGGGAAAAAATGATAATTGTCAATTTCTGTCAGTTCCGTTTCTGGGCTTGCAACTGTGCTGGTCTCAACTAGCTTGTCATTTTGAATATTAAGACACTGCATGAAAAAGAAATTCAGAGTACAGTAACTATACCAAGACTTGGTGGTTTTAAACCATTTAATAGCTGATAATCCATAGCTACTGTGAGTTCAGGCAAACTCCCCACCTCCAGCCCCAGCCCCACCCCACCCCATCCCAACCCCTTCTCTCCAAGCTGGTCTATAATTTTATACCTAAGCCTATGTATTTTCAGAGTTCCTAGATCAGACTTAAGGCTTATAACCTGATCCATCCCCAACATATCTCGTCCATTTGACTTACAAAAGTTCACAGTAAGATCCTGGGCCACCCTCATGACTAACTTTAAAATACCCTTCAATTCTTTCTGTTAGCAGGAGCCAGATAAATAATGAATGACTACAGACAGTATAAAATAGAGTCTAAGGCGTTATATTAGACCTTAGTTACCTGTAATTCTGGAATGGATAGCAGCTCCTCCCAAACCTGATCAACATCCTGCAGCATGTTGTCTAAATGGGGAAGGGTTGTCTGAAGGACAGGTGTTTCTGGTGACTGAGTTTGACTAGGAGCAATGAAGACTGGACTCTCCACGTGACTGGGAATATCAGGAACAAGTGATTGAAATGGAGCTGAAGAAACCTAAAAGTGACAAATAAGAGTCAGCAGTCTACCTGAGTCTGCTACCAACAGTGAGGTGAACACAGCAATACCATGGTTCCTTCACCTGGTAGCAGCTTCAATCTACAGAACTCACTGACACTTAGGGCCCCTATTTCTGCCTCGGGAAACAATTTATTTTTACCTACTGACTCCAAATTTAGTCCTTACCAAATTACTTGATTCAGTCTGCATTTGAAGGTAAGCTTATGCTAGTATGTCAGGATTTGACATAAATCAGTCTAATAACTAGAATAAGGTTTTGACAATCGGTTTATTGAACAAGGATTGGTTTATTACCAAGCTTGCTCTTTACTCGCCTAAAAATGTAAGTGCCTGCAACAAATGTGTTCATGGTTATGCTGACCCATGTTTCTGCCTAGGAACTAGTAAAGGTTTTGAGTTTTGTGTGTAGGGTGGTTGTTTTTTTGTCTTAACTGCAAGGTTCCCCTGACAAAAAGCTTCCTTGAAAATAAGGTTTCCCCCACCCCCTTCATTTTTTTTTTTAAAACTGGAGAGATGGAACCTACATTGGGCCTGTTAGATTTCATTCTAGGTTCACAGTGAACCATGTTGTATACCTCATCGTTATCTACAAGCGGGAATGTCTCTGCCAAAAGCTGCATGCAGTCATCGAAGTACAAAGCATCTGGTTTGGGGTTGTGAGTAGCAACCTGGGTAAGAGAGGCACACGGAGAAGAACGTTAAACGCACTACTGCCAAGCGAGAGGTTCATGATTGGCGAGCACAAAAAGCTTACAAGGTAGCGCAGCAAATGACTTCACAAACCCATGAAGTACAGTAGTAATTTGGAGCACAGACTAACACCAGAAGACCTGGGGTTCAAATCCTAGCTGCCATGCCTACCCTTGCCTCAACTGTTGGAGTGTCCTAGGCATTTTTAACCTATCTGAGGTTTGACTGCTCATCTGGCGGTACAATGGGGAAAATGTACGGAATTCATATAGTTGATTATGTTGAATCAGTTGCACTCCTACGTCGAGTGCCTGGAGCATTGTACCATAAGTAATCTCTATCACTAGTTCTAAGGAGTCCTGGTGGCATAATGGGTTACACATTGGGTTGGTAACTGCAAGGCCAGCAGTTTGAACCCACCAACTCCTCTGTCACAGAAAGGTGGGGCTTTTCACTCCCGTACCGATTTGCAGTCTTAGAAACACACAGGGCAGTTCTCTCTCTCCCAGAATTGCTATGAGTTGGAACAGACTTGGTGGCAGTGAGTTGGGCTTGGCTTGGTTTATCCTAGCTTTCCAGCTGCCATTCACTATCGTAGCCACCACTTGGTCCTTCCATTCCTACGGTTCACAAGCTTGCTCATACATATTTTATGTCCTCCCAATTCCCACAATGACTCCATGAGGCAAGTGGCCCCAGGAGGTGATAAACTGATCTGGAGGCTGAGATTGGGAAGCTGACAAAGTTTAAGAGGCCAAGCTGGGCCTCAAGTCCTGATGTGTAATTCCTTTGATAATATCTTTCCCCAAAATCCCGCCATAGGTTTTTCCAAGAACTGAGTCCTCTGTACCTGGGAGTAGGTGGCTGATCCACTGGTTTCTGACTGGATGTGTTGGGCTGGCTGAATCGGGATGAATTCACCTGTCTCTTCATCTAGTTGTAGCTGAGCGAAGAATGCCTTTTCTTGTTCCTTTTGGAGTTGTTCTTGTCTTTCCTTTTCAAGTTTTTTCTGTTTTTCCAGCTCGTATTCCTTGCGACGTTGACTGAAGTCGAATACCTCACGGCTTACCCCAAGATCTATATCTTGTCTCCAAAGTATATCAATCAAATCCATGTCCTATGTTGAAGACACACAAAAAGAGGAGAAAGATCACGGTCAATGGTTATCAAGGGCCAGATACAGAAATTAATCCACACACTGCCACTGATAGGAGCGATGGTGGTGCCAGGATGACGCATTGGGCTGCGAATCCTGAGGACAGTGGTTGAAAGCCATCAACTGCTCCGAGGGAGAAAGATGAGGTTTTCTACTTCCATAAAGAGTTGCAGACTTGGAAACCCACAGGGGCAGTTCTACCCTGTCCTATAGGATAGGATCACCATGAGTCAGAATCAACTTGATGGCAGTGAGCTTTCCCCCCAGTATGCCACTGTTGATGGGGGTAAGGGGTGGGGGGAATTTACAAATAAAGCCTGAATGGGACCATAAATCCAATGTTCTAAGAAGATGCCATGTGATTTGATGAATCAGTTTATTAAAAGAAGAAAAGGCAAAAACAGCCATCCAGTTTATCACTCACTACTTGGTTTGCTAATGACTAGGTGAAGTTGCTGTTGTGACTCCTCTGTCCATGTCTAAACCTGGTCACAAACTTTGAAGTGCCATTGAGTCGGTGCTGACTCATTCATAGCATGCACAGCAGAATGAGCGCTGCCATCCTCTCAATTCTTGTTTGAGCCCATTGATGCAGCCACCACTACCCTTATGGGTGGGTGATAGTCACTAAAGAGCAAAGAAACCAAAGTTGCACATTTAAGTGAATGAAAACCTTGTACTTGAGTACTGAGAGTGAGCACTCGACACCATTGATTTATTGCCAGAAATGCAGGTTGGAGACAGGATTGAATAGACAAACTTTATGTCTACACCAATTTGGCAAGTACCTAGTTTACATTGGCTAAGATCTCTATGTTAAACTCAATCCTGCCATTATAGAATAAAGCCATTATTTTACATTGGATAAATTACCTCATTTCTTACTACTATGTGGCTCCATTATTAAGGCAGTTTCCTCTTGACTTGCTTTTTAGCTCTCAAGGAAAGCAAGACAGCAACGAGAAATTCTGGCTCACAATCCCCCCCCCCCAAAAAAAAACCCAAAAACTCAAGTGTGACAAGTGGTAACTATCAGGACCTGGAGGAGGGGCCTCATTCCTGAATTACCAAGCTCATTCCTCAGAAATCATAAATGACCTCCCTTAAAGAAATGTTCTAGGGAAGGACTGATTATAGATAATTGATATTCTAAGATATGAGATTTTTCTAAGGGGGGAATGGTTAATTTTGATTTAATTAAAGATGAGAATTTTGGATTACATAACCAGGGTAGGTATCAAATCCACGTTTCCCTAAACACTCAAAATTTTCCTACAAAATTTAAAATCTAAAGAGTCATCCAAGGAAACTCAAACTCACTACCATCAAATCAATTCTGCTTCATAGCAAACCCTATAGGATAGAACAGAACCTTTGTGGATTTCCAAGATTAAATCGTTACAGAATTAGAAAGCCTCATCTTTTACAGAGTGGTGGTTTTGAACTGCTGGCTTTGAAGTTAGCAACCCAGTGGTAATCCACTAGGGTGCCTTATACAATGGTAGGAAATTCAAATTAATTTATGTCTTATCTAGAGAAGCTATAAGAAATGTCACAAATTGAATCAGTTATTAGGCATCAAAGAACAAAAAATCTTAAGTGTGCTCACCTCCCAATACGATCACTGAAGGCAGATGGATGGTGCATGAGCAAATGTAAAGAAAGCTGATGGTGCCCGTCTATCAAAAGATATAGCATCTGGGGTCTTAAAGACTTGAAGGTAAACAAGTGGCCATCTAGCTTGGAAGCAACAAAGCCCACATGGAAGAGGCACACCAGCCCGGGTGATCACGAGGTCAGGTATCAGGCATCAAAGAACAAAAAATCATTATGAATGAGGTGGAGTGGGGACCCAAAGCCCATCTGTAGGCAACTGGACATCCCCTTATGGAAGGGTCACGGGGATGAGACCAGCCAGTCGGTGCAGTGTAGCAACTTTAGTTCCTAAATACTTTGTCCCTCCACCCCCGTCCCAAAGCCCCACTATCATGATCCTAATTCTACCTTACAAATCTGGTTTGACCAGAGAATGTACATTGGTACACATAGGAACTGGAAATGGAATCCAGGATGGATCCCTTCAGGACCAGTGGTGAGAGTGGCGATACAGGGAGGGTGGGGTAGAAAGGGGGAACTGATTACAGAGATCTACATATAACCTCCTCCCTGGGGGACGGACAATAGAAAAGTGGGTGAAGGGAGACATGGACAGTATAAGATATGACAAAATAATTTATGAATTAAGGGTTCATGAGGGATGGGGGAGTGGGGAAGGAGGCGGGAAAATGAGCTGATGACAGGGGTTTATGTGGAAAACAAATGTTTTGAAAATGATAAAGGATGACAAATGTACAGTAGTGCTTGACACTATGTGTGGATTGTGATGAGTTGTATGAGCCCCCAATAAAATGATTAAAAAGTTCAAACAAATACAAGTAGATGGCTTTAATGAACAGAAACAATCTCTTGTGGGGTTTTTTTGGGAGTGACACTAACTTTTTGGGGGGGGCAGGAAAGCGCAGGGTTTTGTCACTTGGCTTGGGCCTTAGTTCCTAGATAAGACCATGCCCCATCCCCATCCCATCACAGCTTCTTGGGAAATGATTTAGACCGGCCGAGCTGAGCAAGAAAGGCAGGACTTGCTGGAGTTGCAAAGAATGGGAAGAGCTTTTTCAAATCGGTACTAACAGGCCCCCAGGGAGGAAACTAGGGAGTGGCAGAGGGGGCTGGCAGCGAAGGAGGTCTTTGCACAGCAAGGACCCACCCGCAATGGGCAGCACAGCAACATGGACTGGGTGAGGTGACTCGGCAGGACCCAGGGCGCCCCAGCTGCCCCCTCTTCCCTGAGGAATGAAAAGGAGGGGCAGGCCCTATGTCATGGTCACTGTCACTTGTTCAATGAAGCTGGCCAGGTTTATGTCCCGCTCCGAGAGGCCTGCACACTCATTGGTGCTCAGCGTGATGTGGACCTTGTGGTGCACGTTAAACCATTGAGGATGGTGGTTCAGTTTCTCCGCCTGCAGGGCCACCCTGGTCATGAACCCAAAAGCCCTACTGAAGTCTTTGAAGTGGAACTGCTTGAAGATGGCATCGTGACCTTCCAGTTCATTCCAGCCCACAGCCCTCAGGTTTGGCAGCAGCTGGTCCCTCTCCTCGGCACTCAGCCTGTGTGCTTTCCCGGCCATGTCGGAGCACGGTGGGACAAGGGCCAGCGGCTCGCTGGGGCTGCCCCCTCTCTCATAGTTTGTGAGGCTGGAAGTCTGAATTCAAGGTAGTGGCTTGAGGGGAAGATCTCTTTCCAGCTTCTGTCTATGTTCCTTGGAAATCTACATATAATGTGACATCTACCTTCCCATTTGACCTACTTTTTTACTCTCCGGATCTGCTCTTTTTAAAGGTCAAAGGTGATTAAGCTACAACACTCTACACACTGATAATGGCCTCATTAACATAGCAGGTATCCTGTGCCGAATGGTGTTACATCTGCAGGTATGGGGACGTCATTCAATCCATTTTGCTTTTCATTGAACAAGCCATCTATCTTACAACTAATCAGAGGAAATTGAGGTTCTGGAAAGATCAAGAGGCAGGGGAATGGGATTTGGAATCTGAAGGCCAATGGCTACAATGGGCACAGATTCAAAGCTTCATCTCTGCTCCCCTGTGGCTGACAGTGCTGGCCCGTCCAGTATATGTAGAGCTCTGCACACCCTCTCAAGGGTAAAAATAATACCAGTTGTTGCTCCAATGAGCAGTCAAACTATTTTTACCCAACAAAGCAGAACCAGGCCACTCAGCACAGCTTGCTGGAAGGGTTGAGAGCCCCCTGGATGCTCGACTCAACGTTGGTGTTGACCTCTTCCATGCTGTGAAACCCTGTCCAAGGGGTTCAACATGGTGGGCTGGGAGAATACAGTGCACCTTCTCACTCATCGACTACCTTGTTATCTGACATCTTGCATTTACAACATAGTGACAAATCTATTTTCTACCCTAACAGCCTTTGTCAGGTAGTAATGGAATGCTGAGGCGTGAGGCAAGTGTCATGCTGACTGTGACGGTTAGTGAAGGTTAAGCGTCCACTTGGCTGGGCTGTGATTCTCAGTGGGTTGTCAGTTATGGAATGTGATAATTGGGGAGTTATGTAATACTGAAATCTGGCAGTCATGCAATGATGCAGTTGTCTTCCATTTTGTAATCTGATGTGGCCACCATCCATTTTTGCATGAAACCCATTTTCCTGTAGTGACCTGTTCTTTGGAAGTACACCATGCCAGTGAGGAGTGGGTGTGCATGGTGTAGCTAGCCTTCACGCAGTCACCCGATCACCTTCAGACTGCCTAAGGCACACATGAAGATCGTTTTTAAGCCAGTATCTATTCAAAGCTGCTTTTCTGCAAGTACTGCTCTCTGTACTTTATGTATGCAAACTGATCCTGAAAGCAACGATGTAAAGATAGATGTTATTGTGCTTATTTTACCACTGAGGGCACTTCTTTTCAGTGAAATTAGAAACTACAGAACTAGTGCCCTCCACATACATTTTTCACCACAATGGTGCTATCTGACCAAGAAATGGAAGAGGTAATTAATGCTGTCATATCTACCAAATGCCATTGAATTCTAGTTTCTCTCCCTTTAAGTACCAGTTTCAGTTAAGTTAATTCCAGCTCATTTTATTGGTTTGAGGCTGTCTAGAGTTACCTTGATCTACTTTAGAAAAATCAGTAACCAGTGGCTGATTTGTCTGAAGTTGATCAAGGTGACTGAGTAGCCTCGGATCTTCAACATTTCAGTTAGCAGCTAGGGAGGGTAACTATTAGTACCACCCAAGGACACTCACTCTCTAGAAAATCCAAATAGCTTGCTGCCATCAAGTCAATTCTGGTTCAGAGTGATACAAGATTGCTGAGACTGAAAATCTTCGTGGGTGCAGACAGCCTCATCTTGCTCCCACGGGCACCTTGGAAATGCTATGGGGCAGTGCTACCCTGTCTGGTCAGGAGGGTCTGCACAGGGAGAACCGAGCAGAGCAGTGGGGTTTCACATCGTCCCAGAAGCTCTTTCTTTGAGACGAGGGAACTTGCTTCTTGAGGGCAGGGCAAGCACTGGCTCTCTGTGCCTTCCTGTGGAGCCAAGGCCCACTGCCAGTTAGTAGGGGGTGGGGAGGTGTTGCCTTTGTTCTTCACTGATTCCGGAGTGTGTTCCATATTACACTGCTAGCCAGGCTTACACAAAAGAAGGTGGTTTAATAAGAAACATAAATGTTCAACAATTTGTGTTAAATCACCATCTGGCTGATGGGAAGATTCATGTTTAAAATGTATATATCATCATTTGCCATCTGGGTAATCTGTTACACATTTTGTGGGAAATCTGATGTTGGGTTATTAGCGCATACCGCTCTAAAATAAACATCTCTGTACCAGGATAAATAAAAAAAAGAAGACCTGGAACATGGAATCCGTATTATAGATGTCTTTTGAAGGACAGTTTTTAGTTCCTTCAACAAAGTAGCACTTTAACATGTTGAGATGAGCCAAAAAGATACAGGAAGATGGAGCAGCAACAACAGAATCCAGGACTCTGAGTTAAAGCTCCTTAGTAAACTGAGGCTTGGGGAAAGCATTTGAAAAGGGGCGGGGGGGGGAGGGGAGGTCTTATGGTCATGAGATCTGTAACTTCCTTCTTCCTTTCCATACTTTGCCCCACGAGTAATGGCAGAGGATAGGAGGTTTCCTCCTATGGATAACATTTTACCAACTAGTTCTCAAAATACGGTACAGAGCGCAGATGACTCAACTTGCAAACATAATGAAAACTGATACTTCTAATTTTACAGTGTTTAGGTAAGACAGTGCCTCAAATTATTCCTTCTTCTAGTCAGTTATTCCCATTAAGGAAGCAGTAAGTCATTTTTATCATTTATCCCCCCTGAGGCCCTCTCTTCCATCACGAACACTCAGAGTCTGGTAATGTTTTCCTTTAATTAATTTTAGTCTTATATTACGCGCAGGTGATGATAATATTCACCTAAAAGCTAAGCCTCATTTAATTTATTTCATAGAAGCTGCCCAGATCTTTTTAAAAAACTGGATGGTACATGAATTGGTTCCCACTGTCTGAATGAGTATAAATCAAAGTAAAAGTTGGCAGAGCCTATAAAAGCAACTGAGGGTGTGTTTGAAGTTTGAAGAGTTGACAGAACCACAAACTCCGCCCTCCTTGATTCACAAGGTTCTCCTTTGCAGCCACCATCCTTGCTAAATAAAGAACAATGAGTCCAACAATGAGTCCAAGCAGGTGTGCTTTTAAAATACGTCCCGCTGATTACAATTATACTCCACCTTCACACTGCCTGGCTTCTTTCCTAGTTCCCATACAGAAAGGTACACAAAACAACGTCGGCCGTTCCCTCTTAACGGGACAGATGTCAGATCATTCTTGAAAGTTCTCCCGCACCGAAACACTTTGGATCCAATGGACCACCTTGCTAACTCTCGATCACAAACACAATCATCATGACATCGTCGTGAATCCGACTCACAGCCAGCTGACTTAAGCAGAAGGAAACTCTGCCTGGCTCGTCCACAAAGCCGTCAGCATCGAGCTAGTGTCTCTCTCTCCCGAGGCTCTCTCACCGCCTGTGGTCTGTCTCTTCATCATCAAAGATGACGCCTCTTCTAGTGCTTGACCTCTCCTAATGACATATCTAAAGAAAGCAAGTTGGACAGTAACTGAAACGAGTAATTAAAAGTTTGAAATCGAGGGAGGGGGGAGTGGGGAGGGAGAGGGAAAAAAAGAGGACCTGATGCAGAGGGCTTAAGTGGAGAGCAAATGCTTTGAGAGTGATTAGGACAAAGAATGTACGGATGTGCTTTATACAATTGATGTATGTGCATGTGTGGATTGTGATAAGAGTTGTATGAGCCCCTAATAAAATGTAAACAAAGAAAATGATGAGGGCAAAGAATGTACAGATGTGCTTTATACAATTGATGTATGTATATGAATGGATTGTGATAAGAGTTGTATGAGTCCCTAATAAAATATTTTTTAAAAGTTTGAAATCATAAAATGTTGGCGAGGAAAGGTCCTGTGGTGCCGTGAATGACTCCATATGGCCCCTCTAGCTATAGTCTTTATAACTCCCACCAAACGACGTTTCTTGCTGAGTCTAGGAAAGAGAAGGTGGGGGTGATGCTGATAGATTGTGGGACAATGTTGTGAGTGATTGTTCACCGGGTTAACTGTGGTCATAAAAATATGGTACACTCAAATGTGCTTTACACAATTGATGTATGTATGGACTGTGATAAGAGTTGTATGAGCCCCTAATAAAACGATTTAAAAAAAACAAAACAGAAAAACCCAGTAACAGTCTCAGCAACCCACAGGGGCAGCTCCCCTGTGCCATAGGGACATCATGAGGCAGCATGGACTTGATGGCAGTGAGGTGGTTTTTGTTTTTTGGTAACTTTTTAACACATTTCAAAAATACTTTCCCCCAAGCAGTCAAAACATAATTACCTTTATTGCTTCTCGGCCTATTGGCTAAGATCAAGTGTAGTATCTGGGGGGAGGGAGGAGGGGAAAAAAAAGAGGACCTGATGCAAGGGGCTTAAGTGGAGAGCAAATGCCTTGAGAATGATTGGGGCAGGGAATGTATGGATGTGCTTTATACAATTGATGTATGTATATGTATGGATTGTGGTAAGAGTTGTATGAGTCCCTAATAAAATGTAAAAGAAGAAAAGAGAAAAAAAAAATTAAAACAAATACTAAAAAAAAAAAAAAAAGATCAGAAAAAAAAAGTGTAGTATCTGTTCTTATCAGTTTAATATCTGATACGTCCTCTATCCGAGGACAATATATTGAATGGATTTTTGGAATTAGGAGATGGAATAGGAGCTTGCTCCGTCCACTCCATGCATCGGCCTGGTATTGCAGTACTTCCAGGAACGGTGCACAAAAAAAAACAAAAACACATAATTACCTTCACCAACATTTGCAATGTATTACATGAAAATAATTACAAAACGTCCTACAACAATTAAGAAAGACTCCATAATTTAGAAACAGTCTTTTTTCGAACTGCAGAGGAGTGGGTGACACACAACCTAGCTCATCCAGTGTTTATACGGGTGCGGTCCTTTTCCTAAGTCACTGTTTTCCTCTGATAAATAACACTTTTATTTTTAAAATGTGGTACACTACTGTGGAGATTGGTCAGTTTTGTCACCTTGCTAGGTATGAAATGAGCCATTTGAGAAGCAGGAGGGTGAGGGTCTCGGTACCATCATGAAAGGGGACCGAGGAGTGCGGTTTGCCCTCTGGATGCGCAGACCCTGCACACAGGCCCTCCTAGGTCCAGGAGACAGAACGATGACTCCGACAGAACAGTGGCGGCGGCAGCGGCAGAGCAAACGACAGAAGAGCAGTTTCCCGGGCCACAGAGCAAGTGCAGCGGCCTGCTTTGGGGCTTACTCTCTGGGTAGGGTTCCTTCAGGCACTGGCTCAGAGAAGCTAGGTTTGCTAACTCTCTAAGCCAGAACTGAGTGCGTTGGGGCTGAGGCCTATGGCAGAGTGGGGTGTCTCTGGGCCCTTAATTGGCAGAGCTAAATTAGTTTTGTAACATCGCCTTAGCAGAGAGGGGTCAGGCCAAAGAACTATGGGCCAAAGAGGTTTGGCTGTGGACACAGCAGAGAAGAGGCTGTCCTAACCAGAGCACGATAGCCCTCAGCACAGTCTTTGAGTCCAGGGTGCTCCCTGCAAGCAAAGCAGGAGCAGCAGTGGCTACAGTGCCCTGGGAGGGGAGGGCTGGTAGTAGAATTGAGAAGTGTTAACTCTGATTTGCCTTCCCATCGTGAAGTTAATGGGGGTCCGACGCCATCCCCATGGCCTTACAGGTGCTCAGAAACATCTTAGCCAAGTCTACACGTTGCGGCTTTACTTCTGTGCAAATAACTCGTCTAGCAACCTGCTGTTTGTATCAACAGAAACTCCTATAATAGGCAGTAAAAAACAAACAAAAACCCACCCAAACCAAGAAGAATGAAAAGCCAGCCCATTACCCTGTGCAGTGAGTGGCTGGTGGCTTTGAACTGCTGACCTCATGGTTAGCAGCCCTTGGCTTATCCCATGGGGCAGCAGGGCTCCTTATAAGTAGCTCTAACCACTATTTTGGGAGAAAGACAGGGTTTTCTCCTCCCATAGCGATTTTCTCTCTCAGAAACCCAGAGGGGCGCTCTGCTCAGCCCCACAGGGCTGGTTTGAGTCAAAATCAACCTGATCGCAGTGAACTAGTTTCTTTTTTGAGTCACCATGAATCCAAGTTCTCTTTCAAGAGAAATCTTACAAAGGCTTTTTTTTCCATCTCCAGTAATAGTAAAATTTAAAAACAGTTCTTAAACACACCACAGCAGGAGAACTATGGAAAGTTAAGACTCTAGACCACAAACTGCCTGTTCCCTAGCTTGCGGAACGATCCTTGTACCCTTCCGATCTTCCAGCTAGAAAGTGGTTCCATTTCCTCGTATTCTGGCCTGCTACGATGGACAGACATTTTCACGAGGTGTTTCCTGTTTACAGACATGTTTCTCCGCAGTGACTCAGTCTAAGAAATATGATCCAGCCACTTTGCTGGACTCTCACCCCCGCGGCTGCTGGTCTGTAAACTGCGGGGCATGATGCAAAGCTACAGCAAAATTGGAAAGTGAATAGAGCAGTGACGCGGATTATTTATTTTCTTAAGAAACATAGACAGAGCTAGGTCAAAAAGTATTGCCACTGAGGGTCAGGGGTCATACTTATACCACTTCATTCCAAACCAAACATGTTCAGACATGCCTCTGCGATCATCTGAGGCTTGTAGAGATGCCACTCACTTGTCTAGTGTTGTCAGGGTACCTACCTACTAAAGGGCCACTCTGAGGGGATCTGCTAGACTCGTTGAATGCAAGGCAGGCAGGTCAGCTCAGAAGGTGGTGGCAACTGTTTGGGGGAATCCCCAAAGGTAATCTGAATAGATTGTCTCAAAGGACATAAGACATTGTGGGCGCTTACTAGGAAGAAGTTTTAAGAAATTGAAAACTGCATTAGTGAGAAAAAGGCCAGGAAAATTGCACCAAGGAACTTTTATTTTTCATTTTTCCTATCACAACAATGCACCAACTCATTCTTCCAGGTTAGCGAGGGCTGTCCTATGAGAATTTCATTGGCAAGCCTTACCCATGGACCCTACAGCTCTGATCAGTATAGGACTCCATTGGATATAAAAAGTACATTGCTGTGGCTTTTCCATGAGGTTTTATAGCTGGTTTCCAATAGAATCATTTTTGTTTGTTTGTTTTTTGGTGTGTGTGTGTGGGGCTTTCTTTGTTTGTGCAGAATGCTGCTGCCAGACCTCAGTGGACGGATGCAAGGGCTAGGTTCGGTTTGACAAGCAGGCTGTAGGATATGCTCTTCCTAGTCTCTTACTCTTCTGAGCAGCCCAGGCAGGTGTTCAGCTCGGGCTGCTGTGCTCAAAGGAATGCCTCGCCTCTAAGAATAGGTGTTTAGAATGATCCCACAGGAAAAGAGAGACACCTCCACCCCGCAAACCAACAGAGCCTTCTGAAGGAGTAATGAATTTAACTACCTAACCGATTTTATCTTATATACTTAAATCATCTAACTTAAATTAATGGCCTGTACACTCGCCAGGTGGCTCTCAGTTATATATTTTGTTATTAAGTAATCCTGCTGACCAATTTCCAAGGCTCCTCCCCCTTCAGGTGCACCCTTCCCAATGAAGGGGATGTGTTTCCACAGCAGGGGTTCTACACAGCCACTTCTGTCAACTCCCTGAGTGGACCTTTACCCACTCCAAAGGTGATATACTGCATTTATGAAAGATATTTTTTAAGTTAATTCTTCAAGGCCTCTTCAGACGTAACCACCTACGCTTAGCTTTAAAAAACAAACAAAAAATGGGATCAGGACAGTTATCCAGAATTGGGGGCTGAGTTAAGTACAATATGTTGCTTGTTAGGCTACTCAAAGACCTTGTGTGCTCATGGTGGTGGTGATGAATTTTAAGTACATATATTTAGAGGCCAAAACTCATTGATGCCCAGTGAATTCAGACTCACAGACCCCAGAGAGAACAGAGTAGCAACTGCCCCAGAGGGTTTCCAAGGCGGTAAGTCTTTACAGCAGCAGAGTGCCGCATCTTTCTCTGCGGGTGGAGGGTGAGTGTGAACCACAGACTGTTTGCTTTCATCACTGCACCTGTAGGGCTCATTCGTATGTTTATATGTTTACATATTGGATATCTGTATGTTTATATGTTTACATATTCCATATGCATATATAGAGAGTGAGGCTGTCTAAAACATTTAGTTTTTCTTTGTAAATGTAGATCCTATTCATATATATGATGATTCCAAAAGTTGTGTTAAAAATAAACTACTAAGTTAGCATGAATCAAGAGCCTGATATAGAACACACAGGGGTAGGTATCCTTTTACATAGAAAAGTGTAGTTGCTGCATTGTTCTTTTTTTTTTTTTTTAAAAAGAAAGAAAACAGAAGACTTCAATAATATTTTTCTGAACTAAGATTTGGGCATGAAAATGTTTTCATTATTACTATAAACACCATTGATGACCACAAGTTGTCCTATTATAATTCTATCTCCTAGCAATAATTTGAAATGTATTTAAAATATCTTCTGTGAAGAGATGGCATATAATTTTATATCAAATAGAGGAAAGTAATATAATCTATCTTAGACAAATAACTTCTCTCTCAATTTCTAAGCTGAAGAGAAGGGCATAGGCCTTCATTAATTCTGAGAATAAAACTTGGTAAACTTGAAAAACAAATAAATTTAAAAAATAAATTACTAAGGTCTAAAGTTTTGTTTTTCTAGTATGGTATTTAGCAAGGTACTGGTCAAGACAAAGATTATTAATGTACCTAGTGCCCAAAATTGATCATTAGTCTATCTGTCCATATAAAAAAAAAACTAAAAAAAAAAACCAAACTAAAAATAAAAACAAAAATCCTCACTGCCAAAGATTTGAGCCAACTTACAGTGACGCTAGGAGACAGGGTAGGACAGTCCCCAGGGGCTTCTGAGACTGTCACTCTTTATGAGACTAGGAAGCTCCACCATTCTCCCACCCACATAATAAAAGGGGTATGTTAAAAAAGGGGGGGGGGACACTTTTTTTGTGCCATTGGATTAAAAAGATTTTGAGGTCAACAAAAGTTAAGTAGCGATTTTCCCAATCACTGAAGCTTTGCAATGAATTTACAGGAATGATTCCCCCATGTTAAAGGCCAGTTTTGAGAGAGAGAGAGAGAGGTCACATTTACCAGGAAGGTCAGGATGTTGTCAAAGATAACCAAGAGAGGGAAGATGATCCACCTTGATGGATGAAGAAACCATGGCTGAAATCCAGGCTGGTGGAAGGAGACAGTAGCTACATGGGTTGGTAGTTCCAATTTCAAGTGAACATCTGGCTTCAGCAAGCTTTGGCTCAATGCGTGCCAAAGCTGCTGTGGGAAGACCTCTTAGGTCAAAGAGCTGGAATTTTCATCAGTCTTTTAAGCAAGCTCACAGCTAATGACGAAGACTTTACGGAATGAATTGTAATTGGGGATGAATTTTCAGATTTATTACTGTAATCCAGACAGAAAGGATCAATTAAAAGAGTGGCTTCCAACTATTCCCTCAATGCAAGAATATTTTGTTCTATTAAACTGGCATTCCATGATGCTCACCTTCCCAACACGACCGCTGAAGACAAAGTGGGTGCATAAGCAAATGTGGTGAAGAAAACTGATGGTGCCTGTCTATCAAAATACATAGCATCTGGGGTCTTAAAGGTTTGAAGATAAACAAGCGGCCATCTAGCTGAGAAGCAACAAAGCCCACGTGGAAGAAGCACATCAGCCTGTGTGATCATGAGGTGTCGATAGGATCAGGTACCAGACATCAAAGAACAAAAAATCATATCATTGTGAATGAGGGGATGTGCGGAGTGGATACCCAAAGCACATCTGTAGGCAAATTGACATCCCCTTACAGAAGGGTCATGGGGAGGAGATGAGCCAGTCAGGGTGCAGTGTAGCAACAATGAAACATACCACTTTCCTCTAGTTCTTTAATGCTTTCCCTCCACTCCCCACTATCATGATCCCAGTTCTACCTTACAAATCTGACTAGACCAGAGGATGTACACTGGTACAGATAAGAGCTGGAAACACAGGGAATCCAGGACAGATAAACCCCTCAGGACCAATAATGATACCAGGAGGGTACGGGGAAGGTGTGGTAGAGAGGGCGAACCAATCACAGGGATCTACATATAACCCCCTCCCTGGGGGACGGACAACAGAAAAGGGGGTGAAGGGAGACGTGGGACAGGGCAGGATGAAAACCGCTGCTATGGAGAGATATCCCAGCTTCCCTCTGCTTTTGTGAAGACCTGCAGTAGGATCTGTTTGTCTCACTGAAAGTAAACGGAAGGGGAATCTTCACTTTTACCAAAATTAAAAATTAAACAGCCAAATGCGGAGTTAGCAGTCCGAATGTGTTTGCAGTGAGCCATTACACAGTCGGCACGCATGCACCCGAGCAGGGAGTGGCGTCGCCAAGCTCCTTGGCCAGAAGCGACATTTGGTGTCTCAGCATCGCGCCACCATGGTATACAACTGTGGGCACACAATACACTGGTGCTGTGTTAGGTTGGATGTGCTTTTGGTTTGATTTGGGAGGTTAGCTTTTCCCCTTTGCACTGTTTCGGTAAAATTAAAAAGGCTCTGGCTCCCACTCAATAAACACGTACTGTTTGTACAAAGTCTTGTCTATTATGTCCAGGAAGTCTTTCAATAGTGGGCCCCTCTCAGTATCTTTTAACTGTACAGTGGAAAGCTAAGAAAGAAAATAAACTTCACATCCACAAGCGCCAGTTGTTCAGCACACAGGATTTCTTTAACCGACCACACCCAGCTTCAGCCAGCCAGCCTCACCTGGTTTGTGCCTTCAGGCCTCGCCTGAGGAGCTGGCACAACACTGGCAGGGGCACCGAGGGCTCAAGAGCTGAGCACTTTAAGCACAACAGACAGTCAACAAGCTCACTATCTCTAAGGCACAAGGTAAACTTTTAAAAGAAAAAGTAAACGCAGCCAGCCTAATCCTAATGCTGCACCCACCCCACCCTAAACCTTCACAAAATAAATAACAATTCTGGGTGTTCACTAGAATTGGCGTGCGTCTTTATTAGATCAGTTTTGCTACACTAACAAGAAAATAATACCCCAAACAGGCCTGAATGTTCCCAGACGGCCTACCTAAATAATACACACACGAACCCTAAATGATACACACACGGACTCAATTGCTCTGTGCTGTTCTCAAGGACAGATACTGTGGGGCTGGTTTGAGACATCTGCCTTTGAGTAAAGCACTTCTTACAATATGAAAGCCAGCTGAATAGAGTTTTCCGAAGTAAATGCGCACACAGAGCGTGGGAGTATTTTTCCTTATTACGATTTCCCAAGAAAGTATTATTTCACTGCCCAACAAAAATACAAGAACAAGTTTAAAAAAGCATTGCAATCACAGAAATCTTTATTAACCTAAAACATAACAATGTGCAGCTACTGCTTCTCAACATCCCCTCCATGTCTATGTCTATGCCTGCTATGCCTGCCCCCCCTCACCTCACCTCCCCCCCCCCCCCCCCCCCCCCCCCCCCCCCGTGAATGCAGAGCTTCCTAACTCGTCTCTGGCAAAGTCTGTGCTCGCTGGTTTACACCAGGTCAAACCAGCAGTTCTGGCATTGTTGAAGGAGGGACTGAAATCATGATCCTTCTCAATGTTTTTCGAGTTTGGGGAACGTGTTCTACAAATTTCACCTCCCCATGATGGCCTTCGTCCTTTGAGAAAAATGATCAGGATTATCCCTTCGGGATGCCACAGGCAGTCCTGATGACCTTCGGAACTGGCCCACAGACTCCCTCAGGGCCACAGTTGGAATCGGACTCTTTGTCTCGCGGAGAGAACCTATCGGCAGCCATCCACTGACTGCAGGGACATGTTGAAACATGTTTTGTTTGGAAGAGACTCATGTGGGAACCCTCTCGGAAGGAGCGCTCATGCATGTCATACACCGAGCACCACACTCTTTTCTTTCCACCTGAGAGCATTTCTTGTGAAAGGCATTTTCTTCCGTGTGAGTGCGGTGGAAGCGTGAGTTCTTTAATCCCTGTTGCCCGCTGCATTCCCAGTGCCAGGCAAAAGCAGGGTCCCAAGTGACGGACGATGAAGGACCTTGGGATGAGGTCAGATTGGTTTTTTGTTTTTAAATACTTTTATTGGGGGCTCTTACATCTCTTATCACAATCCTACATTCCTCCAATGTGTCGAGCACATTTGCACATATGCCGCCATGATCATTTTCAAAGCATTCTCTTCCCACTTGAGCCCCTGGTATCAGCTCCCCATTTGAGGTTGTAATGTTTTGCAGTAACTTTTACCTCAGTTTCTTCACCTGCAAAAGCTTGAGGTTAGGTGAGGTCACCCCTAAAGTATCTGTCTCTGACGCTAGGAAGTTTAAAGTATGAGCCTGGAAACACATCATTTTTAATTGACAAATTTCAGTTAATTGAGCACACAGGTACTCTAAAACAGGACTCTTCAATAGAAACCTAATGTGAGTCACATTTGGTAATTTTAAATAGTCTCATCTTGGGGGAAAAAAGGACAGCTGACATTTATTTTAATAATACATTTATTTAACCCAACATAGCCCAAAGATCACGATTTTAACATGCAATCAACCTAAAAATTATTAGTAAGATATTAGAATTGACAGACACATTAACATACAGTACAGTAGCATGTTATACAATTTGATAGCTGAAGTTTGGTCCTATCCAAATAATAATTTTTTTATTTATCAGAGAACTATTTTAACTTGTTCAATTTTTAAATTTAAGTCAAAACTCATTAAAATAAAAAATTCCATTTCTCAACCACACTAGTCCTATTTCAAGTAGTCAAGAGCCATAAATGGTGACTAAGAACATACAGTATTGGAGTGTAGCTGTGAAAAGAGACAGGGCGACGGAGAGTTTAACATTTATTTTTAAGCTTGTGAGTCTGACGGGAGTCCTGGTGGCATAGTGGTTACCTGTCCGGCTGCAGTATTCAAGGTCACCAGTTCAAAACCAGCAGCTGCCCGTACGGGGCTTTCTATTCCTGTGGCCAGAACTGCAAGGAGCAGTTCTACCCTGTCCTATAGGGTTGCTAGAGTCGAGCTTGGTTGGGTTTGGGCCTGCTGACTACACGGGTCGACACGTGCAGGGCAATGTGAAAGGGGAGTGAACGCGAACTCGTTCAACCCCGACACCCCCTGAAGGGTCCCTTCATCACTCTGCCTTTGAAGGCCACGTTTTCCAAGTGCAGTCACCACACAAGGGACCTGTGGGAGCCTTCACAGACTAACAGATGGGCAAAAGCCAAGGCCATTCGGGGCCAACTCCACTCATGTTTGCAGTTTACCCTCCATGACTGCACTCCCTCTCCTCAAGCTCCTGCTGTCCCAATACCAAGCCTCCGGCCTGTTCCCTTTGTTGGCTCCCGGCTGTGGGACTTTTCTGGCCCCACTGCGGGTCAGCTTTCTGTCATAAGGAGCTTCAGTCTTGACCATCAAACCCTCATGGAAGGCCAGGGACATGCACAGAGAAGGCCACAGAGCATGTGAAGCTCACAGCAAGGAAAGCAAAACCAGGCATGAGTGTTTAGTTGGAATTCAAGGCAGGCATTTGTTTTTCCTCTCCAGTAGGCCATAGACCTAGCTCCCCACACATCCATCCACACACGGCCTGAAAAACAAGAGCTATGCCTACGATAGTAATGACAACAGCTATCTTTTGTTGACCGGGTACTGTTCTTGATAAAATTTAATTCCAGCAACCTTGTGACATGAGTTTGCTCCTCACATTCCAAAGATGATGAAATGGAGATCAACTCCCTGCCCAGCTACCAGCTTAGCTTCGCCAGGAGGCCGTTCTTCACCAGCAAGCAGGGGCCCTGAGCCTCACTTCACGGCCCAGATCACCGCCCAGAGTAAGCACTGTGTGGGAGGAGAGCGTTTGGCCAAGCCCTGGCACTCGGGAACTGGGGAGAGATGGCAGCTGCCATTGGCAGCACCATAAGATTGCCGCCCCCCCTCCCCCATTAGCAAGCAAAGCTCACAGGAGAGCAAAGGAAAGAGCTGTAAGAGTCTCCAATAAAATCTTTCAATAAAATTAAGATAAATAATCTGCCAATTATCAAACCACTAGGCGTAAGACTCATCCCTCCCCACACAGCAGGCGCCCCCTCCCCGCCTCCCTGCCACCAACTAACTTATCTCTCTTCCCCCTCACCCCTGCAAGGGCTTCCTACAGCGCCTGGCATATATATCCCTTTCCCCAAACTCCCGTGGCTTCCAGATGCCCTGTCACCTTAAGGAGCCCCAGTGGTGCCGGGCGGCTAACCACAAGGTTGGAGACTGAACCTCACTTACCGCTCCAAGTGAAAGATGATGCTTTCTGCTCCCGTACAGATGCATCGTCTTAGAAGCCCTCAAGTTCTACTCTGTCCCAGATCACTAAGAGTTGGAATCGGCGCAGTGGTGGTGTGTGGGGTTGTTTAACTTGAAACCCTGAGCAGGAACTAAGATCCTCTGGGATCAGCCCCAACTCCACCTTTCAGCGCTACTGACCCACACGCACGCACGCACACACGTGCGCGCGTTAGTTGATTCAAACCAGCCGAAGCCCCATGTGTGCAGAGGGCATTTGCTTGCTCCACAGGGTCTTCTGGAAGCAAATCACGAGGCCCATCTTCTGAGGCATCTTCTCTATTAAACACCGAGCTCCCTGCGAAGGACTACGCCACCTTCTCACAGGTACTGAGCCCCTGCCAAGTAAGCAGGAACCCTGGGAGCGCAGGCTCGGAGTCAGAATCAGCTCTAAACAATGGGTTTGGGTTTGGGTTAGAAAGTAAGCATCAGTCTTACAAAAATTATAAAATGTAGCACTTTCCCTCTTGGAGAAGCAGTCCTGGTGGCTCAATGGTTAGCAGTTTGAATCGCTCAGTGATTGTGCTGGAGGAAAGACCTAGGGCAATGTATCGGAGTCTACCGTGAGGGCAAATCACAACAACCACTGAGCAGCTCCCTAACTGGGTGACACCGCTCTCTGGGCAGGCGCTGCAACAATCCAGGGAGCTGCAAATGCAGGTACCTATACTTCATCAACGTTTTTAAAAGTCAGGGAGGCACTGAGCTGTTGGTTTTTCCTGGAAAAGAGGCAGTAGGCCAAGCAAGTTTGGGAACCTCGAGGCCTACAGGAATCGCATCTGCAGCACAGACAGGTGTGAACACAAAATTCAGAACTTGCTGCCATTGAGTCGAGTCTGACTCACAGGGGCCCTACAGTTGAGGGTGTAACTGCCCCTGGATAATGGAGAAAATCTCATCTTTCTCCCTCAGAGCAGCTGGTGGTTTTGAACATCTGACCTGATGGTTAGCAGCCCTGATGGTTAGCAGTTACTATGACACCATGAAACATGGCCTCCAAAGAACTAGAGAATTGGCTCATGAGGGGAAAGCAAACCTGAAAAATAACTATCCTTCAAGGAGAACGGCACTTGTACTGCTGACCTGGGAGATCACAGCATCCTTATATCTTAAAAGCTCCCTATCTTCGATCAATACCTAATAAATATTTGCTGGATGAATAAGTACAGAGTATATAGGCTCAGAGTTCAAATTCGTCATTGTTTATCTCAGGTGAGTGGGGTTAAAGAGGTCTAATTACTTAAATATAAAAATATATGTTTTACATCACATATGCTTCAACTACTCATAAGGAAATTATTTATTTACTTATTTTTAAAGAAATTTATTTAACCTCACTCACAGTAACAATACTTAAAAATTAATCTTTGAGTACTAGACTATAAAGACAATACTTTATCTTAAGGACTCCAAATGCATGCCCACCTTCAGGTTAGCAGAAATTGAATTGTTGAAAGAGTGAGGTAAAATAGTTGCAGCAGTACATTAGCAGGAAGCGTCCAGAAATGCAAATCAGATTCAGAACAAGGCATATATCATTGCTGATATCAGATGTACCTTGCCTTAAAGCACAGGCTACTAGATATTTACCTGTGTTCTATTACTATGCAAATCATTCAAGATGTGCAGATAATAACACGTCACGAATAGCACGGTGAGCACTTTCCGAAGAATTCGTTGTGCTCCTGTGGGACCTGTACACAGACTACGAGGAGCTGCTCTAACGGAACAAGGGAAGACCGCACGCTTTAAAAACGGGAAAGGTGTGTGTCAGGGTTACCTCCTTCCACCATTTATCCAGTCTCTGTGCTAGCAAATAACCTGAGCAGCCGAACTACAGGAAGAACGGGGCAGCGGGACTGGAGAGAGGCTCACGAACCACCTGATACGTAGAGCACACACAACCTTGCCCGCTGAAAGGGAAGAGGACTTGAAGGTCCTACTGATGGAGATCACGGACTCCAGCCTTCCCTCTGGGTTGCAGCTCAATGTAAAGGAAACAAACATACCCACAACTGGACCATAAGCAACTTAATGATAAATTAAATATAAAAGAATGACATTGTCAAAGAGTTACTATTACGTGGTTATACCATCAATGCCCAGGGAAGCAGCTGTCAGGAAATCACACGATGCACTGCATTGAGCAAATGGGCCTCACAAGCCCTTTTAAAATGTTGCAGAGCAAGAATATCATTTTGAGGACTATGACGCGCCTGGCTCAAGCCATGGTGATTTCAATCACCTCCTATGCATGTAAAAGTTAGACAATGAATATGGAAGACTAGAGGAGGATTCATAACACTTGAATAACACGGAAGAAGCACACCAGCCTGTGTGATCATGAGGTGTCGATAGGATCAGGTATCAGGCATCATCAGAATAAAAAAATCATATCATTGTGAATCCATGGGAGAGCAGAGCGGAGACCCAAAGCCCATCTGTAGACAACTGGACATCCCCTTAACAGAAGGGTCTCGGGGAGGACACAAGCCAGTCAGGGTGCAGTGTAGCAACAATGAAACATACAACTTTTCTCTAGTTCCTAAATGCTTCCTTCCCTCTACTATCATGATCCCAATTCTACCTTACAAATTCAGCTAGACCATAGGATGTACACTGGTCCAGATAGGAACTGGAAACACAGGGAATCCAGGACAGATGAACCCCTTAGGACCAGTGGTAAGAGTGGCGATACCGGGAGGATAAGGGGTTGGTAGGGGGATAAGGGAGAAACTGATCACAATGATCTACATATAACCCCCTCCCAGGGGGATGGACGACAGAAAAGTGGGTGAAGGGAGACATTGGTCAGTGTAAGATATGAAAAAATAATAATAATTTATAAATTATCAAGGGTTCGTGAGAGAGGGAGGGTAGGGAGGGGAAAAATGAGGAGTTGATACCAAGGGCTCAAGTAGAAAGAAAATGTTTTGAGAATGATGGGGGCAACAAATGCACAAATGTGCTTGACGCAATGGATGGATGGATGGATTGTGATATGAATTGTACGAGCCCCCAATAAAATGATTTTTTTAAACACCAAAAACATTTGAATGATGATGTCAATGAATAATATTGAAAGCAACCAAGAACTTCCAGACAAACAAACAAATCTGTCTTGGAAGAAGTACAATCAGAGTGCTCCTTGGAGATGGGGATGGAAGACTTTATCTCATGTCCTTTGGTCATGTTGTCAGGAGAGACCAGTCCCTTAAGCAGGACATTGTGCTTGGTAAAGTGGAGGGGCATAGGAAACGAGGAAGAACCTAAGGGGATGGATTGGCACCGTGGCTGCAACTGTGGGCTAAAATTTAGCAACACTTTTCAGGATGGTGCAGCGCCAAGAAGGGTTTTGTTCTGTATAAGATCACTGTAAGTCGAAATGAACTTGAAGGCACCGAACGATAACAACGTGACAATATCTTACATTGCCTTTTAAGAATTTTGCCATCTGGATATTACAGCAATCAAGCAATATAAATGCTGAATTACAGTGATTTTCTTAGAAATTATTAGTTATTTCCTTTAAATTAATGGTCAAAAATGGGGGGGGGGGACAAGAAAGTAGGCAATCTTACTTTCGCTCTATTTTCTAGACCTTTTCCCTAAAATGTTACGCTAGTGCACCATAGTGTCTCAGCCTCTTCAGCTTCCTTTATTCTTTCACCCTAGTTTGGAGACCTGGTCCAAAAGTACCCCATAGGAAAGATTGTGAAGATGCAGAGGGGTATAGAGGTATAGCAAGTAGCTATTTAATTCTGTCTCCCTGAAAATTTAAAAACCAAACCAAAAATGAAGATTAACTTAACTTTTATACCCAATTCCTTCCAATTGGATATCTGAGAAATGGTAAATCCCAGTGACAACTGCATCCCAGTAAGTGATAAGAGCATTGGCCTGGATCCTTTGACTTGAGTAAACAAAATAGAGCAAGCCCTTCTGGTTTCTAGCACTTTTGTCAATTTCAATGTTGTCTTTCGTTACCCACTTTCAGTTTAGAATAAAAGATGTGAACAAGCTGCCATCTGGGGAGATGGTGGGCCTCCTCACAAAGAACAGGGCCCACAGCAATATCCTGGATTTGTCTTAGAGACCCGCCCCAGTCCTGCCTTGGAGGGCGGAAATGCAGAGTTGCAGCCTGGGCTGCGTACATCCACAGAGGGAATGAGATGGCGGTGATCAGTTGGGTCTGATTTTCCCTGGAACATTTGATTCTTCAAATTGTCCCTAAGAATCAATGCAGCACAATGGTTCACCGGGCTGGCACCGCCACTGGGGGCGTTTGGAATGATACTGGGATGCGGAGCATTCTGGCTGCCAATAAGACCGGGGCATGAGGATGTTCCACAGGCAAGGCAGGGCCAGCGTGCCAACTATCCTGTCGGGTGGACCCCTCCTCCACACTAGGTGCCCTCTCTGCCTGGAGCAAGGAGCCCCATGTAGTCATTTTGCAAGGCGCCCCTCTTCCTTTCACACCCAGTAAAATGCTCACAGTCACTGGGAAAGGAAGAAGGAAGGGAGGCGCAAAGGGTGGGGGGAAGGGAGAAAATAGGGCTTACAGACATTTAAAGGTTATCCGTTCTGCACGTGCCAGTAGTATGGCTCTGGTAGGGTTATTTAACCTCCGTGAATGGGGTAAAGGAGATGATAGCTTTAGTCTCCACAGACTGTCAAGATCAAGCAAGGGTATGGCTAGGGTCCAGTACGATAGAGCAGGCTTTTAGTAGCTGCCACGTTTCTGTTCCCTCTTCTTCCCACTAAAACTAACAGTTCTGTTTGTATTTAGAAGTCGTCGAAGACCAGAGGGCTGGTTCTGCACAACTTAAGAAGTAGGTGGGTAGCAGGAGCGGAAACGCAAGACTGATTGTTTCCTCTGACTCCGTTTTTTATCTTTGGCACACGCAATCATCAGGAAGCTTTCTAGCACAATTGTACTGCTATCAGGTGAACTTTGGAAAATTCAGAGCACAGGGCAAGAGCTGTGTGCTCCCTAAGCCCAGGCTTCTGAGAGTCAACCAGGCAGGGGCAAAAGGAAGGGATGAATGAGCTTTTATCTAGGGGAGTCACTTCTACCCGCATCTCTCTGGGGAGATAGGCTTGATTTAATCAGGATCAATGAGAAGACATTGGTGGTTTCCTCCGAGAAGGCTAAGGATCTAATCCAACTCTATCCTGCCATCCCAAGAGGCAGCTGGTGGGATGCACAGGACCTACCAATTGTGAGAATACTTTTTATTAAATAAATCATTTTACTGGGGGCTCTTACAGCTCTTATAACAATCCGTACATCAATTGTTTCAAGCACATTTGTGCATATATTGCCATCATCATTTTCAAAACATTTACTTTCTATTTGAGCCCTTGGAATCGGCTCTTTTCCTCCATCCCTCCCCCTCTCTTGCCATCATAACCCCTTGATAAATGTCAGATTATTATTATTTTCATATCTTACACTGCTGTCTTCCTTCCCCCATGATTTCTTGTTCGTCCCCCTCAGGGTGGGGTATGGGGTGCAGTGATGTGTCCATCATTGCGATCAGTTCTGTGCGGGAATGCTTTTTTAAATTGGAAATTTAAGATGAGGAGAGGGCCTCATTTACATACATCTCCACCTGTGGAAGAATTCCTGGGATGACATTATTATTGAATGAGTCTAGGAGTATCTATGTCAGCTCCATTAACTAAAAGGAATCTGTAACTATCAAATGTTCCGGGGAAAATCAGACCCAACTGATCACCGCCATCTCATTCCCCCTGTGGATGTACGCATCCCAGGCTGCAACTCTGCATTTCCACCCTCCAAAGCAGGACTGGGGCGGGTCTCTAAGACAAATCCCCGTCCTGTGCAAGGGCTCTGAAGACCTCTTAAAGAGGGCTCCACACCTGGATCCAGGCCCACCAGCTCTGACTGTGCTGGTAGCTCACTGTGGCTTTCAGACCCCTTCCCCACACTACCACGTCTCTGTCCCTCTTACAAACTCCCTGCCAAGCAGTCGATGCCAACTCAAAGCCGTCCCATAAAGCTGAGGGAAAGGCTGCCAGTCTGCTTACATGCAAATCAGCCTTGGCAACCTTAGGGGGGCAGTTCTGTCCTTCCTGTGGGGTGCTATGGGGAGGAGCTGAGCGAGCAACTGGCAGTTCGGTTTGATTTGGGTGGCGCAACGGTGAGGTGCTCTGCTGCTTAGTGAAAGGTCAGTGGTCTGACCCCCTTATGTGTTCCAGGAAGAAAACACTGCAATCTGCTTCCTTACAGAGGAGAGCCTTGAAAACCCCATGGGGCTAGTCCTCCTGTGTCTGCCGAGGCGGGGAGGGGTTGGAATGGCAAGAGGTCTTATTGCTTTTGCTTTTTAATGGCGAAAAATGAGCCCTGGGAATGCAGGGAATGTGCAAAAAGTCCTGGGAAGTCCGTGCAGGGCCCTGGGCAGTCTCCTCTCCTGGCCTGTAGGCCTTCCCTCCTTGGAAATCATGGTTGGTCACGGGGGAACAAGTGTCATGCACCCCTATGTAGAACATTCTGTCACACCTGCCTCTTTCGTGCCATCCCCGAGCACTCTAGATCGCACATGATCAGCCTACATTCCTGACAAAACACGGGGGAAATTCTGACTCATTCTGGGAGAAGCCTTTGGGACACACAGTTATCAAACCTATCTCCACAAGGGATTAAGGAGCTCAAGTTGTATTTATTGAATTTCAAGCATACGCCTGGCACCTTAAAACACAGATTTAGGTGTTAATCATAAAGATGTAAAGGTCAGTGATCAAACATAAAGGCACTTCCTTAACCGGGTTCTGGTAAACCATCCCCACCAGGTGTTACTAAAGCACACAGTGCGGCCTGGGAGAGGGAAAGGCAGGCAGCAGGGCTGCCTGCATTCTCCGGGCTCCCACATAGTCTGATTGTGACAGGGCCACGTTTCTACAGCTCATTGTGGTGGAAAAGATTTGCACCTTCCTTCTCGCCCAAGTTCCTGTCTCGCACAGGTTCTGAATTTTTCAGGCTATATTGTAATAAGTCCTACACAGGCTCCTGCGGCTGCTATTCAGTGACATCTCATTGGTTCCAACTCATAGCACCCCCTATGTACAACATAATAAACACTGCCATCCTCGCCATTGCTGGGATACTTGAGCCCATTGCTTTGGCCACTATGCCCCATCCATCTTGCCAGCCTTCGTCTTTTGCTGGCCCTCCACTGTACCAAACTTACCGTCCTTTTCCAGGGATGGGTCCCTTCCGACATGTCCAAAGCACAGGAGGGGAGTCTTGCCATCCTTGCTTCTAAGGAGCACTGGCTACCATTGTACTACACAGAAGACGCAGGAAAGCAGGACGTTAGGGGAAAGACGGGTTGTGTCAGTCACAAGAGATAACATGTTGCCATTTCTGTAAAATGTCCTGGACAGACAGCTCTAGAGAGAGAAAGTAGATTTATAGCTGTCTTGGGCTGAGGGTTGGGGGTATTAAGTTTCTTTTGGGGGTGAACAAATGGTCTAATACTAATTTGTATCAATAAAGAGTTTAAAGGCAACTAAAGAAATTGACCCCAAAGTAATACAAAACATAAAATCTATAAGCTCAGAAAGAGGCAGTAAAGTGATCTCGTATTTTTCTTTTTGTGATTCTTCTCTGCCGTGAAAAAGCAAAGGGGAGTTTGGCTTGGGCAGCAGCGTGCTGTGGACACTACCACCCGCACGTCTCGATTTCCCAGCCTGTGGAAAGAAGGAACTTCTGATCCTTCGAGTACACGTGTGCTGGGGGCGCGATGACTCGGGGAGCCACTTCTCAACGGGGCCTTTACAGCGAACTTGGGTCTCTAGAGCCTCTGATGCGGTGTTTGTCTCCACGAGTCTTTTCTCTATTCAAACCAGAGTCTGAGCCAAATGAACTCACACACACACACACACACACACACACACACACACACACTCAAAGATCAGACTTCAAAGCACAGATACTGTAGTACACACACCTTGAAAATGTCACTTAATTATACTTCCCACTCTTTTTTTTGTTTTTTTTTATACTTCCCACTCTTATAGCTACAAATATTCTTAATATTAATTGTTATTGTGACAATAGCTGACACACACCAAATCCAATTTTAGGTGGGATAGGACTTCTCTTTAGCAGTCTCATACCAAGTCTCCTGTTCTGTTGCAGGGGGGTGGGGGCGGGGAGAGGGGTAATGTAAAACAGGGAGGCTAATGTAATATCATGCATTTATGAGGGGGGCTTCAAACACTTGGTGGAAAAACAGAATTAAAATGAAAGCTCCATGAACTTTCTGAAGCCCCCTTGTATTTCTAATACCAAATGGGAATATAAATGATATTCTTAAACATACTTTTGCTTTTGTTTCTACAAAAGAAACTATTATGAAGCGAAGAAGTCATATTCTAAACCAAAGACC
Organism: Tenrec ecaudatus; assembly: GCF_050624435.1. NCBI lineage: Eukaryota > Metazoa > Chordata > Mammalia > Afrosoricida > Tenrecidae > Tenrec > Tenrec ecaudatus. The sequence continues at coordinate 61,288,459 of NC_134542.1, read as the reverse complement.
CCTTTTAGTAAATGTTTAAATGTTTACTGGAGCTTATGTTAAGAAGCAGGTTGGTGGTGGGGGGGGGTAGTAGATAAAAAAAAGAGGAGCTGATCCCAAAGGTTCAATGGAAAGCAAATGTGTAGAAAAGAACGATGGAGTATATGTACTAATACGTTCAGTACAATTGGTGTATGGATTGTAACACGAGTTGTAAAAACCCCGAATAAAATAATCTAAAAAAAAAGCAGATGGCGCTGAAAATTTCCCTAACTCCTAGATATGAGATTATCAAAATATAAACCCTATTCTTGATATCAAGACAAACTTACACATACATGTCTACCACCAACGATGAAAAGAACAGGTTACATACTACATTCAACGTAACTCTCCTCCTCCACCCTGGTGTGCAAGAAGTATCAACAAGCTTGCAGAAGCAGCCAGGTGAGGCACTTACGAAGATTTAAATAGCCTGGATTTACCCAGGCAACTCGTCCATTGGATTTGAAAACTCCCAAAGCAATCTTAGACCAATAAAGCAATAGTACCGAAGACAAGTTGTTTAGCAATAAAATCTAGGAAATAAAATACATGTAATTTTGATATGTACCATTTTCAAAGCCCTGGGTTATCCTCAATTAGACATGCTCTAGTCCTTACCCTGGTTCCCATTCACAAAGTGCCCAAATAGGGGATTAGTGGTCCATTTGAGCCAACAGCTTGCTGCTAGCGATAGTCAACTTATTCTTCCCATCCCACCCACTTCCCTTCAACCTGGTTAACCTGTTTGTGCTCGCCTACTCACCTATAGGTTGACCGTCGGACCCCACCTAGCTGTGCTGCAAAAGAAAAGGCCTGGCCATCCATAAAGTTTGATGTTGTGAGTTGACCCCCTGTGTACAGAGTAGAACTGCTTCCTGGGGTTTTTGGGGCTGTGGCCTTTCTGAAGTAGACTGCCAGCCTATTCTTCTGTGATGCGTTTGGGTGAGTTTGGGGTAATTGTCCAGTGCATAACCATGCACAAGACCCAAGGATTCCTTCCACAAGAATGACAGTCAAGAAGTCTTCTTCTGGGAAAGAATCTGGTGACTAAAATGTTAAATAAGAAATTTATTGAATAGGAGGTAAATTTTTGTAACTTTGTTACGATTAAAACAAGAAAATAACCCCTCCCCCCCCTAAAAAAAAGTCTTCTTTGGAAGACACAGAGCTGCCGTGAGCCACAATCAACCTGACGGCAATGGATTGGCATAGTTTGTCCTGCTCTTCCGCGTGCTCTTACCTCCTACCTGACCTTGGACGACTACTTTAAATTAAAAATACACAAAGATCCAATGGGACAGGAGAGTACACCAACTAACCAAGGCAAACACAGACACACAATATCCTGCCACCAGGAGATTTAATGAAAAGAAAAGTGGGCCCTAAAACCTGGGAAGCATTATCATAAGCACTGCTGAAATTCCACAAATTAAAAAACAAACAAAAGACAACCCAACTATTATTATATTAAGAAGTGGCCTTGCCTTTCACAACTAAACCCATTTAGGCTTTTCTGTCTGCCTTAAAAGGGCCACATGTGATCACTCCATTGCCGGGCTGTGTTTGCTCTCAGTTTATCTCATATGGTCCATCTCCGCCAATCACATGCATAGTTACCAAATGCCTTGGAATGGGAAAAAGTGAGGACATTTATCTTTTCATTCTTGTCTCCTCTCCCACCAGGTTTTCTGGGTTTATCCACTCTCCAAGGATGAGGGAGCCTTGGTGACCCTGTGGTTGAGTGCTCGGCTACTTACCAAAAGATCGCTTGTTCCAGCCCACCAGCAGCTCCAAGGGGAAAAAATGACCCGGCGACCTGCTCCCATCATGATGCCAGCCTAGGATGCCCCCTGAGTTGGAATTAACTTGACAGTGCCTGACAACAAGGCAGGAGGCCTGGTAGTGTAGTGGGTTATGCCTTGGGCTGCTAACTGTAACGTCAGCAGTTCAAAACCACCAGTTGCTCCTAGAGCAAAAGATGAGGCTTTCTGCTCTGATAAAGATTTACAGTTTCAGAAACCCACAGGGGCAGTTCTATTCTGTCCTATAGGGTTGCTACTGACTCGGTTCAGTGTGTTTGTTTCTGTAGCAATAGGCATGGCCCAGTTCGGAAATGATTAAAAGCCTACAGAGATAGACTGGCCATGTTTAAACACTACCTCTGTCACTCAATGTTTGAGTCACTTTAGGTAGGAATCCTGGCCTCTCCCTCTCTCTAGCTCCTTCTTCACCATGGGGTCACTGTGAAATTATGAATGTGAAACAATTGCCGCACTGCCTGGCAGACAGGGAAGTGCCCCATGATGACTTTATCTATTATCATCTTTGTGCCAAATTCTTTCTATACTCGAGAGTCTGCACTGAAATGTTAACCCAAGTTCATGGAGAAATTAAAGATTACTCATACAAAACCTTCTTTAAAAAGTTTAACTCAACAACTCATCTTGAATAAAAAATAAAATATTAAGAAATATAAATTTGACTTTCAACTCTTCCTGGCAATCCTAAAGACAAACAGGTATGTTTTTTTCCAAGTATTGTTTATAAGAACTCAAGTTAGCGAGAAAGGATGATTTCAAACTGGCTAAGGTATTTTTTTTTTGATTCAACAAGACCTGTAGGCTCAACATAGCCTATATCACATGCTGCTTTGACACTCTCACGAGATTTTTTTCACATATCTCAAAAGCCAAGTTGCTCTTTGCTTAACATTCGTTCAGGACAGGAGAGGCCAATTTTCTTTTTCTCTTCATGTTTAGACTTAAAAAATTTTTTGTCACTCTAATTCAACATCAACTTCATCTCTCATCTTCAAAAGAACTTGTAAGAAGAGTACCAGATGGGTTGGGAAGCCCTGGTCATCAACACCTCCTCTCTGCAGAGTGAAAGACCATGCCCCCAAGAGTTTCCCAGCTGGAGTTTTCATTGACAAATGCTCAGAATCCACTTTCAATTCAGTTCAAATCTCTTGGGACTACAATCACTGAACATGATTTATGTCAAAGTAATAAACATGAAATCCATTAGGAAGTTACTCCATTGTCTTGTCATAGTCTTCAAACATGCACTCTTCCCAATAACAAGAATGGAAATGCAGCAATTGTATCCGCCATAATTGTAAAAGTCACCACGGAGAAAGCAGCACAATACTCTGTACAGTTTGTATATGGAATGTTCACAATAAAGGGAATTTTTTAATTAAGAGAAGGCGTTAGACACCACTCCTGTATTTAGGAGAACTAAAGTCCATTAGCTCATAGAGCCTTTGGAGCAAAGAAGTATTCCAATAGATTACGCTTGAACAGCATCTCAGTCGGAAAGAGGAATTCACTCTTTCATACTGGTGGGAACCGGGAGGATACAAACCCAGTCACCACTGGGGGAAATTCAAGACAAAACACCTTAAAGCAAAAAACAGCACAATAAATAACAACACAGCGTCAATGACATATAAGCTTACATTAGATACCCAGGATCTGCCTAAGACATCATATTTACAAACATAACACATTGACCAGCCTATCCCGTAACACCTTTCTTTGAATCAAATATTTATTTCAATCACAAGAAAAGAAACAATCTGTAAATATACATGTGCCCTTAAAAACTCCCTTGAAGTTTAAATAGAAACTTTTTTCCTTTTATGACAATTGACAGAGCTGTGAACAAAACATTAAGAAATACAAGTGTCCCACTTTCTGCCCTAGCAAAAAAAGAGAAGGCAACATACTTAGAAATTGAGGCAAATTCTCAAATAGAAAAGGAGAAATCTATATACACACACAAAGCACACGAGGGGAATAAATATCTGGAATCAGAGAACTGTGTGGCACCACCAAAGCTATAGAAATTCTAATCTACACTCGCGATCTTACCCTGGGCAGCACAGAGCCGAATATCCTGCCTTACACATTTTGGAATTGCAAGTCTGAAACGCTAAATCCAAAGACAAAGCCGCTCTGGGGAAAAAGAACAATTGCGCAACAGATCAACAGCTCCAACTTGTCCCTTGGCCCCGGAGCGAAGAGGTTTGCACGCTATAAAGCAGGAAAGGGCCAACTGAGGGCCGCCGTGACAGCCAACCGGCCACTGGCTGTCACGGAGCCCGAAGTGGGTGGGGAGCACGCACGCGGCGAGCGCTAGCAGGAGGCACCGCGGCGCGGTTCCCACGGCCCAGTCCACAGCCCGCACTCCCACGGCCCGCGAGGGGCTGCCCGCCTGCCCCGCGGCCCCCAGCCCACCCTCTCCCGCGGCCGGGCCGCCACACGTCGGGGCTCCGCACGCGACGGGCACCGCCAGACCGCTCCCGCCCCGGGGGTGGGCGTGCTAGCTCCGGGCCCCCAGAGGGGGTGGAGGGACGGACGACTGGGCCGGGCCGGCGAAGCGGCACCCCGAGACAGCCCGGTGGGGTGAGGGCGCCGCGCAGGGGCCCGGGTCCCCCGGCCCGCTTAGGTCCTAGGATCCCGGGCGGCGGGCAGCGGCCGAGGCAGGCTCTGGGTCGCAGCCGGGGACGACCTCAGCTCCCCCGAAAGCGGCCCCTGTGACTAGGCACATTTTGGGCAACTCTGGGGCGGGGAGGCTGCGCCGTAGCGGAAGGACCGGGCCGCCCGGCTCCGACCGCCGCGATCGGCCTCCTGCCCCGCCGCCTCCCAGGCCCTCAGGCCCCCGGCCGCCTGGGGCTCCGCGTCCAGCTCCCGGGCGGGGTGCAGGCAGAGGCGTGGCGGGTCCGGCGCGCCGGGGGCCGGGGGGGCTTCGAACCCCGTCCCGCTGTGGCCCTCGGGGGCCCTGGGCACGCAGTTGTCGCGTGGCCCCCGGGGTCCCCGACACCCCCCCCCCGCCGGGCCCCCAGCGCAAGCGCAGCGGCTCCAGTTCCCGGCCGCTGCAGTTCCGGCGCCGGCCACCGACGGTCCTTCGCGGCCGCGGTCCCCTTGCCACCCTGCCCTCGTCCCGGCGCCCCGCGCGTCCCCAGCACCGGGACAGCACCTGCTGGGACTGCAGTCCCGGTAACGGCAGCTCCAGGTCCATCATGCTGAGCTGAGGACGGCGCGCTGGGCTCCCCGACGGCGGCCCGTCCCGGCTGCCCGAGCGCGGACAGGGCGGCACTGGCGGCGGCTCCTCCCGGACCTCGAGCGCTCGGCTGCTGGGCGACACGGCCCGAGTGCCCGCCGCGCTCCGGCCCCGCTCCGCCTCCCGCCCTCCGAGGGCGGGGCGAGGCGCGGGCCCTTCCTACCCCGCCGGCCGCGCGGGCACCTCCGAAAACCCCCACCCCCGCCCGGGTGACGCAAGAAGCCGGCGGCCCGCGGGTGGGCGAGGGCCGAGGACCGGGGTCCCGACCGGGGCACGGGGGGAGGGAGGACTGCGAGCCGCTCCCCGGTGCCCGCGCCCGGGTTGCTCTCGCCCGCAAGGCAAACCGGCGCTCCGCACCCGAGAGATCAAGAGTTGTTTGGCGAAGGTCGTGCGGGCACGGGCGTTTGGACACAGTTTAAACACTCGGAACAAACACGCCCGGAGACCAGGCAGAGGCGCGGGTAGGGGAGTTGCGCCTCCCGGGTCTGAAGTTGCAGAACCTTGTCCCGCTTTATCGCACTCGCCGCCCCATGGCGGCGCCAGCTCGGGGTAGGGGGGGCAGAGGGGTAAGAGGCTGGAGCGCAGCCCGTGCGCACCGCGAACTTGCTCTCTGGCCCTCCGTTCCCGACGGAGCTGGGCCGAGTGGTTCCTGCCCGGGGTCAGGGGAGCCGCGCCGGGACCTCGTGCTCACCGTCACCCGAAACGCCCTCCCCTTACGCCCACGCCTGTTGGGGTCACATGGCCAAGGTCAAAAGGAGAAGTCTCGTGGGCTTGCAAAGTGGTCAGTATTGTGCCCACCCTAACCTTTCATGTCCCCAAAAGGTTTCTCTTCACACCTCACCACAGAGGGAGTCTTGTGACTGTGACAGACCATAATATTTAAAAGCCTTTTAAAAAAAGTGTATTCACCACATAGTTAAAAAAAAAAGGCACAAAACAATTCAGGAGTGATAGGCCTTTTTTTTAAGTGACAAGAAAAATATAAAAGGAGAACCACCAAAATATTAATAGCTGCAGAATCATGAACATATTTTATTATTTTATGTATCCATTAAATCTACAATGTATTTATGAGAGTAATTTAAAAAGTATTGTTACAAAAACATAGAAACCTTTACTAGGCAAAAATATAAAAAAACGTGAAGCTGTTGTTTCTTAAGATCACCTTCTAGGTCTGTCTGAAGGCGGCGTGAGCATCTCTCTGACCCTTCCCACAGCAGCCCTGGAGATGCAGCGGGTGACACGTGGGATTGTTCACAGCAAGTGCGGCTCCGTGAGCCCACCCGCCCCACCAAGGGAGACAGACAAGGTTTTCTGCTCCTGTAAAGATTTACAGCCTGAGTCAGAACTGACTCAGTGACAGTGGGTTTTGTTAACCTTCTCAGGAAGAATTCTATTCTTACATTTGTGCCATGTCAAAAGACAATTTTGATATCCTTAAGGGACTGAAATCATGTTTCTTTTAATGTTCGTGCTTGTTTTTTTTTTTGAAGTTGGGGAGTAAAAAGGAGTCTGAAGGGACCAGGCTTCCTAAGGAGAGTCTAGAGGGTACCCCTAATTGTTGCTATACCAAAAAAATTAAAAAAGTCCTCCATGCAACGCCTGGCCTTTTCCATTTTCTTAAAACACCTTCCAAAGACGCTGATGAAGAGAACTTGTCCGCAGCCAAGTTGTGCATATATGAATTGAGACTCTAGTACCAATATTTTTTGACTTACTCTCAAATATTTGAGATTACATTGTATCTCCTCCAAATTGAATTTGGATTACATTGTATTACATTGTATCTCCCCCAAATATGTGTTTGGATTACATTGTATCTCCCCCAAATATGTGTTGTAAATCCTCACCTCTAAATGTGTTACATTGTATCTCCCACCTCTAAACCTACCTGAGCTTGAGGAACCCTACTGGTGCAGTGGTTAAAGCAGATGGTTGCTGGTCCAGTCCTGGGAGAACGGTGTGGCAGTTTGCTTCCATACAGAGTCTCAGCACACTCTGCTCTTTCTCTAGGGTCACTACAGCCAGGTTTCACTCAAGGACACAGGAAACAGGTTTGGTGTACGTGTCTTTTGAGGAAATATTGTTTGAGCTCTAAAAGAGATTAAACAAACAAATGAGAGAAGAGATGGGGAAAGAGGAATGCCAAGAGAGATGCCAAGCCGCATGAAGATCGCCCAGGACTAGAAGCCAAAGGGCAGGGAACCTTTCCACAGAGCTGACGGTCTCGACCTCCAGCCAAGCACCTCCAATTCAGAATATTAGTCTCCTAAACCGTGAGAAAATGAGTTTCTGTTTCCGAAAAAAACTCGGTTGTGGTACTTGTTAGGAAAGATATTCACTTTTAAAATAAAAACAAATGAACAAACACAAAAACAGTTACTCAAAAATCATTGCCCACAGGAATCTCCTAGTATTTAAATCAACAATATTATGAAACGTGCACGATTTAAAAGGAGATAGTGGAATATTTTGTTTTTGCCCCGTTGATGTATTAACAACCTGTCTGACTCTTTAACAAACCTGTCTGTCACTTTCTAGCTTCTTGAAATTACTCCAAACCAGGTGAAAGAGTGTTATTGTGGTTTTACTGTGACATTCAAGCCCTCCTCCGCCCGTGCCAGGGGGACATACAACAGGAGCGTGGGTGAAGGGAGACAGCTGCCTGTGTAAAATAGGAAAATAAAAATAATTTATAAATTATCAAGGGTTCATGGGGTGGGGGTGGGTGGAGGGAGGCAAAAAAAGAGGAGCTGATACCAAGAGCTCAAGTAGAAAATGTCTTGGAAATGATAATGGCAACATATGTACAAATGTGCTTGACACAATGAATGGGTGTATGGATTGTGTTAAGAGCTGTACGAGCTCCCAATAAAATGATTAAAAAAAAAAAGAAATCTAAGAACTTAAAAGACAAAAATAAAATTCTAAAAGCTGCCCCCCCAAAAGTAGAAATACAGTTCCTAAAAGAAACAAAAAACCCTCTTCATTTAGAAATCCAAATTGAAAAATATTTAGAAACAAAAAGATATTATCTGGTATTAACTTCAAGACAACTCAGTTGGGGGCATAAAAGTAGATAGTGTGCTAAAGATCAGCACAATCAATAGTGAGCTACTGGTGGAAGTTCAGTATCTGATTCTCAACTTTTCTCTACCTTTGAAATTTTTCAGCAAATAAAAGCTTAGAAAATAGACAAATATATAAATAGATAGATTGAAAACCCTGACTGAGAAAAAGAAAAAGAAAGCCTGATGACAGCATACCAGTGCCCAATAAACTGAAAAGCACTTGTTTTCTTTCAGTTGTGTAATTTGACACTCCCAGAATTTACCTGTAAATTAATATCTCCAACTACTTGAGATACTGAAGCCTAAATTAATTAATTATAGCTCAAGCCAGTGTCTTCAACCTAAATTAAACCCTTTCAGCTGGGATGCGAAAAGCTGGCAAAATGATCTGCACACTGCAAGCAGGCTTTGGAGAAATCATTCACAAAGAACCTGACATGGAACCTGCAGAGACATAATAGTGAAATGAAATTGTGTGTCAGATAATTTTAAAAAAGGAAAGGAAAAAGGAAAATAAGAAGAAGAAAATGAGCAGGAAACACAAGAATATTGTTAATAATTCACAACTGGACATCCCCTTATAGAAGGGTTTCGGGGAGGAGACAAGTCAGTCAGGGTGCAGTGTACCACTGATGAAACATACAGCTTTCCCCTAGTTCTTTAATGCTTCCTACCGCCTCCCCCCACCCCCCACCCGCTGTCATGACCCAAATTCTACCTTAGAAATCTGGCTAGACCAGAGAATGTACACTAGTACAGATAAGAGCTGGAAACACAGGGAATCCAGGACATACGATCCCCTCAGGACCAAGATTGAGAGTATCGATACTAGGAGGGTAAGGGGAAGGTGGGGAGATAGGGGAAACCAATTACAATGATCTACCTATAATTGCCTCCCAGGGGGATGGACAACAGAAAAGTGGGTGAAGGAAGACATCACTCAGTGTAAGACATTAAAAAAATTATAAATTATTAAGGGTTCATTGGGGGGGGGAGGGGGGAGAAAATGAGAAGTTAATTCCAAGGACTCAAGTAGAAAGCAAATGTTTTGAGAATGATGATGGCAACAAATGTACAAATGTACTTGACACAACGGATGGATAGATGGATTGTGATCAGAGTTGTAAGAGCCCGTAATACAATGATTTTTTAAAAAAGAAAATGCCAAAAAGGTGCATACCTTAAAATTTTTTTTAAATCTCAAAACATGAAAGAAAAAAATTCAAGTTACTTATTAAAACTACTACATCCAGGACATGGGAGTAACAAAAGCATCCAGGACACAGGAATAACAAAAGTCTTTTACATGACACGGTTGTTGCCTGCAAGGAGTTTATCGAGTATTTGGTATATCCTTGTTAAGCAAGAAAATTCCCATTGAGTTTAGACTGAATGAAATAATCTTTACTTTTCAAAACCTGAATTTGCTAGTGTATTATTTCATGCACCTGCAGAGTACATATTTTCAAAGGGAGGAGAACAATGTGATAAGAGTTGGAACATGTTCAAGAAGTATAAACACTAAGGGAAAGATGGTTGGCACTGAACAGTGTTGTTCAACGCAAGGAAAGGGAAACTCAGTCTTAGGTCACCCATTTCCAAGAGGGTCCCAGCTTTGTAGACGCTAAGATGAGATTATCTTCATTTGAGAACCCAGGGCCTTGCCCTGCCCTCAAAACATACACATTGTGCCGTGGAGCACAGATATTACAGGCCAAGAAACTCCAAGGGGACAGGAAAGAAGAGAGGTTATTCTCCTCTGCCAGGAACCGTGGAGCTCTTTCTATGGCCGCCCCTCCTAGTCCCCTACTTTATTGTTCCCTTAGTCATTTACATCCAATGGATGTCTAAATTCTTTGCTGTCTTTGAGAAGACAGCTCTCCCTATCTGTTTCAACTGGGCCAGAATTGCAATCCATTTCTCCAGAATGCTCCTCAGGTGAGAGTTGTCTTTTTTAAAAAGGTCATCTGAACGGGAGTTCTTACAGCTCTGATAACATTCCATACATCAATGGTATCAAGCATATAATTGTACATTTGTTGCCATCATCATTGTCTATCAAGTAAGATTTCTGAGTACACAAAGGGTAATGGATAATGGTGATGCTTTCATCCATTTATTTCCCCTCCTTTTCCCTGCCCTAATGAATGATTTGAACCAGTTCAGTCTAGTTCAAACCGAGACATATGCATATGTGTGTGCGCTCGCACATAGAGTGTATATAATGTATTCATATATATATTTAAAATGTGGGTGCAACTGTTTCAACATCCTTCAACACCTTGAGACTTCCTTCCTCCCACTTCTCAATTTCCATAGGATATTCTCCGTATTTGAGCTAGAGACATAGAATCTCTTGCAATTACACTTGAAACTCTACTTTGTTGAACTTAGTTGAAGCATATGGAGTTTCCAAAGATGGCATCCAATAAGATCTTCTTGGTTATGATACATGTGTGTGGTTCCCCACAACGCTACATCATGTTGGTCCTGTGACATATGCGAGGATGCAGAACTAAAGGTAGTCTGTGCTGAGAAATTTGGAAAACAGTTACTTGGCTAACCAACTGGAAGGGATCTATATTCCTGCCCATTCTGAGAAAAGATGATCCAACAGAATGCTGAAATTATCAGTCAATATCATTAATAACACACACATGACAAGATCTGTTGAGAATAAAGAAAAGATGGTTAAACCGATACACCAAAAGAAAACTGCCAAAAATTCAAGTTGGGTTCTGAATAGGACACAAAACAAGAGATATCATTGCTGATGTCAGTTGGATCTTGACTAAAAGCAAGGAATCTCAGGAAGATGTCTACCTGTGTTTCATTAACTCTGCAAAGGCTTTTGACTGTGTGGATCATAGCAAAATTATGGATAAATATAGAAGAATGTGAATACTAGGGCTCTTAATTGTGTTTATTCCGAACCTATATGCATACCAAGATGCAGCCATTCAAACAGAACAAGGGGGTGATGCACGGAGGTGTGTATCAGTGCAGTATCATTTCACCACACGTATTCCATCTGGATGCTGAGCAATGATTCAGAAGCTGGATTATATGAAGAAGAATGAGACATCAGGATTGATCAAAGGTAGATTCATTAGCAGCCTTCAACATGCAGATGACACACCTTGCTTGGTAAAAGTGAAGAGGGCTTGAAGCATTCATTGATGATCAAAGAGCACGCCTTTGGTCTGGATCACACCGCAAAGTAAAGGAAGTAACAATCCTCACAACTGGACCTAAAACAGCATCATGGGAAGTGAGGAAAATACGGAAATTGGCAAGAAATTAATTTTGGTTGACTCCATAATCAATGCCCATGGGAACAGTCACCAAGAAATCAAATCTATTGCAAAAGAGCCCGTTAAGGTGTTTGAAAGCAATGATGTCACTTTGAAGACTAAGGTATGCCTGATCCAAGCTATAGAAGAGAGGACTTCAAAGTTCATGGGGGGAAAAAAATCCATTATATGTTAATTCCATTTTTCCATAAACTGTTTTGAATCCCCTTAGTGTTTTCTTTTTTGGGGGTGTGGGGGGGGGCGGGGACCGGAAGCCATCTTTATTACTTGGTTTGCAGGCTGGGGAGTGGCTTGGCAGCTGCTAGGTGTAGTACTGCAGGTTGGCTTTCTTCTTGACCTGCACCTCCAGGATGCCCTCCATGTAGTCCTCGTGGGTGAGCTCCCTGGAGCCCCTGCGCAGCACCATCATACCCACCTTCACACAGACGGCCTTGCACTTGGCCCCATTGAAGTCGTCTGTGCAGCGGGCCAGCTCCTCATAGTTCACATTGGGACTGACGTTCATCTTGCGGTAGTGGATCTGCATGATCCTGGCCCAGGCTTCCTCATTGGGCATCGGGAACTCAGTCTTGTGGTCTAGGCAGCCTGAGTGCAGCAGGATGGGGTCCAGGATGTCCACCCTGTTGGTGGCTGCAATAACCTTGGCTGGAGTGTTGGGCTGGAAGCCATCTAGCTGGTTCAGGAGCTCCAGCATCGTCCTCTGCACCTCCCGGTCCCCGGCCTTCTCACTGTCAAAGCGCTTAGTGCCAATGGCGTCCAGCTCGTCCATGAAGATGATGGACAGCTTCTTCTCCTTGGCCAGCGCAAAGGCATCCTGCATCAGCTTGGCGCTGTCCCTGATGAACATCTGCACCAGCTGGGGGCCAGCGAGCTTGAGGAAGGTGGCCTTCGTTTGTGCAGCGCACACCCTGGCCAGCAGCATCTTCCTGGTGCTAGGGGGCCCATATATCAGCACCTCCTTTGGAGGCTGGCTATCCCCAAGTTCTCAAACTTCTCCTTGTGGTGCATTGGCAGGACGATGGCCCCCATCAGCTTCTGGATCTGCTTGTCCAGGCCCCGATGTCACTGTACTGCTCTGTGGGCCGCTTGCCCACCTCCATGGCCTTCACTCTTGAGTCACTGCCCACTCAGTAGTCAGTCTCCAGGATTAGATAGGAGTCTTTGTTCACACCCAACAGGTCTCTGGGTTTCCGTTTTTCGGCATCCAGTAACCCAATCACAGGCAGGAAGTATGTCTTCCGGGTAGAGGTGTTAGTCACTGCACACTTGCCCTTCCTCTGAGAGTCCAGGTCGATACTGGCACCATCCTCTTCTTGGTCACTGGGATCAACATCGAGCAGCTCGATGACCTTGGAGGCCAGGTACGGCAGGGTCTTGTTCACTTTGATCTTCTCACTGTTCTCTTTGATCTTGTCCTTCACGGCCTGCAGCTCATGTGTGACTTGCAGCACCTCGCTTTTCATGATCTTGATCTGACTGTCCAGCAGTTATGTGCGCTTAATGATCTCCTCTGTGGACATTGTGAGCACCTCACGATCGCCATTTTCTCCTGCTGAGTCACCGCATCCTTGAGTTCCGGCATCAGATTCACTCGAGAGAGACGACAACCGAAGAATGCCCCCCTCATTATTTTCAAACTAGGAGCTCGGGTATCATAGTGGTTACTTGTTGGGCTGCTAACTTCAAGGTCAGCCATTCAAAACCATCAATGGCTCTGAGGGAGAAAGACCAGGCTTTCTACTTCGGTAAACAGTTACAGTCTCCCAACCCCCCAGGGCCATGTCTACCCTGTTCTATAGAGTCTATTGAGCTGCTATGAGTTGGCATCAGTTGCTATGAGTTGGCATCAACTTGATGGCAGTGAGAGGAAGGAGTGTTTTCAAAGGAGCCTTGGTGGTAGAGTGGGTTATACATTGTGCTGCTAAGCGCAAGGTCAGCAATTCAAAACCACCAGCCAGTCTGAGGAAGGAAGATGAGGCTATCTACTTCAGGAAAGAGTTTCAATCCCAGAAACCCACAAGCGCAGGCCACCCTGCCCTAAAGGGTTGCTATGACCCGGAATCAATTCAGTGGCAATGAGTTTGAGTGAATCTTTTTAATTGCCCAATATGTACACCTGGGGAAACTGGACAATGATTAAGGAAACACAAAGAACTGATGCATTTGAGTTATGGTGTCAGTAAAATACATGGACTATACCATCAACTGTCAGAAAAACAAACAAATCTTTCTTGAAAGAAGCACAGCCAAGATGCTCCTGAGAAGTGAAGGTGGAGAGACTTCATCTAACATACTGTGGAGAGACCAGTCCTTGGGAAAGGACATCATGTTTGCTGAAATGGAGGGCAGCAAAAAAGAAAAAGACTCTTAGGCAGATGATTGACACAGTGGCTGCCCCAATGGGTTCAAATATAGCAACGACTGTGAGCACAGCAGTGGACTGAGCAACATTCCATTCTGTTGGATCCAGGGTTGCTATGAGCTCAGACCAGATCCACAGCACGTATCAACACCAACCAATGCCCTAGAAGGAGGCCAGAAGTGACCTTGTGCTGGGTCTGCTCTTCCACCTTAAAAAAGTCTAGCAACTTTCAGGGTCCCACTCTTGAAAGTCAGCCCTCAAGTAAGAGTTTCATTACGTCATGGGTAGGGAGAGGCTATGAAAGAAACGCTAGAATAAGCAATTCCCAGAGGAGAAAGAGGCTGCATGAATCAAGGCACTATATAGTGGAAAAAGAAACAACCTTGAACTTTCCAGACCTCCTACTGGTAGTCACACTTACCAGAGGACTCCAGCCCCTGCTGCTATCTGATGGCAACATCAGAGAGGCTACAAGCAAGCAAGACTTGTGAAAGATTGCCTGACTGAACCCAGTCATTCCCCAAATGTAAGAAAGCATAATAAACTTGTCAACTACTAAATTTTGGAGTTGTTTCACAGTAATAGATAACCAAAGTAGCATATACATTAACCCCCTATCATAGAGTTGATTCTGACTCAGAGTGATCCTATAGGACTGAGTAGAATTGCTCCATAAGGTAAGCAGTTCAAAACCACCAGCCGCTCTGTGAGTGAAAGATGAGCCTTGCTATGCCCATGAAGAGTTGGTCTTGGAAACCCACAGGGGCAGGTCTAACCTGTCCTACCGTGTTGCAGTGAGTGGGATGGACTCGATGGCAGTGAACAAGGAAAGCCTCATCGGAGCAGCTAGCCTTGTCTTTCTCCCTCTTGCAGTGAGCAGCCCAGCACTTAACCCATGGCACCACCAGGGCCTGCAGCATCGTATATGTACACAGAATATCAAAGGCAAGTTTCTCCTGGCTGTTCGTGGTTGTTGATGATGACTGGGAGCACTTAGACAGCGACAGCACTTCTTGAGAAACTCAGCAGCTACTTGACCTCCCCGGAAATGAGGATACTATCTTTATTGCTGCATACAAAGCAGATTGCTCCATCACACATGCATCAGTGCCCCTATCAGTACGTGCTATTGCTAGCTGCTGCCATCACATAGGCTCTCTGACTCATGGGCACCTCTTTTACAATGGGGTGGAACGCTACCAGGTCTCCTGTCATCCCCTTGATCGGTCAGTTGTAGAGCAGAAGTTTGGATCCATGGGGTTTTCATCAACTGATTTTTGGAATTAGACTGCCAGATGTTTCTTCCTCATCTATCTTAGTCTGGAAGCTCCGCTGTAAGTTGCTCTGCATCCTAAGATCACACAAGTCTCTGACAGTAGGTAGAGGTTGCCCACGAGGTGTCTTGGCTGGGACTGGCCAAGGCATCCTGCATGGAAGGAGAGCATTCTACCTCTGAATCACCTCACCCCAGCCCACCCCATACCATTATTTGCAGGATGAAGAAACATCTTCTTTATCAACATACAATTAAAGAGCACAGATACTTCACCAATTAAGTCGGAGGTATAAATGACACAGAGGTTCTGACCCTAGAATGACCTCATTTATATAAGTTACATATAGTACTTGCTGAGTATCTGCTGAGGGGATTTGAACTTGAGGAGGATCCAGGCCAGTGGATAAACTGAACTCCCATTCAGTGGTGTTCAAAATAATCGGTGTAGTAATTTCAAAATGCACCCATAACCTTGGATCTCCGGTGTGTATAACTCATTATGCAAACGGCTTCTATTAAAGAGATGCACCTTCACAAAGCCACGCTGCACCTGTGCAGGGAAATAGTACTAGTGTGCCTTGTAGCAGCAGCTATGCAACGAGTAAAAGGGGAAAAACAGATTTGTACAAACGGTTCTGAATTGTGTGTTGTATGTCTACATAAATATATAAACATAGCCCAAAAGACTGAAAGTACATCTTTCAAAATGGGACCACAGTTATTCGAACTGGTTGGATGACTGATGATGGATTTTCCTCGGTTTTGCTGGCCTGTGTTTTCCTAAATGAATAGACATCATTTGTGTACTAAGAGGGAAAGTGGGGAGCTGGGGGGGGGGGAGGAAGGAGCGATTGCTTTTCTCCATTTCACCGTCAAGTGGACTTCTAAAGGCAGCTGTGCAAACCTTTCCGTCCTGCAGCCACCTGACCCGAGTGGAGCCTCGAGGATGAGCCCACCATCTGACCTGGCACGCGGCTGGGAGAAGAGTGCAAAGACCCTTTCTCCTTCACTCTGTTCTTTACAAAGAAAAGACTAGGAGCAGGATAGGAAACCTCCGAGGAAGACTGAATGTTACCAGCGCATTTTATAGCCACCTACGAATTGTAGTCCCTAAGTGCTAAGACATGAATGCCAGTATCTCACATTGCTGTGAGGGGTCAGGACATCACTTCTGCCTGGACCCATGTCTGCAAGGCCAGTTAACAAGCATTAATAACAAAACCCCCAAACCCACTGCCAGCAAGTCATTTTCAACTCACAGCCCCCAACTTAGGTCTTGGAGGCTGCACATCTTTATGGGAGCAGGCAGCTTCGTTTTCTTCTGTGGAGAGGCTCCTGGGTCTGGACCACCAGTCTGTGTTCTAACATTCTAGTAATTCAGGGCGAGAAATGGATCATTTCCCCTTTCATCTTTGTATTTTGCTGTGTTGTTCACATTTTTAGAGTAGGGGTTTTTCTATTAGAAACAACAAACAAAATCTTTCCACTCGGGGGAAGTGAAAAGCAGATGGGAAGGAATGGGAGAGCCTTGTCCACAGAGACTATAACCGTCGGGAGGTAGGATTTTCCCAGGGAGTTCTCTTCTAATATTCCCTCTTTGGAGGACTCTCAATTTTCCCTTTTCATTTAGAATTTTAAATTTAGTTTTAAAAGAACCCTTATAGCTTTTCTGACCCAGAGAGGAAAAATAGGCTTTACTGTGATTGCCAACTCTGAGTGATTGATAGTACCTGCCTACATACAATACTTTGCAAGAAATAGTCAGAGGCACCTGCCCAACTTGATAGAAAGATTGTTCGTGCTCGATTAATAATGCCTGCCCTGCACAAAGAGTGAGGGGAGTGGTAGCACCACCAAACGTTCTTCCTCCCTGATCTAGCTTTGTATTTGAGGAAACTGATCAATGGAGTCATGACCAAAGATCAAGAGCTAGTTAATGGCAGAACTAGGAATAGAGTAACATTTCCTGATTCCTGGTATGATTGTTAAACATAACAATTTTGAAAACTTTTGGAGACAAATATAGCATTAGGCCAGACCTTAAGGTTCAGGCACAGATTTGATTCATGTGTTAGCACATTAATTTTTGGAGGAGATTAATGATCCAGTTTATTAATGATAATTATTGAATATATTTTGTAAACATTTTCTAGAAATTAAGATGATAGAATTAGGCCCAATGTCATAAATCAGAGACTACAAAACATAATTCAGAGAACTATAACAGTTAAGTAACTCATTTCAAGTTTAGGAAAATTATTGTTGGGGAGAAGTGGGAGGAGAAGGGGAGGAAGGGGCAACCAAATGCAATGAATGATGCATAATTCCCCCCAGGGGCATGAGCAACAGAAACATGGGTGAAGGAAGACAGCGGTCGGTGTATGATATGAAAACAATAATAATAATATATAATTTATCAAGGGGTCATAAGGTTGGAGTTGGGAAAGGAGGGGAAAAAAGAGGAGCTAATACCAAGGGCTCAAATAGAAAGTAGATGTTTAGAAAATGATGATGTCAACATATATACATATATGCTTGATACAACATATATGGAATGTTATAAGAGATATAAGAGCGAGCCCCAATAAAATGATTTTTAAAAAACAAAGAAAAATATCAGAAAAGGTCATGGGGGAAGGGGGAACTGATAGCAAAAATGACTGTAACTCTACTTAAAGGGAACAAACATCCGAATTTTAGGTAATTAGGTAAGTGGGATGGTGGAAGTTATGACCCCCCCCCCAAGTAGCCTAATAATAATAATGCATAATATATTGAGGGATCAAGGGGGGTAGGGTGGGGGAGGGAGGGGATAAAGGGGTCTGATATGAAGGCATTCAAGAAGAAAAGAACATGTATTGAAAATTATGATGGCAGCTATTGTACAATTAGGCTTGAGCCAATGGAACTCTGGATTGTAATGACATCTGTAAGTGCTCTGAATAAAATTATTTTTTTTTTAAAAAAGATCAGTTCCAAAGCTCAGGTTCAGCCCACTCGAGGTCAGGCATCTGCAGAGTCCCCTGGCCTGTGCTGTATTTACTGTGAGTAGCGAAACCCCCTGAGGTTTACATTTTTCCACATTCTGTTTAATTAATTCCCCATGGACAGAATGATAACATATTTTTCACTAGAGAGAAAGCTTACAAAACAAATATGAGAACAAGGTTTCTGCGTGTCAGAATTTCAAAGTGTTATGCCGGCATTTGTCATAAGAACCCAAAGGTGTGGGAACCACCCAGATATGCCTACCAACTGATGAGTGGATCAGCAAGACATGGTATGTCAAGATAATTATTTGGCCATAAAAATAAGTGAAGTACTAATAAAAGCTACAACGTGGATGAACTTTGAAAACATCATGCTAATTAAAAGAAGCCTGTCACAAAAAACCACATATCTTCTGATCCTGTTTATATAGAATGTCCAGAACATGGAAAACTCTAAATGGCAAGTAGACCCCTGATTTGTCAGGGCTGTGGGGAGGGGGGAGGGGTGAAGGACCAGGAGAATGACAGGTCAAAGGTACAGGACTTCTGGATGAAGTGAGGGAAACGTTCTCAAATGGACTGTGGTACAGTTGCATATATCTGTGGCTATGTGTTGAATGGATGTCGATTCTGTGTGTGAATAGTATGTAAATTATATCTCATGGTTCCTGTTGTTAGTGGCTGTCGAGTGCATTCTGATTCATGCTGACCCCATGTTTGCAATGCAGGGTTTTCCAGTCCTGTGAAGCTGTCAAACCAACAACAACAAAACCAACGCACGATAAAGACCGGAAAAATGAAATGACACGGGCTATTTACAACTCTGGCCTTTCATCTCCTGGCAGAGTTATACAAGGGTATGTCAAGATAGAGTGTCTGGGGTCTTAAAGGCTTGAAGTTAAACAGGCGGCCATCTAGCAGAGAAGCAACAAGCACACATGGAAGAAGCAACCAGCCAACCGGTTGTGATCATGATGTGTCGACGGGATCAGGTAACAGGCACCTGAAGACCCCAAACCACCCCCCCCCAACATATTGCTGAGAACAAGGGGGGTTGGAGCAGAGACCCCCAAACCCATCTGTAGACAATGGGACATCCCCTCACAGAAGGATCACAAGGAAGAGACGAATGAGTCAACCAAGGCGCTCTATAGCACCAATGAAACACACGATATTCCTCTAGTTCATTTAAGTTTCCTCACCCCCCCACTATCATGACCCCAATCCTGCCTTTCAGTTCTGGCTAGAATGGAGCATGTACACGGGTACAGATAAGCGCTCAGGGCATACAGAATACAGGTCAGATGATAAACCCCTCAGGAGCAGAATTGTGAGTAGTTGAGTTAGTGTGGGTAGACTAGAGAAACAAATCCACAGAAACTCATAGGTATATGAGTGTTTTATATAACAGGTAAGTATACATTAAGAAAACATCCCAACCTAGTCCAGTCCAAGTCTATAAGTCCGACATTAGCTCATATGTCCGACACCGATCTACAAAGTCCTTCTCCATCTCACAAAACACACACAATGTTGCCGACTGCAGGAGGAAAGCCGAATCTGTGAGTGTGTAAGCATCTCAGCGCTGGCAATGGTCTCCACATGGCTGCTCGCGGCTGCTCCAGCACCCAGGGCTGCACCAGGGTAGGTCCATGTGGCTTCTCCTCAGGGATGTCTCACAGGAAGTGAGCCTTGCCAACTGAGGCAAAGAACTAGCTAAGGCAGCCGCACACGGGTCCCACCATCAGAGAACAAGAGACCCGAGAACAAGAAAGGCGAGGCTCACTGAGTCATTTCACTCTCCACCCTTCAATTAATCCCACATGTGTTTATCTGCCAGGTTGTTACAATGAACCTTAACTATCACAGTAGTGATACCAGGAGGGTAGGGGGAAGGTCAGGGGAGGAGGGGAGGAAGCGGGAACCAATTGAACAATCGATGCATAACACCCCACCTCCCCCAGGGGGATGAACAACAGAAATGTGGATGAAGGGGGACAGGGGTTAGTGTAACATATGAAAACAGTAATAATTTATAATTCATGGAGGGAGGTGGGGAAAGGAAGGGGACAAAAGAGAAGCTGAACCAAGAGCTCAAATAGAAAGTAAATGTTTAGAATATGATGATGGCAACATTTGTAGAAATAGGTTTGATACAATTGAGGTATGGCATGTTATATGAGCTGTAAGAGCCCCCAATAAAATGATTTTTTAAAAAGTATTGCTACTAAGGTTCTAAATAAATCTGTTTTAACACGTCTCTTCAACAGATGGATGGTACGGACATGTTCTCTCAGCAATACACTTGTCCTAGTCTCTTTAGGGTTCTTAAGAGAAAGAGGGCCCGTCGAAATAGTGACAGCGAGGTCAGCTCAGCAGGTTATGGCAACTGTTTCAGGGACTCCTAAGTGGGGTAATCTCAGTAGAGTTTTTCCAAGAACACAGATGATCACATTATGAAGAAATCCTAGGAAAATTGAAAAATGCATTGGTGGGGAAAAAAAGCCCAGGAAAGTTGGACTGAGGGATGCATCTGCTCCTTTCCCCAGGGTAGCAAGAGCTGGGGACTCTGCTATGACAATGTTGTCGGGACAACTTACTCCATCCACCCTGCGGTCCTTATTTTGCCTCTTTGGACCTCTTTTGGTTCCAAAGCCTCAGAGAACATTTCGAACGAGCATGAATCTAGTCCGCCAAGGACATCCAAATGGCCGTTTTGATGAGGTGTAAATCAAGGGGAGCAGAGTTCCCCAAGGAAGGGGCGAGAGATGGAATGCTACTTCGGGAATGGTGAGAGCTAGAGGGAGGCTATGCTGAGGAGTGATCGCTTCATGTTTTGATAGCTTTGTTTAAGGAAGGTGTCTATGGGCTCGTAGCAATTCTTTTTAACTGAGCTTCATATTTTTCATTTTAATGAAAGGGTCTAAGAATTAGTTATCAATGGTACTAAACATTCTATAAGGTATTTTATGGTCCATGCTTCTTCCAATAAGTTAAATTCCTCTGGTAATGTTCCCCTCTCACCAAAAAAAAAAAAAAATCAAACAGAAGCATAATTTTAACAGTAGAGGATAAGTCTCTGACTTTCTCAAGAACCCATCCAGAGTTGTCCTTCAACATTTAAGCGCCGGTTCATCACATTTCCAGGCTCTTGAGAGCTAGCAGGAGAGTATTTCATTCTTTAGCATTTATAAAACTTCAAGTTTGTGATGGTAACTGAATTCACTTATCTTTTTTCCCAACATTTATTGTGTGCTTACTAGTCTAACACTAGTGTTCCGATGCTTTTTTATATAAAACATTTGGTGCGCTTGTTTGCCATGGAGGTGAGTCACTTTCGACTCACAGCAATTGTAGTGAGCTGAAATTACTTGGGATGGCTCCTATCCATATCCTCTGTGACTCCCAACAAATGACCGCCTGGGAGCACGTAAACTAGGTGTGGAAGACTCTGACTCAGGAGATTGGCTAGCTTTGCATTTTGCTGGGTGGAAGAGTGATCCGTCTCAGACACAGGAACAGAGACTCCCAAGACCATCCAGAAAGAAGAGCCACTAGCCGAGCGCATGTGTGATCTCTGCCTGAAGTGGCCCATGGAGCAGAGGAGCCACACTGAGACCACCGAGACCCAGCGGTGGGCTTCCCAGCCCATGGAATAAGCAGAATCCTGCCTTGTAGGATGGGATGCTCTGCGGCCAACAGAACGTTGTAACACTTACCGGAGCAGGGCAGAGGCCAGGGCACCTTGTGGCTGAGAGGTCAAGGACCATGCTTGCCTGCATGGCTGAGAAGAGGCACTGCGGACCAAAGGACTGTATTCTTAATGTTTTCTGACCCTGACTTATGGGAACCTATGATCTTCCCCAATAAACCCTCATAACTGTGATCTTGTCTGGGAGCTCTGTGTTTTGGGCCAGTGCAGTGAACTGTCAAACTCAGCAGAGGAGTTCTGCAGGGTGGAAGGGATGGTAGATGCCAGGACAGGGTAAAGGGAGTTGGAAGGCAGAGGCCCATCTGGTCTCTGCCTACTGGAAACTGGTCTTGAGTTGGCTTGGAATTGGATTCTCCTTCTCCCTACTGAATCCAGAGCAGGTCAGGTGTGGCTGCCATGCTATTTTCCCAGTGACATTGTAAGATAAAATAGACCTGCCCCATAAGGTTTCTTTCACTGTAACCTTTACGGGAGAATATCACCAGGTCTTTCTCCCACAGAGCCTCTAGGTGTGTTCCAACCCATGACCTTTTGTTAATAGTCAAGCACTTACTGTTTGCACCACTAGGTGGTCTTCTGTTACACATTAGACATATGAATAACAGCACAAAACCCAAAATATTTATTGAATGCTCACTAGAGAGCATGTACTTTCAATGAATGCTTTCATTTACTCCTCTCAGAAAACCAATAGCATAGTTTTCAATATTACTCACCTTTATAGATAAGGAAATGGACGCCTACAGAGGATAAGTAATTTAATCTAAGGTCAAGCAGTCAGTAATTAGCTGAGCATGCTATTCTGACTCTGAAGTTAATAAGTGGAGTTAAGTTGCTTTGCATGGTGGGTTTGTTTGTTTTGATAGAAAGTGTGAGGGCTAGCTAGAAAATCTGAGTAGACCTGTTTTGCCAAGAAGTTGTTGTTAGAGGCTTTCAAGTTGGTGTGGCTAAGGGCGACCCTCTGTGTGACAGAAGGAAGCTACCTCGTCCTGCACCGCCATTACAATCATTTTGTTGGAGCCCATTGGTGCAGCCACGGTGCCAATCCATCTCGTTGAGCATCTTCCTCTTCCGCTTCCTCACTGAACCTTTACTTATCAAGAAGGCTGTCCTTTTCCAGGGACCGGCCTCTCTCTAAGGACGTAACCAGATTACATGGGACGAAATCTTGCCAGCCGTGTTTCTAAGGAGCATTCTGGCTATACTACTTCCAAGACAGATTTTGCCAAATACATCTAGACAACTTATTCATTTACAAAACAGCCACAGATGGAAGGATCCAATGCCATTGTAGGCTAGAGGATCAGCACACAAACATCAGTTGGGTTCCTTCACACTAACAGGATCACTTCAGAAAGGAAATCAGGGAGTAATTCCATTTATAATAGCATCTCAGAAGATAAAATAATACCTAGGAAAAAACCTCACCAGGGATGTAAAAAGACGAATATATTGGCAATTAACAAAGCAACTATAGAAGACTGAAGGCGACCGACACAAACGAGAGGGCATTCCATGCTCATGCATCAGAGGAATTAACATGAAAATATTAGGATTCCCAAAGTTATCTACTGATAGGATGCAATGCTGAGAAAAAGTCCAGCCGTATTCCTAACTGCAATAGGAAAACCAATTGCCAACTTTGTATGGAAAGAGGCCCCAGACAGCCACAGCAACACCGAAGAACAAAGTAGAAAGCTTCACATTCCCTAATCTCAAAATACGCCACAAAGCAAACCTGACTGCCCCGAGAGAGGATTTCAGCTGCAGGGACTCTGCAGAGCGTTTCTCAGACGGCAAGTCTTTGCAGGAGCAGACAACTTTCAGCTGGTGGATTTGAATCCCTAACCTTCCAGTTAGTAGCCCAATGCTTAACCCAAAGCACCACCATGCAGGGACAGAAATCAGAATGTCCAGAAACTTGACAGATGAAAAGGCCAGAGGAACAGAACGGAGAACCCAGAAATAAGTCTATCCACCTATGAACAAGTGAGTTTTCCCTTTGTGTGTTTTGTGTTTCTTTTGTTGTGTTTCCCTTTTCCTTTTTCTGTTAAGGAACCCATTAGATCAAGGTAGGTTGGTAGGAGGAGTAGCAAGGCATCCCCCTTAAGGTAGGGAAACAGGGGGGCGAGATGACTATGTCTCCAAAGGCGGGGTGGCCGTCCAAGGGGTATGGTGAAAGCAGCACAGTATCTCTGTCAAAAGGTGAGGGCGGGTGGGGGTCTACAGAGCCGGGAGGTGAAGCTGAGGCGAAGGCAGGGATTGCCTCACCAGCAAGGAGGAGGTCTCTCCACTCCAGTGTCCAGAGGAAGGGAAATGGCAGCGTTCCTCTGCTCTCTTGGTCCTGTGCCAGCCAGCCACTCCATGGCCCCCTCCTAACCCCCTCCTGTGGATAGGAGGGCTGCAGGGCCCAGAAGACATGCATTTCCAGCAGCTGCTGTGTTCCAGTCTCCTCCACGGCAGGCACCACAGACTGCACTGGGCAGGCCCTTGGGGGGCTGGGGTGCTCCTGGGTTAGGGACACATCTCTGGGGCCAGTCATCCTCTGGGAGCATCCTGATCAGATAAGAATTTTTGTCTTACTGGACAGCTGCAGAATTTCCACACCAGAGAAGCTTCCAAGGAAACATCTCTGCAGAGTTATAGCCAACACTGTACAGGTCAACAGGAGTAGCACATGCACATTGCAGAAGAACTTTGGGAGCGAGGTTACCAAAGGGTAACCACTACAGGTGTAAATGCCATCTGGTAACTATAGATCCTGACCAGGTCCAAGTGGGCCAGTTTGACTGGCTCACTACTTGTCACCAGAACCTTCTCTGACTTCAGGTCTCTATCAGTGATGCAAATGGCTTGTAGGAAATCAAGGCTTTCTTTGACACAGCTGCATCAGATCTGTTCGTCTGGGTTGACTAGAGAAACAAATTCACAGACACTCATGTGTATAAGAAAGAGCTTTATATCAAAGAGTAATTGTATATTAAGAAAACATCCCAGCCCAGTTCAGATCAAGTCTCTAAGTCCAATCTTAGCCCATATGTCTGATACCAGTCTATAAATTCCTCGTCAGACTCACACAGCACATGCAATGATGCCAAATGCAGGAAGATCCCAGGCCAGTGGTTGGAAAGTCTTGTAGATCCAGTGGTGGTGAAAGCATCTCAGCACTGGTATGGGTCTCCACGTGGCTTCTCCAGCTCCATGGCTCTGGCTCTATGAGCATGTAGTTCCATGTGGCTTGTCAGCAGGAATGTCTCACAGGGAGAGGAAGCAGAGAGAGACTTCTGCCTCCAGGGAAGAATACAGGAGTTCTCAGAATCCTCAGGAGTAGGCCATACCCACATGGAGGCCTCATTAGCTATGGACTGATTGATAGGTTAGACTCCACTCCTTCACAAGTTGACTGGATATACATAACTGCCACAGCATCCTTGATAGTTCTCCTGACAGGCCTGGTGGGGTGCTTTGTCTAAATAGCTCCATAGGTCTTTGTCTAAACACTAGGGTCATCTTGGGGCTGTGGTACAGAGGTCTATCATCCAAGCAACTTTGGGATGGTCATAGGAGGGCACCTCTCGTGCCTTCTCCATTAGGGACTCTCACAATATTGAGGGCCACAAAGTAACCACTGTGAGGACCAGGACCCCTGTGCACCATTCCTTAGGCACCTACACCCCTCTCAGACAGATGTGCCTGCTGTTTCAAATGTTCAGCTTCCGGCATCACAGCGCCACGCAAGCCACCACAGTACAACAGCCGACAGACGTGTCTTTACATATTGCGCTTATAGCGCTTTCAGACTAACCAACTCCGCGTAGAAATATTTGCTAACCTAGCCACAGAATTCACTACTGGTTACGTAGAGCACCATTGCTCAGATCAGTCCTTTTCAGATGCTTATCGGCAACAGAAGTGGCTGAGTGTAAAGGCGTGCATTAGAAGGATCCTTCTTTCAGATCTGATGTGGCCCTCATGATTGGAAACAAAAGCAAAACCTTGAGGCGATGCAGATGTAAAGTTAGAACAATCGTTACCTGCTTAATTTTTCTCCTGATTCCTCTCCCTACTTGTTATCATAAATGCCTTTAATCAAATTGGTTTTAACAATCTATTAACTAACTAGCCTGAGGAGGAAGGACAGTGATGTTCTATAGGCAAAGTACTAAATAGTGGATATGCTTCATGTTTACTGACTTCTAAGATAGAGGAAGTGTCCTCCCCACCCCCTCCTGTATTATCGACTTCTCCATTAGGAGACATTTATTGTTAAAGTTTGCTCCATCCAGCCTCCTGGGGAAGTGACTACTGTAAAGTCAGCATTTAAATATGTCTTTTCAAATGCCCTCTTCAGTGGGAAGGTCAGCTAATGCTAATACACACTCCTTTGCTTTATTAAGAAGTTAAATCAAAGTGTGGTAGTGTGTGAGTGTGCAGTGTGCGAGACGAGTTTATTGTGCAAAGTTCGATTCCCAGGTACTACATTGATGTCATTATCAGTCTGTACAGAAGCTGCTTTAGAGATAACGGAGCCGAGTCCAGTGATTCTGAAACACAGCTTCATGATTCAGAAACATGGCTGGAGTTTCCTGACAGAACTTGGGTGAGATCCTAGTTGATTCTAAACCCTTTATTTTTTTCACTAGGCCAAGATCGGTTCTGAGAAAGTTACAAATGGGTTCTGAACTGCTAAACATTGTAGGGACCATGATCTATACTATCATCTCTGCTCAGTGTCATTTATGTGTACGGCTTAATTTGAAAGATAAGGCATACGTTTCTGCTGTTGGGATATGAAGGAGTTATGTAAATTGGGCCACATTTTCTCATCAGCATTCAATTTAAGATATTCATGCATTTGTTTTCCTTTCTTGCCTGCTGCTTACTATCCTTCCACTGTTAGCCCAAATCTATAAATACATAGAAAGGAAATTATAAGGGCTTCTCAAAATTTGTGTCTGATTTCTAGTGCCTCACAAGTGAAGCACGTCATTCTAAGAAACCTTATTCAGATGTTATGGTCTGACTCCTTGGTCCCAAGTCTTTAAAGCTAACTGCTAATCACTGCCAGATGTTATCCTGGGACTCTATCTAAATGATCTCTTTTGTGAAGATCATGTTCCTGATTGTAAAAATCTGTTCCCTCCTCAGAACAAACAATGTCCTGTAGGACGTGATAGCCACATTTCGTGAAAGCCCGGAAGTAGAGGAGAGAGTTTGTGAGGCGGACAAATCACACCAATGTAGTTAAAAAAAGGAAAACCTGGTACTTATAAATGCATAAAAATAATATAAAATTGAATAGTACAATGTCTTTAAAGATTCAAAATATGCAGAGCACAACACTTCAATTTACCAGAAAGCAAGGCTGTAATATAAGGATGAGGAATAATGGTGAGGAAATGTGATGGACTACCCGTGATTGATCATTTTACTTCCAGAGTATTGTAATGCCTGAAACTAAGAGCATCCAGTCATTTGGCAGTTGATGCGAGGACAGCTGGCATAATGTATGGACAGGTACTTGTCAACATGATGAGCGGGAGCCTCTGCAACTATGGACCCAAACAAAACAAAGCAAATAAATGTGAAAGCCACGAACTAAAGGTTGGTAGTTCATGTCTACCCAGGAAGAAAGGCCTGGCGATCTACTTCCCAAAGAGTTACCTCATCAGCCCGTCAACTCATGCCTGTCTCTGTCACTTCCAGATCTGGAGAGCCATCACTGCCTTCTTGCGGGTCCAGAGACAGAGTTCCTTTATTATGTCCATTCATAGTCTTACATCAGTACTCAGCATGACACGGAGTGGGAGCTTTTCGTGGGCGGCCAGCACTCCATCTACTGGTGCTCCTCTTGAAGTGACTTTGCGTCAGGGGGACGGGCTTAGCAGAGGATGTGCGGTTGCTAATGACTTCTCTGATTAGGCCAGCACTGCATCCCGCGGCCCAGGGGAAGAGACATGATTGTACCATTTTGGTTGGAACCCAATGGAGGGCCTGTTATTTATCTTCAGTTATGTTTGGATTCAGCTATATCTCCAGAGGTTCTGTGGTCCATGAGCCATGAGGAAACCTTGTTGGACGTTTTTATTTCTTCTTAATGTTCACATACATAATGGATGTGGGAAGATAACATTTTCTATCCAGACCTCAGCTTCTGCACGACTGGAAGCTCAGCAGAGAAAGAAGAGGAGGGGCGGGGAGGGCCTTAGGATTTGGTGTGCTCCCTGCTAGCAAGAGATGAGTCGCTGATGAGAATGGTGGTGTTGGGGAAGAACTGGGGGCTAGGGCTTCTGACTTGGGGATCATTGGAAAGTGGCTTCCTCTTCTCCAACTGAGCTCAGTTGTGGTCTTCTAGCGCTGGCTCTCTGTAATAGTGCTGGGGCTCTAGTGAATGCGGGTCTGTCTTGGAAGAAGTACAGTCGGATGATCCTTAGAAGCAACGATGGCGAGGCTTTGTCTCGCATACTTTGGGAATGTTATCAGGAGGGACCATTTCCTGGAGAAGGACACTGTGCTTGGTAACGTGGAGGGGGAGTGAAAAGAGAAAGGCCTTCTTCATGACAGATGGCACAATGACCACCACAACATGTTCACACAAGAAGAATTGTAAGGATGCTCAGGACCAGGCAGTGTTTTGACATGGAGTTGTTAGGACTCATTGTCACCCATCAGCAACAACAGCCAGCGCTTGCACCTGACCCTCACGGAAGGTAGCCTTTCTATACAAGGCAAACAGGTTTGACTCCTGAAGACAAACATGTGTTCCTCTAGCCCCCACATTCTCCTTCAAGGCCTTCCTGTTAGGAAGGATATAAACTGTCAAATGTCAAAGTAGACGCTCTCTTCTGAACTTTTTTTGTAGATGTCAAAGGTTCAGAGTGGCTTCCAGGGTCAGTATATAGAAAGTGGGGATGGAGGATAGCGGGGATGGAAAAGCTACATGGATCATAGAATAGTACGCTTGCAAACATTCTTTTAATTGCTGCCAATAAGGCTTAAACCTGTAAATAATTGAACAGGCAAAAGTCATGTGATAGATATACAAGGGGGCTTCAAAAATTTGTGGGAGACTTCCATTATTTTAAAATATTTGCAGCCATCACTGGGGCTATTTCTTGCTGATTTGTCTGCTGGCTTGCCCTGCAGGGCTGAGGGGTGATTGGTAAAGTTGGCGAGGGTGGATTCTGCTTTGTCCTCAATGGTCTCCAGGTCATGGTCAAGCTGCTCGGTCATCTCGGGAGAGCTTAAGTCAGGTGGGCCCTTGCTTTGGGCTGAAGAGGTGCAAGAGTCTCGGGCAGAAGACACATCTAGGAGCGCCGGCTCCAAAGTGTTCAGGCTCCGTGTCTTCTCTCTTCTAACTGTTTTTTATTGTGAATTAGGCGAAGGTTTACAGAGCAGCTCACCAGCTTTATACTCAACAGCTCCTTAAGCCTCTCAATGTCTTGCCCCATGTCTACCATTTTGTGCTCACCTCTTTGTTGGTCTTGCCTTCCCGTTCATCCAAGTCAACACCTGTCCATCCTTTTTAGCCTGTCGCTCCCCCTCCCTTCCCTTCCCCTCTCAGCCCCAGTAACCACCAAAACCTGTTTGTTTCTTCTAGTCGGCAAACCTTTTCTTGATTTTTTTTATAGCAGTGATCTTATACAACCTTTTCCCTTTTGTGATTCACTAAGTTTAGCGTAATGTCAGGCTCATCGATGCCATAAGGAGTGTCACAGACTCATCGTTGTTCTTTATTGTCGCACAGGATTCCGTTGTGCGTCTGCACCTAAGTTCAGTTATCCTCTCTTTCACAGATTGGCATCTAGGTTGTCTCCGTCTTCTCATTTAGAAAAAATCATTTTATCGGGGGCTCATACAACTCTTATCACAATTCATCTATCGATCCATGTGTCAAGCACATTTGTACGTTTGTTGCCATCATCATTCTCAAAACATGTTCTTTCTACTTGAGCTCTTGGTGTCAGCTCCTCGTTTTCTCCCCTCCCTCCCCCCTTCCCTCACGAACCCTGGATAATTTATAAATTATTATTATTTTGTTATGTCTTACACTGTCCTACATGTCCTTTCACCCACTTTTCTGCTGTCTGTCCCCCACGGGGGGGGGGGGTTCTATGGGAATCCTTGTTATCAGTTCCCCCATCTTCTCATTATTATGAGCAGTGCTGATTGTATCTGTTTGTGCGATGGATCTTATTGCTTCAGGATATATGCCCAGGAAAGGGATGGCTAGGTCATGTGGTATTTCTATTCGCAGTTATTAAAGGAAACTCTGTATAACTTTGCACAGTGCTTGAATAGTTTCCCAGTCCCAGCAGCAGTGTATGTGGGTTCTAATTTCCTCACATCCTCTTCAGCATTTGTTGTTTTCTGCTTATCTGAACTTGACTTTCAATGCTGGGGGGAGACGGTACCTTGTGGTTGTTTTGATCACACCTCTGGGATGACTAGTGACCTCAAGCATTTCTTCATCAGTTTGTTGGCACCCTGACGGTCCTCGTTGGTGAACAGTCTGTTCACATCCTCTGCCCAGGTTTTAATTGGGTTATGCATCCTTGCTGAGGACTTGAAGTGTTCTGTAGATTTAGGTTAGTCCCTTGTCCAATGTGTCCTTACGAAAATTTCTTTCCCAGCCTGTGGGTTCTCTTTTTACTCTTTAGATGAAATCTTTTGATACACGTAAGTGAAAATGGACACTTTTTCTTCTTCCCATCTGAATAAGGGTCTTGCGCGGTTCTTCATGGACAGTCTGAAGGGGAGCACCTGCAGTTTAGGAACCAAAGCTTTGCACAGGGGTTCCCCCCTTTCACGCGCACATGCCTCTTTTATTCCCCACCCCCACATCTGCAATTGGAAGAGGTTGCTCACAAAAATGGCTTTACCTTTATAGTGTTCTTTCATTGATTGACTTTTGCCAAAGCTTGGTCACAAAGAACTTGCACACACACACACACACACACACACACACACACACGCCTCCGTCTCCACATACCTTTTGGTGACAGCACTGTAACAAAGGGGAGAGCCTGGACCAGTAGAAGAAGAACTTTCCCAGCTTTGGGAATTTCTACCTGATCCGGTCATTTGCCACAACTTTAAATCATTTCATTAAAAAAGCACTGACTGAATTGAAATTTATACTCCGCAAAAAAAAAAAAAAAAAAAAAAAAAAAAAGCACTTCTGATTCAATGAGGGATGCAGGCAGATGACGGTTGTTGTTAGGCGTTTCCAGCCCTAAGTTAAGTGCCCGGGGGCGGGGGGCGAGGGGGGGTTGGCCGTGGGTTGCGCTGGGCTGCTAACTGCAGGGTCAGCCGTCTGTGCCCAATGACGGCTTCACTGGGGAATGATGAAGCTTTCTGCTCCCGCAAAGATTTTCGGGAAATCAGAAACCTGCAGGTCCTACGGAGCTCCATAGGACTCCTGAGTCGGAATCCACTTGCTGCCTTTTGCATTTTGAGAAATGAAGTGATAAAAAATGTTGTGGCATTTGGCGTTGCATCTCTCATGAGGGAGGGTGTGTCGTGGTGGCGGCCATATTCAGGTGTAGGGCATACAGGCTTGCTGTGTGCCCGGAACTGTCATGCTGTTTTGGGACACGCCGCGTCATATTTGTCCCAGGAAGATCCTCTTTCCCAGAGACTCCATTTCATTCTCCTTCTGGACACGTGTTCACTGAGAAGAGTAGAGACCTGTTTGCTCCATTTATAGTGCCTTTGTTGTTGTTGTTAAGTGCATCAGCTCATTGTCAGAAAGGCCCAGCTGCTTTGTGTTTGGTTCTTAAGCCCATAGAAGCCCAGCGGAGTGAATTGCATATCATTCTGCGCTGTAAAGAATTTGGAGTAATTTGGATTTCAGGGTCTTTATTAGATTGAGTCTTAAATGGACACGCTTTGGAAATTAGACCCACTTAAAAAATCCATCACTTCTTGTGTGTGTGTGTTCCATCAGAGCTAGGCTCAGCACCAAATGAAGTCTTTTGGAGGCTAAAAACATGTAAATAAATAAAATAAGGGGCTTAGTTTAGATTTAAGCTCCTCAAGGCCGGACGCCGTGTTTGTCATCTTCTTAAGCCATCTTGATTTTTACTTAATCTTTGAGATGGAGATATTTGATAAAATGTTTGTTAAAGGGTGAATGATTACATGAGTAAACTTGTTGATTTCTAAAGTCTCTTCCATGATGATAAACTGCTTATATCAGGACATGGCAGGAAAGGGGGACCCTTGTATAAACACTGTTTTTTGGTGTTGTAATAGGGCACATATATTTAGAAAATCCATTGTAGTTTGTGTGAGCCCTTATACCTTTAAAGAATTGGAGAGGCTGTTTATTTGATTTTATGTATGTTTTTGTGCAAGTGCTGTTGTGTTGTGCTGTCATAGGATACATGTATTTTTAAAATTTTTGGTTTGGCAAGAGACCTTGGCACTTAGGCAGAAATGAAAGACTGTGTGTTTAATTTTGTATGTGTTTTTCTTTTGTGAATAGATATTTTTCATATGTTTTCTACCTGCCAAGGAATTTTCAGAGGCCAAGGAACATGACCATGAGAGTGTCTTTGCAATGTCAGGTTTGCTTTCTTTTTTTTTTTTTTTAAAAACGTTTTATTAGGGGCTCATACAACTCTTTTTTTTAAATTTTAACAATTTATTGGGGCTCATACAATTCTTTTCACAGTTCATATATATATATATATACATCAATTGTATAAAGCACATCTGTACAGTCTTTGCCCTAATCATTTTTTTCTCTTTTCTTCTTTTACATTTTATTAGGGACTCATACAACTCTTACCACAATCCATACATATACATACATCAATTGTATAAAGCACATCCATACATTCCCTGCCCCAATCATTCTCAAGGCATTTGCTCTCCACTTAAGCCCCTTGCATCAGGTCCTCTTTTTTTCCCCCTCCTCCCTCCCCATTCCCCCCTCCCTCATATGCCCTTGGTAATTTATACATCGTTGTTTTGTCATATCTTGCCCTATCCGGAGTCTCCCTTCCCCCCTTCTCTGCTGTCCCTCTCCCAGGGAAGAGGTCACATGTGGATCCTTGTAATCAGTTCCCCCTTTCCAACCCACTCACCCTCCACTCTCCCAGCATCGTCCCTCACACCCTTGGTCCTGAAGGTATCATCCACCCTGGATTCCCTGTACCTCCAACCCTCATATGCACCAGTGTACAGCCTCTGTCCTATCCAGCCCTGCAAGGTAGAATTCGGATCATGGTAGTTGGGGGGAGGAAGCATCCAGGATCCGGGGGAAAGCTGTGTTCTTCATTGCTTTCTTGCACTGGCTTAAAGCCACCCTCTCTTTAGAAAATGTCTCTGACAATTTTTAATAATGGCTGTAAGAAATAAGGAATTATGTTTAATGTCTGCTGCAAGTTTTCTGGTTTGTAACTTAGGAGCCCTTGCTGGCTGGTTTCTGTGGCATCCCTGCCAAGAATGTGTAGACCACAGAAACCTTTCATCGTTGAAATGTGAATGTTTTCGTTTCAGATCCACGCCATTTCATGCATCAAGGCTAATAGCCTCTACCATACACTTTGAAGTGATTACCTCGCTTAGAATGATTTTCCACTTCCAATTTTACCTATAGTCAAATTCTCCTAGGATTTGGTGTGCTGTGGAGGCCAAGAAGCTCACTGGTAAGCCTGCAGAATATCAAAATATTTATCTCAGCCTGTTATCTCTGGCCTAAGTGAATTTGGCGCTGCCAGAGAAGCTTGAATGCAGGGATCAAGAAAACACACCCTTCCTGCCTGGGGGGTGGGAGTGTCCTATCTGTTTCTCAGTGATTAAATCCCGTAAGATATACAGCAGGCAGTTCACTTTGGTTATCACTGGGTGGTAGATTTAGAAGTAGAAAACATCCATTTTGTGCTTTATATATTTATGTGTTGTTTGATTTTTTAAAAAAATTTAAATAGAGGAGCTGATGCCAAGGACTCAAGTAGAAAGAAAACATTTTGAGAATAATTATGGTAACAAATATACAAATGTGCTTGACCCAATGGATGGATATATGGATTGTGATAAGATTTGTATAAGCCTCCAATAAAATTATTTTTAAAAGAATACTGGAGTACTTTTTAATTAAAATTAACATTGAGTAAGTAAATAAAAATTAATATTTGAATCTAATCATTCATATACATAATTAGAGCCTGTCTTTAAAAAAAATCATTTTACCGGGTGCTCGAACAACTCATCACAATACATACATATATCCATGGGAATACTTGTCATTTTTAAATTCTAAAAGGTAAAAAGTTTCTATCCCATGGTTGGCTCCCATTCACCTAGACCAGACCACTCTCCTCCCTTTGCCTACAAGCTACTGTTTCTGGTTTCTCGTGCATTATTTCCTGGTTGCTTGTGCAGTATTTCCTGGTTGCTTCTTAGGTACAAAGAACTCTAGTGGTGTGTTGTGAGGTGTTAGGCTGGGAGCAAAAAGGTTGTTTTCACTGTCAGGTGCCGACTCATAGCAAGGAGGTCTCTTGCTGTTATCTGGTCAATGCTAACTCGAAGTGACCCCCTGTGGGAGACTGTAGCTATTTATGGGAGTAGAAAGCCCAGTCTTTTCTCCTGAGGAGCTGCTGGGAGTTTCCAACCGCTGGTCGCATGGATTGAAGTCTAATGCATAACCACTACAATTCAAAGTCACTAGCTGCTCCAAGAGTGAAAGATGAGGTTATCTGTTCAGGTTAAGATTTACAGCCTTAGGGCTCAAATAGAAAGTAAATGTATAGAAAATGAAAATGGCAACATATGTACAAATAAGCTTGATACAATTGATGTATGAAATGTTATTAGAGCTGTAAGAACTTCGAATAAAATGATTAAAAAAAAGATTTACAGGCTTGAAAATCCTATAAAGGCTTGCTTTGAGTTGGAATTGATTTGATGGCAGCAGGTATATGTATGTACAGCAGCTCTGGTTGTGCAGTGGGTTAAGTATTTGGCTGCTAACTGTGAAGTAACTGGTTCAACTTCAACAGTTGCTTCAAGGGAGAAGCATGAGGCTGTTAAGATTTATAGTCTTGGAAACCGTGTGGAGCAGTTCTACTCTGTCCTACAGGGTTGCTATGAATGGGAATTGATATGATGGAAATAGGTTTGGTCTGATTTCTCGCATGTATGTACTAATATATAGTCTGTGCATTAAATATCTTGGAAGCTTTTCTATACCATTATAATACAGAGACAGCACACTCAGTCTCTGTCTTTTATGATTCTGTATCATATTCTGTTTTATGGATCGTGATGTTTTAACCAACCTCCTACTGAAGGACATTGGGTTGCTTTCAGTCTTGCTGCGCTGCAGTGAGTAACCTTGGGTCTAGGACCTTTAACATGACAAGTGATACACTTGCTGAAGAGAGTTACTGGGTCAAAAGATAAGTGCATTTCTAAGATTTATGGATCTCACCAAATTATCTTACATGAAATTACACTAATTTACAGTCATACAAAATTAATGATATAATCTAGAGAGAGCTCTATATAAATAAAGATGATATACATTGTTGTGGTTAAGATTGTGTGCCAATTGTGCTGGGTCATGTTCTCAGCAGTTTGGCAATTATGAGATGGTTACTCCCATGATGAGATCTAATAGAATGTAGTCATCTCATTGGGCCTCCACCCAAGTACTCCCTCAATGCAAGAATACTTTGTTCTATTAAATTGGAGTTTTATGATGCTCACCTTCCCGACACAATCACTGAAGACAAAGCAGGTGAATAAGCAAATGTGGTGAAGAAAACTGATGGTGCCTGGCTATCAAAATATATAGTGTCTGGGTCCTAAAAGGTAAACAAGTGGCCATCTAGCTCAGAAGCAACAAAACCCACATGGAAGAAGCACACCAGCCTGCGTGATCATGAGGTGCCGAAGAATCAGTTATCAGGCATCAAAGAACAAAAAATCTTATAATTGTGTGCTCACCTCCCTGATATGATCGCTGAAGACAAATGGGTGTATAAGCAAATGTGGTGAAGAAAGCTGATGCTGACTGGCTATCCAAAGATATAGTGTCTGGCACCTTAAAGGCTTGAAGGTAAACAAGCAGCCATCTAGCTCAGAAGCAACAAAGCCCACATGGAAGAGGCACACCAGCCTGTGAGATCACAAGGTGCTGAAGGAATCAGGTATCAGGCATCAAAGAACAAAAAAATCATATAATTGTGAATGAAGGGGTGAGTGCGAAGTGGAGACCCAAAGCCCATTTGTAGGCCACTGGACATCTCCTTACAGATGGGTCTCAGGGAGATGAGCCAGTCAGGGTCCGAAGTAGCAATGAGAAACATACAACTTTCCTCTAGTTCCTAAATACTTCCTCGCCACCCCCTACCCCCCCGCACTATCGTGATCCCAATTCTACCTTACAAATCTGGCTAGAGCAGAGGATGTACACTGGTACAGATAGGACCTGGAAACACAGGGAATCGAGGGCGGATGATCCCTTCAGGACCAGTGGTGTGAGTGGCGATACTGGGAGGGTGGAGGGAGGGTGGGATGGAAGGTGGGAACCGATTACAAGGATCTACATGTGACCTCCTCCCTGGGGGACAGACAACAGAAAAGTGGGTGAAGGGAGACGTCGGAGAGTGTAAGATATGAAAAAACAATAATTTATAAATTATCAAGGGTTCATGAGGGAGTGGGAAGCGAGGGGAAAAATTGAGGAGCTGATGCCAGCGGCTTAGGTGGAGAGCAAATGTCTTGAGAATGATGAGGGCAATGAATGTACAAATGTGCTTTCCACAATTCATGTATGTATGGATTGTTATGTATGAGCCCCTAATAAAATGATTTTTTAAAATAATAAATAAATGAATGCAACAAAAAGAACATTAAAAATAAATAAACGAATGAATGGATGGATGGATGAATGAATAAATAAAGAAATAAAAAGAATATAGTCATCTATCTATATGACAATGTCTGCGGTGAGCAGCCAGCCAATTAAAAGGGAGTTTTCTCAGGGGTGTGGCTCACTTCCAATATAAATTATGGACATATTGGCAAAGCTCTCCTTTTCCTAGACCTGGATACTGTCTCTGACTTGTCATTGTCTGACCTCCAGCCCGGGGAAGCATTAGCTTCTGCAGCCTGAGAGTCAGAAGCCTGCCTTTATACCTAGTGACCTTGGCCTCATTCAGCTCATACCTAGTGACCTTGGCCTCATTCAGCTCCCCAGTCAGCGGTGCACCTTCTGACTCGTGGGTGTTGAGTTCTTCCAAGCCTGATACCTGACGCACAGACTTGGAATTTGCCTGCCTCTACAACAGGGTGAACCATTTCCTTGAGAAAAATCTCTGTATATACATGTATAAGCTCACTGATTTCCTTTCTCTAAAGAATGCAGTCTAAGACCATGATTCCTCTGGATGTTTTAAAATCTGATGTGTGAAAAATAATATATCACCATAGCTTTAATTTGTACTTCTTTTATGCTGTGTGAAGTTGTGTATCTTTTCAAATGTTTGTAAACTCTTCTGTGAATTGCGATTTGTTTATTTATAACTATTGCCAATTTCTCTATTGGCTATTGATTTTTAAATAGTTTAATCTATTTCCAGAAGTATTTATTTATTAGGGATATTAGTCCTTTATCTGTGAGTTGAAAATACTTTTTTTTCCTGGTTTATCATTTGTCTTTTAATTTTGATTACAATGATTTTTTTTACCACTTGTAATTTTCTTGTTTTTATGTTCTTGAATTCATCAATTTAAGAACTGACTCCTGGATTTTAAGTTACATTTACAAACACCTTTCCAGATTATAAAGAGATTGCTCTGTGCTTTCTTCTAATAATTTCACTTGATTTAATTTTCCATTATGTTCCTATAGTTTGTGTTTGTATAAAATGTGACATATATATCTATGTTTATTCCAGGTTGCTATTAAGTTATCCCTACACAATTTATTGAACATTCTTCATTTTTCCTACTGATTTGCTTTGAAACTTTTGTCATAAGTTCTTATGTATTTAGGTCAATAGCAGAATGTTCTTTTTCTTTCTTTTTTAAAAAAATCATTTTGTTGGGGGCTCGTACAACTCTTATCACAATCCATCCATCCATATGTCAAGCAAATTTGTACATTTGTTGCCCTCATCATTCTCAAAACATTTGCTTTCTACTTGTGCCCTTGGTATCAGCTCTTCATTTTCCCCCTGCCTCCCCATCCCCTCCCTCATGAGCCCTTGATCATTTAAAAATTATTATTATTTTATCATATCTTACTCTGCCAGACATCTCCATTCACCCACTTTTCTGTTGTCCATCCTCCAGGGAGGAGGTTATATTTTGATCCTTGTGATCGGTTCCCCCTTCATACCCCACCTTCTCTCCACCCTCCTGGTATAAACCACTCTCAGCACTGGTCCTGAGGGGTTCATCTGTCCTGGATGCCCTGTTTTTCCAGTGATTATCTGTACTAGTGTACATCCTCTGGTCTAGCCAGACTTTGTAAGGTAGAATTGGGATCATGATAGTGGGGGAGGGGGAGGAAGCATTAAAGAACTAGAGAAAAGTTGTATGTTTCATCGTTGCTACACTGCACCCTGACTGGCTCATCTCCTCCCTGTGAACCCTTTGTAAAGGATGTCCAGTTGCCCTCAGAGGGGCTTTGGGTCCCCACTCTGCATTCCCCCTCATTCATAATGAAATGAATTTTTTGTACTTTGATGCCTGATAACTGATCCCTTTGATACCTTGTGATCACACAGGCTGGTGTGCTTCTTCCATGTGGGCTTTATTGCTTTCAACTAGATGGCCGCTTGTTTACCTTCAAGCCTTTAAGACCCAGATGCTATATATTTTGATAGCCAGGTACCATGAGCTTTCTTAACCACTTTGTCTTCAATGATTGTGTTGGGAAGGTGAGCATCATGAAATGCCAGATTAATAGAACAAAGTGTTCTTGCATTGAGGGAGTACTTGAATGGAAACCCAATGTCCTTCTGCTACCTTAATACTAAACCTATAAATATATGCACATATATCTATTTCCCCATCCTCAAATATAAATATATTTGCATGTGTACATGCTTGTATTTAGACCTCTATAAATGTCCTTTGCCTCCTAGTTCTTGCCTCTATTTCCTTTTACTTTCCTCTTGTTCCACTATCATGCTCAGCCTTCATTTGGGTTTCAGTAATTCCTCTTGGTTACTTTGCCCTTGATCAAGCCTTACCAGGCCTCCTATATCCTCCTCATCACCGATTTTTGATCAGTTGTTGTTCCCTTGTCCCTGGGTTTGTTAATACCCCCTTCCTTTCCCCTGCCTCCCCTTCTCCCAGTCCCCCTGAACCGTCAGTCCCATTGTTTTCTCCTCCAGATTGTTTATCCCGCCTATCTTGTCTAGATAGAACTGCATAGATAATAATATGCA
This sequence comes from Tenrec ecaudatus, assembly GCF_050624435.1. Classification (NCBI taxonomy): domain Eukaryota; kingdom Metazoa; phylum Chordata; class Mammalia; order Afrosoricida; family Tenrecidae; genus Tenrec; species Tenrec ecaudatus. The sequence continues at coordinate 61,249,229 of NC_134542.1, read as the reverse complement.
CACAAAAAACAACATAGAGCAAAACAATGCAAGAAATGGAAGCAAAACAACAAAAACCAATGACAAAAAAAGAGAAAAGCCTGTAAATAATTTCGTTTGTTGACTTTTAGGAGTGTTTTCTGGTGGAGTCAGATGGGGTGCCATGCCCTGACCCCAAAGACTATTTTTGGTATTCCCTCAGGACTTCCTAACTCTGCTCCCCTAGCTGTTCTGTTGCACGCCTTTAGTGTTTTGCCTCAGTGTAGTGGGGTCAAATGGGGCACAATTCCCACACTGGATCTCCAGTGTTGTCCCCTGTAGGGGTATGTACCAGTGAGGGATGTCATGTCTCATAGTGAGGCCCACCATATGGTCCTCTCCATGCATTGGCTGCTCTGACCAGGAATGTCATCCTCAAGGCTTGGCGCGTCAGGATGTGCTCCAATCTCTCTTCCTCCCCCTTCATTTCCTCCTGTGTGCTCTGATCAAACATGTCCCTCTCCCTGAGCTGTAGCTACAGTGCTGTCCTCTGAAGTAAATTCCTCTGGGGGAAGGGCGGCTGTCCACATAGTTGGGATTAGGGCTGGACCCTCAGACCTCTTTACTGGTTCTCTGCTTCATGCCAGCAGGTTGCATTCACATCTTGGAACACCGGGTTGAAGTCTGGTCCCTCTTGTGATGATATAAACAATACCCCCCCCTTCAGTGGGTTAGTGCCCCGTTCCCCGCTACCCATTTCTGCACCCCCCCCCCTTTTCAGTTGGCTACCATATGTATCTTGAGATTTGGCCTGGCCCCTGCCATGCTACCTGGACCTTACCCCAGGAATGTTTGTAAATAGTAGTTTTTTTCCCTGGGCCCTTTTTCTTTCTTTTTTTTTTAAAGCTTACCTCAGCGGACTCATGGTGTACTTGTCCTTTTGTGCTTGGTTGACTTTGTTTAGCATAATTTCCTCCAGTTCTTCCCATGTGGTGATGTGCTTCATGCTTTCATCACTGCTTTTTAGGGATGTGTAGTACTCCATTTTATATATGTACCACAGGTTTTTTTTTTTTAATACATTCATCTATTGATGGAAATTTGGGTTGTTTCAACGCCTTGCAATTGTGGACTGTGACACGATGAACATTGGGGCACAGATGTCTGGCCTTGGTTTGTTTCTTGCCTCTGGGTGTATGCCCAATAGGGGAATTTCTTGATCATATGGTAGCTCAATTTCTATCTGTTTTAGACATCGCCAAATAGATTTCCATAGGGGCTGTACGTATATACCTACAGGTCCACCAGCAGTGGATGAGAGTTTCTATCTCACCACAGCCCCTCCAACACTTGTTGCTTTCTGATTTTTTGAATTGGGCTATCTTTGAGGGTGTTAGGTGGTATCTCATTATTGTTTTAATTTGCATTTCTCTTATGGCTAATGATCGGGAACATTTTCTCATATGTTTACTAGCCATCTGGATTTCTGCCCTTGTGAAACTTCTGTTCAGGTCCTTTGCCCACCTCCATAGTGGGAAATTAGGTTTTTTTTTCCTTTTTGGAAGCTAGCAGAGTTTTGTAGATTTTAGTAATAAGGCCTTTGTCTGATGTGTCATTACTAAAGATGTTTATCCAGTTGGTGGGTTCTCTTATTACTCTCTTGGCGAATTCTTTCAATGTACACAGGTGATTTATCTTCAGTATATTCCGCTTGTCTGGTTGCGACTGCTCTGTATTTGTATCCTTCCCTTTTTTAGATAGTTTATGTATTCCCTGTGCCAAAGTTCTAAGGTTTGTACCAATTTCCTCATTAGTGGCCCAAATTATTTAGGGTTTTACCTCAAGGTCTATGATCTACCTTGAGTTTATTCTTGTGCATGTAGTGAGTTAAGGGTCTTGCTTCATTTTTCTGCAGGTAGATATCCAATTTTTCCAGCACTATTTATTGAAGAGAGCAGCTGCTTTCCATTTGATATTTTTGGGCCCTTATCAAAAACCAGTTGCCCGTATGCTGATGTTTTTATTTCTGGGGTTTCAGTTCTTTTCCATTGGTCTGAATATCTGTCATTATACCAGGACCACACTGTTTTGACAACTGTGACCATATAATATGTGCTAAAGTCAGGTAGAGAAAACCCACCCACTTTGTCCTTCTTCTTGAGGAGTTCTCTGCTAATTCTGTCTTTCTTCCCTCTCCATATGAAGTTGGTAATCAGTTTTTCCAATTATTTAAAGAATGATGGCAGTATTCGTATCGTGATGGCATTGAACTTATATAGTGCCTTGGACAGAACTGATATCTTTGAGGTCACTCTTGGTTTCTTATAATAGTGTTCTATAATTTTCCTCATACAACTCTTTCCTTTTTTTAGTCAGGTATATCCCTGGATATTTCAATTTGTGCTTGGACATTGTGAAGGGTACCACCTTTTTTATCTCCTCTTCTGTGGTCCTTATCTGATGAGCATTGCAGTCCGATGGACTTCTGTTTGTTGATCTTGTATCCTGCCACTCTGCCATATTCCTGCTTCCAGTATTCCTCTTGTGGAGCTTTTGGGATTTTCCATATATAAAATCATATCATCTGCAAATAACAATAGTTTCACCTCTTCCTTCCCCAGGCGAATACCTTTGATGTCTTTTCTTTGCGTTATGCTGTTAGCTAAAACCTTCAGTACAATGTTAATAAGAGTGGGGACAAAGGGCATCCTTGTCTGGTGCCCTTTTTCAGTGGGATTGTGTTCATGTTTTGTCCATTGACTACCACGTTAGCTGTTGGTTTTGCATATATAAGTTGTATTATCTTGAGGAATTTTCCTTCCATTCCTATCTTCTCGAGTGTCTCAAACAGGATGGATGTTGTCGAATGCTTTTTCCGCATCTATTGATGTCATCATGTGGCTCTTATAGTTTTTCAAGTCAATGTGGCAAATGATACTGATGGTCCTTTGTATGTTGAACCATCTCTGCATCCCTGGTATGATTCCCACTTGGTCATGGTGAATTATCTGTTTTATATACTTTGGTATGCTATTGGCCAGTATTTTGTTAAGGATTTGTGCATCGATGTTCTTTAGGGATATTGGTCTGTAGTTCTCGATTCTTGTGGGATCCTTGCCTGGTTTTGGTATCAGAGTTATACTAGCTTCATAGAAGCTTGGGAGTTTGCCGCCGTTTTCTATGTTCTGGAAGAATTTGTGTAGGATTTGTGTCTGTTCTTCCCTGAATGCTTGATAGAATTCTTCTGTGAAGCCATCTGGTTTAGGGGATGTTTTTGTTGGCAATCCCTTGATAACCTTGTCTATTTCTTCTATTGCTATGGGTCTGTTGAGATTTTTTATGTCCATTGGGGATAGTCTAAGGAGGGATTGTTTATCCAAGAATTTGTCCATGTCTTCCAAGTTGCTGAAATCATTGGAGTACAATCCTTCGTAGTACTGTGCAATTATCCTTTTGATTTCATTAGGGTCTGTTGTAATGTCCCCTCCTTCGTCCCTCATCCTTGCTATTGAATTTTGTTCCCTCCTTTCTTTGGTTAGGTTTGCCAGGGGTCTGTTGATTCTGTTAATCCTTTCAAAGAACCAACTTTTAGTAGCATTAATTTCCCCCATAGTTTTCTTATTTTTCCTCTCCTGAATCTCAGCCCTGATTTTAATGATTTCTTTTCTTTTGCTATTAGTAGGATTGTCCTGCTGACTCTGTTCTAGGTGTTGTAAATTTTGTGCCAGCATATCAATCATGAGTCTCTCCTCAGGTGTGCATGTATTGCTATGAAACTTCCTTTGATAAGTGCCTTTGCTGTGTCCCATAAGTTTTGGTAGGTTGTGTTCTGATTCTCATTGGTTTCTAGAAATTTCCTAATTTCATCTTTGATCTGGGTCAGTACGCACTCCTTTTTCAATAGAGAATTATTCATCCTCCAATTGTTTGCTTTTGCTTCTTCATCTCCCTTTTGTTGATTTCCAGCCCTATAGCACAGTGGTCAGAAAGAGAGGTCTGTATGATATCAATGAGCTTAAATTTATGCAGATTCACCTTATGCCCCAGCATGTGGTCTATCTTTGAATGTATGCCATGTAGGCTTAAAAAGAATGTGAATTTTTTTGTATTTGGATGAAAAGCTCTGTAAATATCTATCAGGTCCAATTGTCTAATTGTAAAGTTTAGATCTCTAGCCTCCTTGTTGAGCTTCTTTCCCTGTGATCTATTTTTCTCAGAGAGCCATATATTGAAGTCACCTACTATAATTTTTGAGGCTATGATTTCCTTGTTCATCTTTTGGAGTGTTTGGTTGATGTATTCAGTGAGTCTCTCATTCAGGGAATGTATGCTTTAAATGATTAGTGGTTCTTTGTCTACCTTTCACTTGAATATTATATAGTGTCCCTCCTTATCTCTTTTTATGGTTTGCACTTTGAGGTCAATTTTATCTGAGACTAGAATTGCAACCCCTGCTATTTTTGAATTACTGTTTGCTTGGTATACTTTTCTCCAGCCTTTGATTCTCAGTCTATTTTTGTCTGTAGCCTTGAGATGTGTCTCCGGTAGGCAGCAGATTGATGTGCTGTGTTTTCTAAGCCAGTCTGCTAGCCTCAGTCTTTTAATGCCTGAGTTCAGTCTATTGACATTCAGGGTTATTATCTCCATCTCTGGACTCTGTGATATCATCTTATACCTTTTGTGTTGGATATTTTCCTATCCCTTTCTTATCAGTGTGTTGTGCTTGTGTGTGTGCGCGCACGTGTGTGTTTCATTCTTGACTTCTTTCCATCCTTAAACCAATGCTATCTTGGGGGCTATTTTCTCTTTTTTGTCCTCTGGGTGGGGTTGTTCCTATGTGGCAGTCTCTTATTTTTGCTTGGTGAGTGCTGTTTCTTCTGCCCATACTGGGTCGGCAAGGATCTTTTGTAGGGCTGGGTTTCTTCTAACATATTCTTTAAGTTTTTCCGTGTCTGGGAAGATTCTTACTTCTCCATCTATCTTGAAAAATAATTTGGCTGGATAGAGTATTCTTGGGTTTGCATTATTTTCCTTCAATTTTTGGAATATGTTACTCCACTTTCTCCTCTTCTTCATAGTCTCTGCTGACGTGTCTGAGTATATTCTTATTTGGGAACCTTTATATGTGATTGCTTGTTTTTCCCTAACTGCTCTCATGATTTTCTCCTTTTTGTCAAAGTTGGATAGTTTAAGTATTATGTGCCTTGCAGACAGCAACCTCATTTTTCTTCAGACCAGAACCATAATATTTTAGTAATTGAGATTTTAAAATTCATTTTAATATCTGATTGAGCTAACCATCCCAGTTCCTCCCATACACATACATGTTTCTTTTCTTTCCAGAAATTTCTGGTTAGTCTTCTTCAACCTGAATATAAAATTGAAATTGTTTTGTGAAGTTCAAAAGAATAAAATATTGGTGTTTTGGTTGGTATTGCATTTAAATTTTAAATTAATTTAGGTAGAAGTGACATTTTAGCAATTTAAAATCTTCCAATTCAGGTTATGTCTTTTAGTTTTTAAAATGTTGCATTTTATTATTTAAGGCTTGTACATTTTTTAACAATTGTTTTTGATTACTACTTTAAATAAAAGCTTTTCCTCCTATATCTTCCAATGGCTTATGCTAGAGTAGTCTCTCTAGAGAAGCAAAACCCAGTGACAGATATATAGGTATGTGACAGTTATATGGCATATAAAGAAAGAAGTTTATATAAAAAGAAATGGATCACACAGTTGTAGGCGTGGGTAAGTCTGGTCTGATTGGAGTCCATGGATCAGATGTTAAGAAGGAGGTTTTTATGGAACTATTGGTCTGGTGGCAGCTTCTGGAGCCAACAGATCAGGAAGCAGGAAGACAGAGCAGGAACACCATGGGCTTGTAGGTGTCAGTATAGCAGGTCTGTGGCTGGCATCATCAAATGGGTCCAAGGTCTGCAGGTTCTGCAGGCCAGCAGGCAATAAGGCAGGCAGTTGGCTCAAGAACACAATGTGGATGTGACAGGTGCGAAATCCAGGGCAGCAAGACGTGTGAAGTTCTTCACCGACGACTTAAATACCAAGTGGAGCACACCCTTAAAGAGAGATCAGGGCTATGGCCTGGGAAACTACTTGGCTCACGGCAGATCCCATCAAGGAGATAATTACATCATGTGAGATCACAATATGGGGGAGTCCTCAACTGTCAAACTACTGAGAATTCTGGTCCAGCCAAATTTTTACAAAACCTTTACCACATAGGTCATTGTTTTTATATATGAGATCTATTAGCTTCCATAACTTAATTTTTCTACCGAATACTGAATTTATTTTTTATAGTAGCTTTTTCATTGACTTTGTTATGTGTAAAGGCATACAATCTTACTACCTGTAAATAACAAAACTAGTTTCTTCCTATCCTTTTTTGTACTTTAATTTTTATCATGTTAAATTGTGACTGCTAATATCTTTAGCCCAATTTTAAATAATAATGATAAGCACCCCTGTCTTATTTCTAACTTTAGGGAGGTTTCCTCTACTTTTACCCATCAAAGAGAAGGCTAGCTTTTGGCCCCACAGAAATTAATTTTATTGTGTTAGAGGAGGTTTTCTTTATTGAGTGCTATTAATCGGGTTGTTGAACCTGATAAAATCACAATAAAGCTGTTTTTTTTGACCTGCCTTCTCACCCTCCTGTTTCTTGTTAATTCTTCTGCTTGGCTACTCTTAACCAGAGCTGGAGGGAAAGGGAGTCTGGGCAGTGCAGCCTCCAACCATCAGCTTCCTAGAGCACAGGGCAGACCATAGACAGGTTGCAGGTGGACCTGCAAGGTTAGACAGGGTATTTCCAGTGCGGTAATAAAGAAAGGATTACAAAACAGCCTTTCTCTTCATTAGCTGAAGACTAAAACATTCCTGTAGTTGGCAAAGCAATTTTCTTAAAGTAGCGTCATCTTTGCTCATTAAAAATAAATAAATAAAGTGAAAGAAAGGTGTGCGGTGTCTCAGTCTTGTGCTGTTCAAATCAAAGCTGCTAGGTCTAGTGTGCACAGCCTATGGTTGCATTTTTGGATCTAAACTCACATTTAATTTTGAGCATTTTGAATGTGATTTGCCCTATATCTAATACCTTAATTTTAAAATCATGCTGCTCCTTGATCAGACCTAAAAATAAAAGTGTAGTAAGATATCAAGCAGGTCAGCTGTCAGCACCAGAACAAGACACTGTATCTTCTGGGGAAGACCCAGCAGAGCACACCCTTCTTACTGGCACCTTGGCCCATCGTCAGGAGTGTTCCACCCAGGCCTGCCTCAAATGCCCCCGTTTGTCAGCAGGCCTGACTGAGGGGATAGTGATTTCACGTGACTGTACCCTGTGAGGGCCTCTCTGATGGGCTAGTTTCCTTCTGCCAGATATTTGGCATCTGTTCCAAACTCCATGGCAATCTTGGCTCTCGACTGCTGTGTATCTGGGAGGCATTGTGGGTCCCAGGCTGGGTTGTCAGATAAATATAGGATGCCCAGTTAAATTAAACCTCCGGATGAACAACGATTTTTCAGTGTACGTATTACTTGTGTTTGTTTAGTAGCTAGTATGACATATGCATTATAATGTGTGCTCTTGTTGTGGACATAGTGCCACTGAGTTGATTCTGACTCATAGTGACCCCACGTTGTGTACAGTAGAACAATCTTATAATGTCTCCAAATCTGTGACCTTTGGGAAGTACATTACCAGGATTGTTTTCCAGCGGTCACTCAATGGGTTCAAACTGCCAACTTTCAGCTAGGAGTCAAGTACTTCACCATTTTTACTGCTCAGTGACTCATATGCTTTATATATATATGGATTTTATATATCTATATGCACATAATATATAAAGCATAGTACTATATATTTAATCAAAGTATGTCCCATCCCCATAATTGCATATACTTCATTATCTGAAATTCAAATTTAGCTAGATGGTCCATATTTTCATTTGCTAAACCTGTCCACCCTCATCACAGAACTCTTCTCCAAGTAATCCTCTACCATGCAAAAGACCTCTTTAAAGTGATAAGGACTTGACACCAGATAAGGGATTTTCAGTCACCTCATATGCACAAGAAAGCTGGACAATGAATAAAGAAGACCACAGAAGAATTGATGCATTTGAATTATGATTTTGGTGAAGAATCTTGAAATTACCATGGGCTACCAGAAGAACAAACAAATCTATCTTGGAAGTAGTACCACCAGAATACTCCTTAGAATTAAGGATGACTGATTCTCACACACTTTGAGCATGTCAAAAGGTACCAGTCCCTGGAGAAGGACTTAATTTTTGGTGAAGTAGAAGGGTCATCGAAAAAAGATGAAGGCCCTCAACAAGAGAGGCTGACATCCTGGCAGTGGCAGTCGTCTCAAATGTAACAATTGTGGGGATGGCACAGTACAGGAAGGTGTGTCATTCTGTTGTACACAGGGTGGCTAAGATGGAGTCGACTCAATGGTGCCTAACAACGACAACAATGTGTGCCCACCCCCTTCTGAGATTCCATCCCACGGTTCATTAAAGTGCCTGACAACATAAGCCTGGGTGCTAACTAGAGAAAGTCAAGGTTCAGATCGACTTCTTGGGCCGATGACTCCAACCCTCATGAATGTGGTGGGTCGATGAGACCCATCTATTTGTTGTCAGGGTACTAAGAAGAACGGTGTGGTTGAGAGCAAGGAGAGCTGATGAAACACTTTGGGCAGCAGGTATGCATGGAGGTGGAGGGTCTCGGGATATTCGGAGGTTGCTTAAAGAGCCTGTGGACAGTGGTTAAGTGTTCAGCTGCTAACCAAAAGGTCCGGGGCTCAAGCCCACTGTGTAGAAGAAAGATGCAGCAGCCTGCTTCTTCCGAGTGGGACTTTGGAAACCCGGTGGGGTGTTCCACTCTGTCCTGTGGGGTCCCTATGAGTTAGTAAAGAAATGTAAACAAGGAAGAGCAATTTGAAGAAAACGTACACTCTGTCAAACTTGTCCTGATTCCTTCCTTCCTGCTTGCTTCCTTACATCTTTGTTCAACACATGCCCTCACTGGTGTCTCCTCCTGTGCAGGGAATGAGGAGACGACACTGGGAACGGGGAGAAGTCCAGTGCAGGACATAATGGCCGAGTAACCAGTGGCTCGGGGCAAACATGGCCCAGGGAGGAGAAGTAAAACCAAGGAAAACATTTAAAATGAGCTGTTTGACGTTTAAGGGGAAAAGTCCAAAATTTGTTAAGCGTGACGGCGATTGCAGGATTCAAAACCTCTGAATAATAAAACTTCCAAAACAGGAAGTGCTGGCAGCACGGGGTATCCTGTGGGCTTATTTCCCTGCCCAGTTACTTCTCCATTTCCGGTCCCTGTGTAGCTGCACGGCACAGAGGCAACTAGCAGCAGCATGCTCCGTGGGCCACACAGCTGGGCTGACACTCCGCTGCCCATCCCTTAGAAGTCAACAAACCAGACCGCAGCCTTATTGTCTGCAAATGACCTCAACCTCACCAGCTTTCCTGAACTGTGTGGCCCAAGAGGTCAGGAGTTACTTATTTCTTTTTGCCAGACCCCTCTCCACCTCAAGGTCACGAGTTTGTCCTGAGGCAGATACTACTGAGCTGTAGGCGGTTCCTACCATGGAAGCCCAAGCCCTAGTTAGTTTGTGTTTGCTGCTACTTCCCCACCCTGGGTTTCTGTACCATGATATCTTTGCTGAAAGATCCCACTCACATCTGACCCATGAAAAGAAACAGAAGGGGGCACCCAATTAGCTAGGCACCCAACTAGTTAGGTATCCAAGTAGTTGGGCACCCAACCAGCCTCCTTTTGCCAGGATCTGTCCTAGCTTTAGCACTGAAAGCTCCAGCCCCAGGAACCTGCCCCCTCTCACACAGACCGGGATGAATGACCACTCTAAATCGAAGACTCCAGGACCTTGGTGCCCGAGTCTCAGTTGGCTCAGTCACAAAATGCTGAGGTTGACCAATAGGCTTTGAACATTACTGCCACATCGAAGAGCCCATGATTCACCGCCATGCTCCTGCCCCAACCATCTGCAGCCCAGCTCCCAAGCAAACTTCCCTTGAAGTAAATCCTGAGTTTACATAATCTGACAAGGAATCATAGGTGTGTTCATGGGAGAACTTAGTAGGGGGGGTCCCAGATCAATTTGAACACCGGCCCCTTGGATAAAGGCATTGGACTTGAGCTGAGCTCTCTGAGTGTGAGTTCAGCAGGGGAGATGGAACGTGTGTTACCCTGTGAGGGAGGCATTTTAGGCAAGGTGGAATTTGAGCCCCCCTCAGGAGAATGTTGCCTTGATGGGCTGCTTTCAGCTTCCAGGGGAATGGTGGCCACAAGCAGGTTGTCTTGGTCTATTTGGGTCACTGTGCACACTGTAACCAAAATAATGTCTCCCTGAGTCCAAAGACAAAAGGAAACCCCCCACCGACTATTTCTGCACCATGGGCAATTCGTCTGACTCACACGAGCTTCCCAAACAGAAGTTCCATGTGGTTCAATGGAGCGTTTCCTCACAAGTGAAATGAAGGCCTGCACTGAGCTGAGAGGAGTTGTGGGAGCAAAATGAGAAAAGGCACTTCAAGCTCTCAGGACCGTCTCTGGCTCATAGTCAGCGCTTCTCAGTATCAGCCACAGAGCCACCCTTCTTACTGCTGAAGCAGTGAACAGGGACGACTGACCCGGCCAGGTGAACCTCCAGACCTCTAGTAGCTGCAGGACGAACTGGTCACCCAAGCTGAACTGAAGAAGGTCATCCAAACCCCAGGGTTCAGAAGATAGACTGTCAGGTCATTTGGAGAGCTCACACTATCAGATTACACCATTGGCCTGAGTCCTGGGTCTGTGACAAGCCCTGGACAGGGCCATTTGGCTAGGCTGAGTTATAGACAAACACAAACTGTGAAAAGAGCCCTGGTGGCGGCGTGGGTTGCCTGTAGGGCAGCTAACTGCCAGGTTAACAGTTCAAACTCACCAAGTGCTCTGAAGTAGAAAGAGGAGGCTTTCTGTTCCCCTAAAGATGTGTAGCTTCAGACTCCCAAGGACCCAGTCCTATAGGGTCAGGATACGTCAGCGTTGACGGCAGTTTGGCTTGTGTGTTCCATTTTGTATACATTGTGAAACACATACCAAATAAATAAACAAACAAATGAGATGGCCTCATTGTTATCAGCCTATACAACAGTGGCATTGGATTTCTTCTCTCACTAACTAACGAAATGTAATGCAAAGAGAGGACATAGAAAACATTTGCAGCTGCTTTCCCATAATTAATTATAAATAAATAAAATGTATTAACTTAAAGCAAATCGACTTGGGCCTTTTATAGCTCATGGCTTCTAGGAAATCGCTTCCTTACTTAAAATGAGGAAGTGCACCTGTAGAATAATCGTGATATTTTCCTTCCCTGTAAGCTCCTGTGCTTTATCTCTTCGTATTCATTCCCTTGACACTGGGGCAATCTGTTCCTAGAACAGGGAGCCCTCCTGGTCCTTAGGTCAAATACTCACTAGGTGAACCCTTTGACTCAAAGGCCAGCCCTGCTCCACTCTGCTGACCCCACAGGGACGCTGTCAGAGCGCTAAACAAACAAAACAAAAACAAACCTTCACCTGACTCCGTTTAAACTCTCGTCCAAGCGGACGTCTTTCTAACATGAGAAAGCTCAGCTCTCAGCATGTATTAACAAAGGGTGTTTACAGTGGGATGCCTGGTTGTGCCTATTGGCTTGACTCTGAATTAATTCCTTCCTAGTGACAAAGGCTGAGCTTTTGAACTTCTGGGTATGGCTAGGCAGGGCATTCGTGCTTGGGTAGAAAAGGCTTGGTTAGGCACCTGGTATTTTGTGGCCAGTAATTACACTCCAATTGTCACTGTGCATTACCGAAACTCTGCTTTTTGACCCAAAGCCAACTGTCCTCTTTAAACAAACATCTATTGAAAGCCTGGTGTGCTTTGAAATGGCTTGAAAATCCACTTCACAAACAGGCTGTGGCACAAGTCAGCTATTTTAAGACAATGTTTTGCTTTACCTGGGATTCTTTGCCTGAGCTCTGTCACTCTCTCTGAGCTCCTTGAGCTCTTACCAGCAGTGGCTGATCATCCCATGGAAGCGTCTGATGCCTCCTCTCCCCGTCATCTCTGAGGATGCTCTATCCAGGGGCATGCTTCCCAGGGAGCAGAGTTACAGTAGGGTGCATGCTCATAACTGAGGTAGGGGAAGTGATACACACTGAAACAGCCAGACAAACGGACAAATGCTCATTGCCACACTTCAAACACAGGATTTCTCAGGTCTGGGTCTTCTTTCGGGAAGACCAGGTCCCAACTCTTCAGAGAAAGCTTGGTTGCCAAGAATATCTCAAGGATCAAGGTTGGAGCCATGTGGGTTGTGGAGGTGAGTGGATGGTGAGACATTAAAAATCCATCAGGCAGGAGGGGCCTAAACTTCTAGCTCCCTAATAGAAAACTCCCCTCACTGTTAGCTTCAGAACAATGACACCGATACGCACCTCATAAGGACCAGGCTATGTTAAATGTGATGCACATGTGATGGGAAATATTTATTTCTGGTCATTCCCGTACCCCTTCTCCCCTCCTCTATCTCTTGAAAGGCAGGCCGGCCCTGGGCCCTCAAGGTAGGTGATCGGATACAAAGCCAAACAAGAACCCCAAAACTTCTGTGATCAGAGTTTTGGGTTACAAAGAACCCTCAGAGGACAAGAAAGGATTTGGAGCACATGGAAGAAGCCCACCAGCCTGTGCGATCACGAGGTGTCTAAAGGATCAGGTACCAGGCGTCAGCAGAACAAAATATCTTCTCATAGGGTATGAGGGGTGAGGAGTGTGGAGTGGAGACCCAAAGCCCATCTGTAGGCAACTGGACATCCCCTTACAGAAAGGTCTCAGGGAGGAGATGAGCCAGTCAGGGTGCAGTGTAGCAACGATGAAACATACAACTTTCCTCTAGTTCCTAAATGCTTCCTCCTCCCCCCTCACTCTCATGATCCCAATTCTACCTTACAAATCTGGCTAGACCAGAGGATGTACATTGGTACAGATAGGAACTGGAAGCACAGGGAATCCAGGGCGGATGATCCCTTCAGGACCAGTGGTGTGAGTGGTGATACTGGGAGGGTGGAGGGAGGATGGGTTTGAAAGGGGGAACTGATTACAAGGATCTACATGTGACCTCCTTCCTGGGGGACAGACAACAGAAAGTGGGAGAAGGGAGACATCAGACAGTGCAAGATATGACAAAATAATAATTTATAAATTATCAAGGGTTCATGAGGGAGTGGGGAGTGGGGAGTGGGGAGGGAGGGGAAAAATGAGGAGCTGATGCCAGGGGCTTAGGTGGAGAGCAAATGTTTTGAGAATGATGAGGGAAATGAATGTACAAATGTGCTTTACACAATTCATGTATATATGGATTGCGATAAGAGTTGTATGAGCCCCTAATAAAATTGTTTTTTAAAAAAAGGATTCGGAGCATAGTCAAAGTATTTGGAAGGAAAAAAACCACCCCCCCAACTTCATTGGCATATAATTCACATATCATATAATTCAATTGTTTAATAACATCAAAAATAGTTGTAGATTGTTGAGAATGAGGAGGACTGGAGCAGAGATCCAAAGCCCATCTGTAGAAAGTGGGACAACCCTCCCACAGAGGGGCCACAGGGAAGGGATGAGTCACCAGGGTGCAGCCAAGCATCTCTGACACACTCTATTCCTCTGGTTCCTTGAGGCTTCCTCACCCCCCACTATCAGGACCCCAGGGCTGCTTCTCAATGCAGACTAGACTGAAACATGTACACAGGTATAGATAAGAGATGGGAGCTCACGACACACAGAATCCAGGAACAGGATAGGAATAGTGATCCCAGAAGGACAGTGGGGAGAGGAAGGGAGAAAAAGGGAACTGATGTGAATGGTCGACACATAGACACACATCTCTACAGGGGGAAGGGAGACAGCGGTCGGCGTGAGAGATGAAAATAACAACCATGTACAGTCTATCAGGGGGTCAACCGGGTGGGGGTTAGGGAGGGGGAAAAAGGAGGAGCTGATACCAAGGGCTCAATAGAAAGGAAATGTCTAGAAAAGTTTGAAGGCAACATATGTACAAACGTACCTGATTCAATCGATGTATAGATTGTGGTAAGAGTTGTACAAGCCCCCAATAAGATGATTTAAAAAATAGTTGTAGAAGCATCACCACAATCAGTTTCAGAACAGCTTTTCACTCTTGTGCTCATTGTTATTAGCTCCCGACTTCACTCCAACCTCTCCCGGCATACCCCACGGGTCCATTCGGCTAACCACTGTCTATCGATTTACCTATCCTGTGTTTCATATACGGAGAAACAGTAACAAAACAAACAGTAACAAAAACCTAACTAATACAAATAACGAAGTAAAACAGATCAAAACCTCAATCAAAAGAAAGCGGAAGTATTTTAAAAATAGAACAAATTTTAAATAGGTCATAAGGAACATCAGATGACAGGGTGCTAAATTTTAACCTAGCGGCCTCGGAAACAATCCACTTTCTAATGCATCCTGCGTGTTATCAAGGCTGTTCACATCCCTGCTCCATGGTCAGAGAGGCATCCCCAGATGTTTAATCCATGTGCATTTCCCCTCATTTAAAAAAGCAAACAAACCGGAAGCAGTTGTAAAATGGGCTTAAAAGACTTTACAATGTTCTCTGCATGATTATAGGGCTCTTCTCCTCCCTCAACTAGAGGAGATTCAGCAGAGGTTAGATCCATGTGGGGACCCTGCAAATGGACTTTGGGTTTCCACTGTCACCCAGCACCTTCTGTAAACCAGGTGTTCACAATTTAAACTCGGATGCCATTCCCTCCTTTAGATTAGATTACATTATGTACAACCCAGAGTGGGAATACAGAAGAAAGGTAAGGGGGGTAAAGGCGTAAGTGGGTCCCTCCTACCTGATCTCCCACCCTCAGGGGGAAGGGGCAGAGAATCCCAAACCACCATCTGCTCCCAGGCATGTAAACTCCCATCGAGCGCTACAGTCCCAGACGCCAGGGGAGGTTCTAACCGATGATACAGAGTCACAAGGAGTCCCAGTTGACCTAATGGCAGTGAGTACTTTTTGCTTGTTTGTTCTAAGCACAGAAGAAATATGGAGAATGGGCTGTGGGAAAGGATTCCGGTCACGGGGATGCAGGCAGCAGTAATAAACAGCACGTTCAGACCCTTGTGTGGGCTTGTACGCACCCACTTGTCCCTCCATGGCAACCGATGAGACCAGATGTTGAAGAGGGCATTATAAGACGGGAGAAGCCTGAATATTCAAGTCACTGCTTAGAAGGGAACCCCCCAGAGACCCCTACTGATAATGGATTGTGACACTAGATATAAACGTTCATTTTGTTAAGCCATTGATATTTTAAGGTTTGTGTGTTAATGCACTTTAACGAGTCTATATTACCTAGAATATATATGTAGCCATAGGGTCCATTCCAATTCACAGCAACCTATAGGAGCGGGTAAAACTGCCCCTGTGAGTTTCTGAGGCTGTAACTCTTTATAGGAGTAGAAGGCCTTGTCTTCCTTTCACAGAGTGGTTTGTGGTTTTTGAACTGCTGTCCTTGCAGTTAGTAGCTCAATGCAGGACCTCTAGGTCACTAGGGCTCAGAATATATATTTATATAATGTATGGGGTCCCGGGATGGTTCAGTTAACGTGTTTGGTTGCTGCCTGAGAGGTTGGAGGTTTGAGTCCGTCCAGGCGTGCCTCAGAAGAAAGGCCTAGTAATCTGCTGCCTGAAAAACAAGCGATTAAAGGAGTTTGGGAAGATGGCGCTGAGTTAGCGCCCCTCTCCTCTTCCCTCTCCTGCCTCTCCTAACAAGACCTTGATTCTTCCTTGACGTCTCCAAACTCCGCCAGCCCATTCAGTCAGAACTGTACACGCTCTTGTAAGACCCTGCTTTACCACCTGCAGCTGTGCTGTTCCCCCAGCCCCATTACCTTGCCAACCTGACGGGAATGTGGCTGCTAGCCCGAGAGCAGGCCGGAGACCCGGAGCAGGCCGGAGACCCGGAGCAGGCCGGAGAGCCGGAGCAGAGCTCTCGTCTTCCCTTGGCCGTGGATACTGAGCTAAGTCAGTTTCCAAGGTCATCCTCAGCTGATGACAGCAGAGTGAACACACTCCCACCCACCCATCCCTTTCCAAGCTCAAACATCAGAAATACTGCCATTGTGACTCTGAACAGCAAAAAGAATTATGTACAAATTGTTCATAATGTCTCTGTAATTATCCTCAGAACAACCAATAAATACCAGTTACCAATAAAAAATCAGCTATTAAAAACTCTGTGCAGTTCTACTCTGACACATGCAGGGTAGCCACGAGTCCCATCCCATTCTATAGCAAAGGTTTTTTTTAAAGGTACGCATGTGTATTAAGCTACATATCCATCTTCAATGTATGGGGGCATTCAGGGGTGTTTCAATCAATCTTTTACCTTCCATATTGTGAAGAAGACAAACGTTTAATTCTGGGTGATCTTGGGCAAAGATGTCACAAACCCAAATCATAACCTTCAAATGTGTGTCTGGCTTGTTCCATGGAAGCATACCTAGAAACTGAGGAGAACACTAACCTGGAGTGACAGGCACCTCCGCCCTCTGTGCCCCGGGACCTCAGCTCCCGAGGACCGACTGCATGTCTGGCTGCACCATCAGTCTCTGCGGCTCCGGCGCACCTCACGTCTCCGAGGACACCCAGTGTGACAGCAGGGAGGACTCAGAGGCGCTCTTGGATCCAGTGAGGAAGAGCTGTCCTGTTGAGCATGGCTGTTACCAAACTTCTCAAAGCAGGAGGTTTTGTGTGTTTGCTTATTGCCATCTCTAGTCCCTAAACCAGAGGTTCTCAACCTGTGGGTCGCGACCCCTGGGGGTGTTCTAATGACCCTTTCATAGGGGTTGCCCATTTAATCACATTAGCAAAATGACAGTGATGAAGTAGCAATGAAAATCATGTCATGGTTGGGGTCAGCACCACATGAGGAGCTGTGTGAAAGGGTCGTGGCATGAGGAAGGTTGAGAACTGCTGCCCTACACAGTTTCAGCATGCACTACATGGATCCTGCTCAACCATCAGAGCAACAGGGACCATCGACTGTACTCAGAACAGAAACCTCCATGGCCCCTTGGACCCTGTCCAGCCACCGATTCTTCCCCTGGAGACCACAGTCTCTTTGTCCAGCACTGGCAAGACAGTCCGGTTACCTTCCAGGCAGTGGGCTTACCTTACCTCTGCGGCATGCCTGATCATCACTCCCTCCTGGGAGAAAGCTGTATTCTAATATTTGGATTCGTGGGAAGCCTCTGTAGGGAGGGCTGGGTA
Organism: Tenrec ecaudatus; assembly: GCF_050624435.1. NCBI lineage: Eukaryota > Metazoa > Chordata > Mammalia > Afrosoricida > Tenrecidae > Tenrec > Tenrec ecaudatus. The sequence goes on along the minus strand of NC_134542.1, from coordinate 61,231,873 downwards.
TTCATTTCTTCTACTTAACAAAGACCATGTTTCCTTTGGACCAGTTAACTGGCTTTGATCCATCGCAGAGAGCCTTGGCCCGTGGCATGCTTAGGGCACCCAGAGAAAATGAAGAATCATGAATTCAGTGGGAAATCTGCTCACTACTTGGATGAAGTTAAAGCTCTGTCCTACTGAAGGGACAACTGTAGCTTCATCTTTAAATAAGTGATCCTGATGTTTGGGAAAAGAAAGCATTAATATACTTTCTATAGATATTCATAGTGATAGTAAAACTGCACTGAGAATCTGAAACCTGAAGAATAAAGATACTATAACTAATTTTAATAGGAATCTCTAGGTGGTGCACAAATGTCCGTTCAGTTAATCCAGCTACTCACAGAAAGTGAGAAATTTGTTTCTGAAGCAGTCTGATAAAGCACACTTCTACATTCATGAGGTCATCATTAGTCAGAATGTATTGGGGCGGGAGGGAGGGGGGTGGAAAGAGGATCTGATACCAAGGGTTTAAGTGGAGAGCAAATGCTTTGAAAATGATGAGGGCAATGAATGTACCAGGGTGCTTTACACAATTGATGCATGCATAGATTGTGATAAGAGTTGTATGAGCCCCTAATAAAACGTTAAAGAAAAAGAATGTACTGGGGTGATTTTTCCCCTTTATTTACAATTAAATTCTTTAACCATATTAAAAAGAGTTGTGCAATTATCACGACAATCAGACTGAGAACATTTTCTTCTTTCTTGTACTCATTGTTATCAGCTCCCCATTTCTTGCACCGCACCCCCTTGCTATAGCCCTAACAAACCATTAATCCAGTTATTGCTTCTATAACTTTACCTATCCTGGATTGGATACACAGAAAATCATACAAAAATGGAATTAAAACTAAGCCCCCCAAAAAATAACAAAATGAAACAGAGAAAAAAAAACTTCCATCAAAAAGAAAGTAGAAAATATTAAACACTAGAGAAAATTTAAAACGCGTCAAAGGGAGAACAAAGGATACGATGTTAAATTTTGACATAACTGCATCTCTATTGGTCCACTTCTAATGCATTCTGTCTGCTGGCAGGGCTACTCACTGTGCTGGTCAATGGTCAGAGGAAACTCATGGATGATTTTTAATTGTTCTTTTCTTAAATAATATCTTAAAATTTTTTAAATGGTATCTTTTTAGAACTATAAAACCAATGTGCTTATTGTAGACATTTGCAAAAGTCTGCAATGGTATAACAAGTATTTTAATAACATTGATCAACCTGGAAAGGGGCATTCAAAAACTGCAATGTTGGGATTGCTGAGGGGACAGGCTCTGGCACAGGCTGAACTCCATCTTTCATGGAACTGCATTTCTGCCTTCCTGAGCACAGGACCTGTGATGTGGAGCCTTAACGACGGACGTGTAGCTTCTTGTAGAGAAGTTACTTTCACAACCCCCAGGAAATGACATGAGACTTTGAAGAACAGTTTTTAGCCTAGGACAAAGTTCAGAGGGTTAGGGAAAAAGGAGAAATGGAAACAGGAAAACAGGGAGGAAGTAGAATAAGTGATGTTGTGTTGTGGGGATTTTAATCAATGACCTGAAACAAAATGGGTGTGACTTGTTGAAAGGAAAACCAATTTGCCTTGCACATGCTCACTCGGTTCACATGAAAACGCTGGAAAGGAATGAGAGAAATAAAAAAATGTATCGCATTGGGAAAACCTGCCCTAAGAGAACTTTCATTAGTGTCAAAGAACAAAGATATCACTTTGAGGAATAAAGTCAAAACAAAAGAAAAATGAAATGCCAGAATGTATATGTAGACACTTCCGAAAATCATCTGCTTGGCTGGCTCCAAGAAATCTGCTTGAAATCACATCAGTGAGGAGGGGGAGGAGGGGGGAATGAGAAACTGATATCTCAAGGGCTCAAGTAGAAAGAAAATATTTTGAAAATGATGGTGGCAACAAATGTACAAATATGCTTGACACAATGGATGGATTGTGATAAGAGTTGTACAAGAGCCCAATAAAATGATTTTTTAAAGGGAAATTACATCAGTGACCCTCATAGAATTTTAGCTTGCTATCAGGAGCTTTGAGAAGCCCCTGACATAGTGATTAAATATTGAGATGCTAATTGCAAGTTCAAAACCACAAACCACTCTGTGAGAGAAAGATGAGACTTTGTGTTCCTATGAAGAGTTACAGTCTCAGAATCTCACAGGGGCTGTTCTACTGTATCGTGTTGCTATGAGTCAGCGTTGACTTGATGCCAGTAAATTTGTTTTGTTCTTAAATAAGGATCTAGAATATTCCTGGTAGTGCAGTGGACTATGCATTGAGCTGTTAACCTGAAAGTCAGCTGTTCAATCATGGAAGCTGCTCCACAGGAGAAAGATGAGGCTATCTGCTCCCATAAAGAATTTTTTCTAACATTTTTGGTGGCAGTAATACGCATACCACACAATTCAAAATTCAATCACATGAAGAAATACAATCATTATAATAATCAATTTTGGAACATTCTCTTTTTTCTAGTTCTCATTGTTCTTAGCTTCCCACATACCCGCTGAGCTCCCTTGCCATGTTCCCAAGAAACTATTAATCCAGTTACTCTCTGTATATATTCCATAAAGATTTTAAAGCATCGACCCCCAAAGGGACAGTTCTACTCTGTCACAGAAGCTCACTGAGTCAGAATCGATTTGACTGCAGTGAATTCAAGTTATCGGGAGCCCAGGTGATGCTGCAGGTGCAGCGTCAGGCTGCTTACTGCAGGTCACTGGTTAACCCAGCAGTCACACCAAGGGAGAGAGATGAGGCTGCCTGCTCCCATTAAGATTTACATTCTGAGAAAGCCTGGAGAGTCGCTGTGAGTTGGCATCAACTTGATTACAGCGGGTTGGATATTGTCTTAAAAGTGGATGTCATCCAAAGCCCCTGTGATTATGCTTACGTCGTGCTCCCTTCCCCACCTGTCCCCCAGAATGTTGGAACCCTTGGTACTTAAAGGTCTTAGACTCTTTTCCAGTTCAAGCTGTGATTTCACCCTCAAGATACTTTCTTCCTTCATGTTTTTGATAGGGTGTTGTTTTAAGCTTTATTGTAAATAAGGCAATGGTTTATAAATTGGAGTAGTTTTTCATTCAGTCATCTGTCCACATTTGTTTCATGTCATTGATTGTAATCCCCACAATGGAACATCACTTATCCCATTTCCTTCCTCCGTGTTCGATTCCTCCTCCTTTTCTAATCCTTTTGCACGCTGTCCTTGAGTCAGTGCTGCTATTGTGCATAGTGTCATTGCTTAAGATTCTTTTCTTTGCTTCGACTAAGCAGTCAGTTGTACTTTTTTTGGACATTTTTGGCATAAGAATTGCGGGATTCAAGGTTGCGCTATCTTATGTGGCCCCGAGAAAGTGGGAACAAGGCTTTGGTACCAGCTGGGCCCCTTGAGCCCTCCACCTTTGTGGGATCTTGGAAATATTATCATGAGATAAATAAGCTCTCACATAGAGCTCCATGTCTTTGCAATGTAGCTCTTTGGGTTTTATTGAGTAATTTTGTTTTGCTTTCATACTGATACGTGAAGCTAATTTAACTCTTGTACTTACAATTTGATTTTTGGTTTTGCTCATGCAGAAATCTGTTCCTTCATCAGTGGAGGGAATTGGTCTCGTGCAAGTCTTGTTCTTTGCGAGTCTGACTGTCCATACAAGGGGATTGAGCTTGTTCTCAGGGGAATCTCAAACTCCAGAAACCACAAACAATAAACTGTGGGCATGGGCCAAGTCTCAAAAGCCACCAACAGAAAAATAGCACACAGGCTATTATTTTATGTTATTTTGGTTTATTGTACTACTTTGTTATTATTAAATATGCCTTAAAAATTTTTTGGCTATTTTTTCTAATTCTCGCTGATGCCTGAAAAAGCAATTCCTGGTCTGTAGCTAGTGCCAGCAATCTAACAGAATGCTGGATTATATGGGATAGGAAAATGCTTTACCCTTTACTTGCACAAGCTCATTCTGGTTCTGCTGTCTCAAATCTTACTGTAGATTTTGATAAATAAAAAAAACAACAACAAATGAACCGTGTGAAACTATGGCACCACACGGACTCATAAATGTATTCCTTTGGACCTTGATTTATTCTCCCTCATTTCTGGGTGAAATCCAAAAAATGCTCTGGTTCTGAGCATTGTTCCCTTTCTGTTCACAATTCTCCATATTATAGACAAACACAGGTTGTTGCCTTGGAGAGGATCAAATGAGTCTAAACTGCCCTGACTTCAAATCATCTAGCTAGGAGGACTGTCCATTTGTAAATAACTCCTTTACTGAAACCTGGCTTGAAGGAGCCACCCCATCTCTGCCATTCCCGAACTGACGAACAAGGGCGGGCGTGATTTATGCTCTGTACAGATGTTTCTACGTGGGGGTGATTCAAGAGAAAATGACCACAGTGGGTCTGACACCTGGGCTTTGCCGGAGGCTCTATGTAGGACCAAAGCACCCTAAGAACTCTTGGGATTCTATTAAATATCCACTCAAGTTCTGATCATCTACAATGGACTTGTGAAATAAATCAATAATTCTGCATAAAAGATGACTCGTCCTCGTGGGCAACTCTAACTCATCCAGCACACAGAACTGAGTGGGGTTGATTATTCCTTCAGGTTGCTGTGCCTACTTACAGCGTGGGGCACTTAGAAAAATCCATGTACAATTAATCTACTATCATGGTTCAAATTAGGAGCCTTGGTGGTGCACTGAGTTATGCAAACCAAATGCAAACCAAAAAGTCAGTGATTCAACTTCATACACCTATGGGGGTGTATGAGTGGGGATTCACTTGATGGCAGTAGGGTTTTTAAGGCTCAAAAGATCAATAATGTTGATAGCAAGGCTGTGGCACAAAGTTCTCTAAAATCCTTTGCTAAAGTGATCGTGGACAACATAATAAAACCACCCCACCCCCAATGAACTCACTGCCAATCGACTCAATGCCAACGCATAGTGACCCTAACAAGGTGGAATTGCCCCTGTGTGTTTCCCAGAGTGTAACTCTTTATAAGAATAGAAAGCTCTGTGTCTCTTTGGAGTGGATAGTGGTTTTGAACTGCAGACCTTAAGGTTACCAGTCCAATGTGTAACTGCTCCTTTCCCAGCACGCAACAGTTTGCTCTTGGATAAATTCTTCTATAGAAGTAGAACTAGACATTGCCAAAATCCCCCCAAAAGCCACTCTGGTATATATCATTCCTTCTGTGACCATTCCTTCATTTTATCTTTTTAGGATTGATTCTTGATTATGCTCTGTGGTGCAAGTGGACTAATACTTTTAATCATTGTTATATTAATCCTAGGTTTTGTCAAATGCCTTAAGAAATATATGTATAGTATTTTCAATAAGCCACCTACTCCACTAATTGTGATTCCCCCCTCCCCCCGCTCCAAGTCAGTTCAACTTTCCACTTTGAGCAAAACCTCTTCACTGCCCAGTTGTCCCTCCAGGTGTGGCTCTGTCCTGTGTCTGGGGTCTGGAAAGTCTGAAATTAAAAATGATCATCTTAGAATGGCATGCACAAAAGAAGCCCACGCAGAAGAAAACATCCTTTTAATAGGAATCAGAGAATTTCTAAGGAAATTTTTAATCAATAGGAAAGGTGAGGGGACATTTCAGCCTTGAGGCACTTAGCATAATAAAACTTCGCCTTTCATTAAACTTCAGCTTAATCCAAGTTTGGCTTGTCTGTGCCTTCCAAAGGATAAAACCTGTGATTTAAAACCTGATGACATATAACTTCGCACGCTCTCTCTTTTTTTCTTTCAAGTGTGTGTGAGTGAATTAAGTGAAAGTTTGCCAAGCAAATAATTTTTCCATTCAATCCTTCATACACATCTTGCTTCATGTGTTAGGTTGCAATTCCATAACATCAACCCCCTTATCCCACTTCCTCCCTGCGTTTCCTGTTTCCATTCCTTTTTCTTTACTAACACTGCTGAACTTTGTCCTTGGGCAAATGCTGCACAGTGGATCTCAAATATCTGCTATTTCTGAGGTGTTATTGTTTCCCTTTTAGATCTGTCTATTGTTTGGCTGAAAATTGAGCCATGTGAGTTCATTCACAGACCTCAAGGATGACCGAGGGCTGTAACCTTGGGAATTCCACCAGGACATGTAACTTAGAACATTAACCACCCCCAGAAAACAATAGGGTGTGTGAATAAATGTTTGCCAAGGAAATGTTTACTGAGATGGTCATGAAAGAATGGTTTTGCAGCCTGTCCTAGAAAGAATGCACATGTAGATATTTCAGGAAATCATCTGCTGTGTTGACGCTAAGACATCTGTCTTCAAAAATAAATCAGCTAGCCCTGTAGAATTTTAACTTGGCCTTGTCTTATGGTTATAGGAAATCCTGCAGTCCCATGACCGTGGTCATGCACCCTTACCTTCCCCGCTTTCTGTGTAAAGACTCACTTTTCCCTCAGAATGTTGGGATACTTGGTGTTTTTGTCCTTTACTCTGTGGTTCCCAGCTTGAGCTGTCTTTCACCCTGAATAAAACGGCTTTCTTTTGCTTTGCAGAGTAACCCGACTTAGATTTGGCAAGCGTATGCCTTGTAATATTGTTAGCCATATGCATGGCCAGCTCCGGTACATAGTATATGTTCTTTCTTTGAAAAAATAGTTTTATTGGCATCTACTTCACATGTCATACGGTTTAACCATTCAATCGTATTAAGGATATTCATGCAATCATCACTACAACCATTTTTTAGAACATTTTCTTCTCCTACTCCTCTGTTAGCTCCTCCTTTCCCCTCACCCTCCCCTCTGTCCCCGTACCCTCTCTGTTCATCTACCTACCCTGGATTTCATATACAGAAAGTCATATAATTGATGTTTCCTTAATCATAGCGTTTCTTCACCTTCGTATAGCCCACAACACTTAGTAGTGTAATAGTATGGTAAAGCACAATAAATACTTGTGGAATGAATATCATTCATTGAGTTCAGGAAAATTGTTCTCACCTGTTTTCTTTAAAAAAGGGTTTTATTGGCATGCAATTAACACACTATACAATTCAACAGTTCCATCATATTAAGACGGATTGTACAGTCACCACCACAATCAATTTAAGGACATCTTCTTCATTCTTGTTTGCATCATCACTGGCTCCCCCAAACTCCCCTGCCACACCCACCCCTAAGGAACCATTAATCCAGTTCCAGTCTCAAAAAATTTACCTAACCTGAATTTCATATACAGAAAAACATTTAAAAAAGAAAATAACAACAAAACTAACAGTAATAACAAAATAAAACAGAGAAAAACCTCAACCAAGAAGAAATCACTATAAATATTCATATTTCAGAAAAATGAGGAGCTGATACCAAGGGCTCAAGTAGAAAGCAAATGTTTTGAGAATGATGATGGCAACACATGTACAAATGTGCTTGACACAATGGATGGATGTATGGATTGTGATAAGAGTTGTACGAGCCCCAAGTAAAATGATTTAAACATATATATGTTCATATTTCAATACATTAATACACATTAAAAAGAAAATATTAAAAACCGTCACATATTTAAAGTGAGTCCAGAGGGAGATCAAATGTCAAGGTGTCAAATTTTCACCTCAGTGCGTCTGCAGTCATCCCCTTTCCAACGCTCTCTGCATGGGAGCCAGGCCGTGCCCATCCCTGGCCCATGGCCAGAGGGGATTCCCCAGAGGTTTAGGCTATGTGGATTTCCCCTGCACTTATTTTATTTTTTTTTAACTGAAACAACTCTAGCATGGATCAAAAGGGAGATCAAGTGATAAGATGTTACATTTTAAACTAACTACATCGCCATAATTGACTTTACAGTGCTCTCTGTCTGATAACAAGGTGATTCACATTCTCAACCATGGTCAGAGGGGGTTTATCGGCGGCTTAATCTGTGTGCGGACCTGGCAGGTGAATTCAGGGTTTACACTGTCATCCAGAGCTTTCTGCAGACCAGCTGTTCACAGAAAGCTCTGATATCACTCCCTCCTTAGGCTTTTGTTCTCACCTACTTTTGTGTACCAGAGTCTCCACGGTTAAAAGCAAAGCCCCAAACAGCTACGATAAAGACTCCGTACACCCAGGGGGGAGGGTACATAAAGACCACGGTCTGAAGACAGACACGTGTGGTCTGGAATCCATCTCTGTTCTCCAGTTATTGGAACCATCTGAGTCCCAGGCAGGTAAGGGCTCTTCTGCTCCACACTCTCACTCTTCGACCCAGGATCCTGGAGTAAGTGCGACCTGAAGTATTGAAAACTGCCCTAACAAGCCGACCGATCATCCAGTTTACCTGAAACTCGTCTGGTTTTAACACTCACTGAAAATTCCACATCTCAGAGAATTCCTTCATTTCTCCTGTCAGCCCCCATCTGGGTTTATAGTCTCTTCCATGCAGAACCCAGCTTTAGTACCTGATCCTAGCTCATTTATTGCAAATATATTTTCATTTCTCATGCTCCACTCCAAGAACAGCAGTGGTAATAAGCTGGGCACTGCTTGCCAAAGACACAATCAGGTTCTTCTTCAGTTTCATCCATTCAATCATTTATTGATCACTGGATTCATGTATTAGACAATTGCTAATTGAACCTCTATTGTGCTGGACATGTGCTAGGTGATATGATATGACCTTCAATACAAAATATATAAATCCAGGAAATAGAGAGCTAGTAATATTAGGCTTTTATTATGCTATTTATGGATCTCATTTCCTCTATTAAATTATTTTGTGGGCAATTTTCTCTCCTGCCTTCTTCTCTCAACATTCACTAAAGATGGAATTTATAGCCTTCAAGTAATATCATCTAGGTCTAAGGTGCACTGGTTCTCAATTACCTGGGAACTTAAAAAAGTCCTGTGCCCAGGCAGTCTCCCAAATCAATTAAATTAGAATCTCTGGGAAGGGTGAGGTTCAGTCACTGCCTGGTATTTTTATATCATTTCTTAGGTGATGAGATTAGTCTAGGACAAACTAAAACCAAACCTGTTAAGGTGATTCTGACTCATAGTGACTGTGTTAGTCCGGGTAGACTAGAGAAACAAACTCATGGACACTCCTGTGTGTATAAGAAAGAGCTTCATATGCAAGAGCAGTTGAATATTGAGAAAACATCCCAGCCCAGTGCAGATCAGGTCCATAAATCCGATATTAGCTCACATGTCCGATACCAATCTATACAGTCCTCTTCAGACTCATGCAACACATGCAATGAGGTCGAACGCAGGAAGATCACAGGCCACTGGGTGGAAAGTTTTGTAGATCCAGTAGTGTTGTAAGCATCTCAGCACTGGCAGAGGTCTCCACATGGCTCTTCCAGTTCCCGGGGCACGGGGTCTGTCGGTGTAGTGCCATGTGTCTTGTCAGTAGAGCATCTCCCCAGGAGTGAACAGAGAGAGAGTGTCTCCCACCTCCAAGGAGGAAATCCAGGAGTTCCCAGAATCCTCAGGAGAAGGCCATCTCCACACAGAGGCCTCATTGGCTATGACCCAATTGACACTTCACTCTTAATCCTTTGAAGTCCTAAATTGACACAAGATTATGGAACTATCACAGTGACTCCATACATTACACATTAGGTCACAGAGGAAGAACTCCAACGTTAGCTTCAGGTGTACTGGTTAAATCAGGTCTCCCCAGAAACCCAGGAATGAACTGGACCTCTTGAGAAGACCTCTGAGATTTCCATATCACTCAAGGAGTCTCTCTGCCTCCTCCTCCTCCTCCCTCTTCTCCTCCTCTTCTTCTCCTTACTCTCTTTCAAAATATAATGTTTGAAGAGGCAATAAGAATTCGTGGTCTTATGATGCCCCTCAGTGACTAAGGGCGATACAGGGGACAGCACCGGAGACACAGTGTGGGAATTGCACCTGACCTGATCCCACCACACCGAGGCAAAGCACTGGGGGAGTGCAGCGGAACAGCAAGGGAATGGAGTGGCAAGGTCCCCAGGGAATGCTGAAAGTGGACTTTGGGGCCAGGGCGTGGTGCCCCAACAGACTGGACTGGAAAACGCTCCTAAGGGCCAGCAAACGATCCTTGAACGAACTACAAGCCTTTCTTTTGCGAAGTGTTTTGTTTTGTTCTTTGTCAGTGGTTTGTTTTTGTTGTTTTATTGTCTGGTTGTATACTGTTGCTTTGTTTTCTTCTGTCTTGTTTTCGTGCATGTTAGTGTCTCCACAGGTCTGTCTGAATAGGACAGGCTGGATGAACTATCTTGAGGAAAAACAATAGGACAGACAGTTCCGGGGGGACAGACAGTTCCGGGTGGGGGAGGGGGAGGAGGGTAAGGAAGTGGTGTTAATAAACACAGGGACAAGGGAACAACATGGGACCCAAAATGGTAGTGAGGGGGGAGTCGCAGGCCTGATGGGGAATGATCAAGGGTAAGGTTGCGTAGAGAAGAGGTATAGCTGTAGCCCAGGTGGGGGCAGAGCATGGTGGTGGGGCAGGAGGAAAGTCAAGGAAGATGGAGGAAGGAGCTGGGAGTCAAGGGGCATTTATGGAGGTCTAGACAAAGACGTGTACATGCAAACATATATATGAGAATGGGGAAATAGATCTAAGTGTCTACATTTATAGGTTTAATATTAAGGTGGCGGAAGGAGCTTGGGCCTCTACTCAAGCACTCCCTCAATGCATGAATACTTTCGTTTATTAAATTGGTACTCTATGATGCTCACTCTCCCGACACAACTGCTGAAGCCAAAGTGGGTGAACAAGTAAATGTGCTGAAGAAAGCTGATAGTGCCCAGCTATCAAAAGAGATAGTGACTGGGGCCTTAAAGGCTTGAAGATAAACAAGCGGCCATCTAGTTCAGAAGCAACAAAGCCCACATGGAAGAACACACCAGCCTGAGCGAGCGAGTGATCCCAAAAGGATCAGTTATCAGGCATCAAAGAACAAAAAATCATCATATCATTGGCTGCACACCTCCATGATAGGATCGCTGAAGACAAATGGGTGCATAAGCAAATGTGGCGAAGAAAGCTGATGGTGCCCGGCTATCAAAAGAGATAGTGCCTGGGGTCTTAAAGGCTTGAAGATAAACAAGCGGCCATCTAGCTCAGAAGCAAAAAAGCCCACATGGAAGAAGCACACCAGCCAGTGCGATCACGAGGTGCCAAAGGGACCAGGTATAAGGCATCATGCAAAAAAAAAAAGAATATGTGTGTGTGTGTGTATATATATATATATATATATATATATATATATATATATATATATATATATATATACCACATTGAATGAAGGGGGAAGTGCAGAGTGGAGACCCAAGGCCCAAGTGTCGGCCACTGGAGATCCCCCCTCATAGAGGGGTTTAGGAGAGGAGATGGGTCAGTCAGGGTGCAAGGTAGTACCGACGAAGAGCACAGCTTTCCCCCAGATCCTGGATGCTTCCTCCCCCCAACTACCATGATCCGAATTCTACCTTGCAGGGCTGGATAGGGCAGAGGTTGTACACTGGTACATATGAGGGCTGGAGGCACAGGGAATCCAGGGTGGATGATACCTTCAGGACCAAGGGTGTGAGGGGCGATGCTGGGAGAGTGTAGGGTGAGTGGGTTGGAAAGGGGGAACTGATTACAGGGATCCACATGTGACCTCCTCCCTGGGAGAGGGACGGCAGAGAAGGGGGGGAAGGGAGACTCCGGGTAGAGCAAGATATGACAAAATAACGATGTATAAATTACCAAGGGCACATGAGGGAGGTGGGAGCGGGGAGGGAGGGGAAAAAAAAAAGAGGACCTGATGCAAAGGGCTTAAGTGGAGAGCAAATGCTTTGAGAATGATTGGGGCGGGGAATGTATGGATGTGCTTTATACAATTGATGTATGTATATGTATGGATTGTGATAAGAGTTGTATGAGTCCCTAATAAAATGTTAAAAAAAAGAAAAGGGAAAAGAAAGAAAGAAAAGAAAATGATTAGGGCAAAGAATGTACAGATGTGCTTTATACAATTGATGTATGTATATGTATGGACTGTGATAAGAGTTGTATGAGCCCCTAATAAAACGTCTAAAACAAAACAAAACAAAACAAAAAGAATTCGTGGTCTTAAAAATGAATTGAACAACAGAAGGATGAGAAGTAATTTTGCCTCCCTGTTACACTCCCTGATGTTCAAGTTCTGGTCATCATGGTTGACACCCGTACCTGTTTCTATTCTATGTCTCTAGCGATCTTGGTTGTAGATAAGAACTGCAAGTGTGGGCGTTAATGCCTTTGGAAATGATACTAACGATAGTGTCGATGCACATTGTTTGGCAATGAAAAAATAAACATATATACACGCTGTTTTGCCATCTGTTATTTTCCCCTTGAGTAAATTTTAAAAATCATTTTATTGGGGACTCATACAATGCTTATCACAACCCATACATCCATTCATTGTGTGAAGCACATTTATACATTTGTTGCCATCATCATTTTCAAAACACTTGCTTTTTAATTGAGTCCTTGGTATCAGCTTCTCATTTTTTCTTCTCCCTCCCCGCCTCCTTCCCTCATGAACCCTTGATATTTTATAAATTATTATTTTTCCATGTCTTACAGTGTCCAGCGTCTCCCTTTACCCACTTTTCTGTTGTCCGTCCCCCAGGGAGGGGGCTATATGTAGATTCTTGTGATCGATTCCACCTTTCTACCCACCTTCCTCTTCCCCTCCTGGTATTTCTACTTTCATTATTGGTCCTGAGGGGTTTATCTGTCCTGGATTCCCTGTGTTTCTGGTTCTTATCTGTACCACTGTACATCCTCTGGTGTAGCCAAATTTGTAAAGTAGAATTGGGAGAGGGGAGGGAGAGAACGCATTAAAGAACTAGAGGAAAGGTGTATTTAAAAAATACTTTTATTGGGGGCTCCTACACCTCCCATCACAATCCGAACTTTCATCCAGTGTGTCAAGCACATTTGCACATATGCCACCATCATCATTTTGAAAGCATTCTTTTCCCAATGGGCCCTTGACATCAGCTACCCACCTCTTCCCCCTCTGTCCCCCACTCACTCTTGCTCACGAACCCTTGATAAATTATAGATTATTATTTCCATATCTTACAGCATCCTCCGTTGCCCCTCACCTACTTTTCTGTTATTTGCCCCCCTGGGAGGGGGGTTCTACATTGATTCCCTTGAGTAAATTTATTTCTCCAATTTCACATTAGATATTATCCAGCTCCTACTTACCTCCACCCACCATTACTTACACTGACCTCGGTAAAAATAAGGAACAAAGGCATGTGAACAATCCAGTCCACAAGTGTTGGGGAAGAACAAAGGACCTCCCCTTATACTTCAAATCATCAGTGAATTAGCATTTATGGCCCTGAATATCCCAAGTCCTGGTGACTGAAGGTTAGTTAATGGTTTTCTTCTTTCTTTCTTTTTTAAAAATCATTTTTAAAAATTGTCTATTTTTAAAAAATCATTTTATTGAGGACTCGTAAAACTCTTATCACAATCCATACATCCATCCATTGTGTCAAGCACATTTGTACATTTGTTGCCCTCATCACTCTCAAAACATTTGCTTTCTACCTGAGCCCTTGATATCAGTTCCTCATTTTCCCCCCTCCCTCCCCGCCACCTCTGTCATGAACCCTGATAATTTATAAATTATTATTACTTTGTCATATCTTACACTGTCCGATGTCTCCCTTCACCCACTTTTCTGTTGTCCGTTCCCCAGGGAGGAGGTTATATGTAGATCAATGTAATCGGTTCTCCCTTTCTACCCCACCTTCTCTCCACCCTCCCGGTATCACCACTCACACCACTGGTCCTAAAGGGATCATCTGTCTTGGATTCACTGTTTCCAGTTTCTATCTGTACCAGTGTACATCCTCTGGTTCAGACAGATTTGTAATGTAGAATTAGGATTATGATAGTGGAGGGGAGGAAGCATTTAAGAACTCGAGGAAAGTTGTATGTTTCATAGTTGCTACCCTGCACCCTGACTGGCTCATCTCCTCCCCACAACCCTTCTGTAAGGGGATGTCCAATTGCCTACAGATGGGCTTTGGGTCTCCACTTTGCACTCCCCCTCATTTACAATGATATGATTTTATTTTGTTCTTTGATGTCTGATACCTGATCCCTTCTACAGCTCTTGGTCACACAGGCTGGTGTGCTTCTTCCATGTGGGCTTTGATGCTTCTCAGCTAGATGGCTGCTTGTTTACTTGCAAGTTTTTAAGACCCCAGACCCTATATCTTTTGATAGCCAGGCACCATCAGCCTTTCTTCACCACATTTGCTTATGTACCCATTTTGTCTTCAGCGATTGTGTTGGGAAGGTTATAGAACATGGTGTTCTTGCATTGAGGGAGAACTTGAGTAGAGGCGCAATGTCCATCTGCTACTTTAATACTTAACATATAAATATATGTACATAGATATATTTCCCTATCATTATGGGTATATCTACATATGTACATGCCTATATTTATACTTCTATAAATGTGCTTTGGCTCCTAGTTCTTTCCTCTATTTCCTTTTACTTTCCTCTTGTCCCGCTGTCATGTTTGACCTTCATTTGACTTTTGGTAACTCATCTTAGCTATGTTGCACTTGATCAAACCCCACCAGGCATTCTATGCCCTCCTTGCCATCAATTTTAGATCACATGTTGCTCCCTTGTCCCTGGGTTTATAAATACTTCCAGGTCTGTCTGTTGACCCTTATGAATGTTTTCCAATTGAGTTTGATGAAGTGCCAAGCCCTGTTCCTGAAGTCTATTTTGGGGATTCCTCAGGGACTTCATTGCTTTGCTCCCCTTGCTGCTCCGTTGCACTCCCTTCATGTTTTGCTCCAGTGTGTGTGCGTGTGTGTGTGTGGGGGGGGTCAGATTGGGCACAATTCCCACACTGTGTCTCCAGTGTTTTTCCCTGAAGCACTATGGGCCAGTGAGGGGATGCCGTGTCTCATGGTGGGGCTGGCCCTACAGTCCTTTCTGTGCATTGACTGCTCTGAGCAGGAATATCGTCCTCTGGTCTTGCTGGGCCTGGATGAGGTCCACCTCCCTCCTGTCTCTCTCCTTCCCTCTTAGCTTGCTCCTGTGTATTCTGAGCACTTACTTGGAGATAATTTCATATTAGCGCATATAGTTTCACATTACTCTTTTGCATGAACCTGTATCTCTCTATTGAAACGAGGTAGTATAAGTTATTTAACCAGGCATTTGAGATACACATATGTAACAAACTCAGTCTCATCAAGTCAATACTGAGTCATAGCAACCCCCTGGAGGTTTCTGAGACTGGACCTATTAATGGAAGTAGAAGGCCCAGTCTTTCTCTTGAGAAGCTGAGGGCGGTTTCAAATTGCCAACCATGCAGATTGCACCCCAATACATAACCACTATGCCACCAGGGTCCCATATACATATATACCCCACACCCACACACACATACATAAATAGTTTTCCATCCCTTTTGCCATTTTGGACAATGCAGCAATGATTATCCTTAGGCAAGAGCAAAACAGGTAAATTCAAAAAGGTGAAATTGATGAATCAAATGGTATGCCCAATTTTAATTTTAACCCAAGCTCCCTGAGAATTTCCAAGAGGCAATAAAGTGGCAAAGGTTTCCTCCCAGATGAGTTTGGCTGTTGGGTTGACTATTTACCAGCTATGGGACTTAAGGGAAATGACTCAGTATCCTTGTTTCTCACTCTCCTCATGCATAACATTGGAAGAGCATTTCTTTCCTAAGTGTGTTATTAAAAGCATTAAATGAGACTAAAAGTGAGTCTTGATACAAAATAGGACAAAAACATCAAAACAGGATAAGCAGGTCCAAACTTGCTGCCACCGAGTCAATTCTGACTCCCAGCAACCCTTATAGGACAGGGAGCTGCTCCTGTGAGTTTTGAGACTGTTACTCTTTGTGGGGTAAAGGCCTCCTCTTTCTCCTGTGGAGCGTCTCCTGGCTTCCAACGACTGACCTTGCCGTTAACAACCCAACGCGTAACCCACTACACCAGGGTGTCAAACTGGCTGCATGAGGCCCCGAGGTAATTTTTTGTGGCCCCCGATGCTCTGAAATAAAATGTAACAAGGGAATTGTGTGTACACTATTGCCTCGATCTCCCCTAAGCGTTATTTTCTTCATAACAGTTTGTTCTATTTTCATTTTATTTCAGAGCATCATGGGCCACAAAAATTTACCTTGGGGGCCACATGTGGCCCCCCCCCTGCACTACACCATCAGGACTTCTTGACATGTAGACTCCCTAAGAAAGGGATGGGTGCCTTGAATTATCCTATCTTGGTTTGGTTCCCTGCTCTCATGTGACAAAAATGGTTTCCAAGGGCCCACATTTTGGAATATTCCTGCAAGTGGCACAGATGGGACCTGTGAAGGTAGAGGGCATGGTATGACTAAGAAGGACAGCAACGTCACAACACCACTGTGACTTGCCTGCAGCCTTTGCTTTAGGTCTTGTCACAATCACTAAACAATAGTAGGAATGTGGGGTTGCTCATACTAAAGCCTCCGAAGGAGTGATGTGCCCATAGTGAGATCTGATGCTGGCCAGTGGTGAGGAGGGCTACCTGGGGGAAACTTATGCCAAGAGAAATTCAGTGACTTGTTTAAAGCCATATAACAAAGAACTCATCCGTGGGAATTAGTACAATTGCAACACATCTGGAAAGGTCAGTATAATGCAGAGCTAGAGATCAATGGGAAGTCCAATGTTTGGTTGGGGATGTGGTCCATCTAACCCCATAAACTCTCATTACTCCCAGTCACCTGAAATTAAAAAAAAAAAGGTTAACCAACTATATAAACACGATAGGATTGTGATAAAGCATAGCTTTAGGACAGGTTTTGTAACCTTCCACTTTCAAACCAGATGACTCTCCCTAAGCCTCTTCAGAGGATCAAATCCATCTACATTGGAGTTTTGAGTAAAACACCTGATGGTAAACCACTATGGAAATCAGTATGGGACCTCCTTAAACAAATGGAAACACAATTACCTTATGATCCAACAATCTCTTTACGGTTGGTATACCCTAAAGAAATAAAGAACTCAACATGAGCAAACATAGGCACACCCCTATTTATTGCAGCAATTCCTTAATAGCAAAAATGTGGAAGCAGTCAGAAGCTCCAGGTATAGAAGTGTGGACAAACAAACTCTGGTATAGGCACACACTGGAATATTATGCATCCGTTATAAACAGTGCCAACTCTCTCCAACACCACAGGACACGGACAAAGTGGAGAACATTATATTTAGCAAAGTTAGTCAATCTTATAAAGATGAATACTTAATGTACTTAATGACAGCATTATTTTATGGAAAATCAAAGAAAAAGAAACCTGGTTCTCACACCCAAGTCACAAGACTTTGAAGACTACACGGAGGCCAGGGATGGGATGCAGACAGGGAGAGAGAGACAATTAGGGAGGAAGAATGGGAGGGAGGGAAAGAGAGAGAACCACATTAATGGAAGATTTAATGGGATATTATTACTGATTTCATTTGTTGAGATCAACTGTGCAAATATATATAAGCGAGAGTGAAGGACTCACCGCCTTGAAAACCCTCTAGACTCCTTACCCCTTGCATCTAAATGTTGGTCAGAGTGGCTGAAAACAAGGAGGACAAGTCATGTTGACGTGAACTTCGCGTCTTTAGTGACCTACAAGGTCATTTCAAGCATGAGGAGGGTGGGGGAAATTATCTCTATTAAAACGGTGCATTTCTTCGTCTTCGCACCTTTTCTCTCATGGACAGTTTCTTTTCTGGCTCCACTTCCTTCTCCCTTCCCCTAACAAAAAGGTACTGTGTTGGACAGGGTTCTCTAGAGAGACAAACCAGATTGCTAGTAATTATATATAAATATATTTATAAAGATATATATATAATACAAGAAATGAACCATTAAATTATATACAGATAGATAATACAAGAAATTAACAGTTAAATTATAAAGCAGTGAGACACTAGCAGTCCTTTAAGGCTTGAGAGCCACCAGTTGCCAGTCCCTTTCTGTAGAGAGAGCTGGGCTATATACATCCAGGCAGCAAACAGCAAGGCAGGTCCCCAACTCTCATCAACTGTCGGTCCCCAGCTCCAGAGATGAACATTCCAATCATGTGGGCTTAAAGGGACGTCAACTTACAGCGACACAGTCCACAGGCTAGGCATCCCACAGGTAGTGTACCCCTTTAAACTGAGGCACAGAACCAGCAAGGCGAGGCTCACCGAGCCATTTATCCCTCTGCCCTTCAGTTAATCCTACTTGTGTTTATCGACCAGGCTGCCACAATAAACTATAGCAGGTACGCTACAGATTCATTCAGAATCTTTTATTGCCCCTCTCTCTGTACTGTCTTGATATGCACCACCATCTACTCATGTTACCTTACACAGTGTGTGGAAGTCTTTGTGGGCCTGAGCTTTTCTCTCAAGGTCCACGTTTCTCAATCCTCCTGGGCGTCACTGCCTCCTTGTCTTGCTACCTTCAACTTAATACATCCACCAATGAACTCACTGAGAGGACACGGACCAGAGAGAAAGGTGCTTTCTACCATCGCTGAGAAGAGGTGCTGCTGATGACAGAAGGGCTGTGTGGGAAGGGCTGTGTGGCAGGTAACTTGTGGCTCCTATCAACTTGCGAAGGGGTGGAGTCTAGTCTGTCAATCAGGCCATAGCCAATGAGGTCTCCATGTGGACATAGCCAAAGAGAATCCACGAGGATTCTGGGAACTCCTGTATTCCTCCCTGGAGGTGGGAGACACTCTCTGCTTTGTCTTCTTGCTGACAGGTCACATGGAGCTACACTGATGCAGCCAGAGCCCTGGAGCAGGAGGAGCCACATGGAGACCCACACCAGCGCTGAGATGCTTCCACCACCACTGGATCCACAAGACATTCCACCTACTGGCTTGCGATCTTCCTGCATTTGACATCATTGCATAGCTGCGAGTCTAAAAGGGAATTTATGCACTAGTACTGACATATGGGGTAATATCAGACTTAACGACTTGATCTGGACTGGGCTGGGCTGCTTTCTTAATGTACAATTGCTCTTTCATATAAAGATCTCTCTCACACACATATGAGTGCCTTTGGATTTGTTTCTCTAGTCAACCTGGACTAACACCGGCTGTCTCCTTAATGTTTTCTAATCTTGACTTGGTGTGGCCTGTGAACTTCCCTAACATATCCCCATCGTGGTGAGCATTGCCTGTGTGCCCGGTGTGGCCACTGTAATGATCATCGAACCCAGCAGAGAAGTGGGTAGTTTGTTGTGGGAAGGACAGCTGGTACTGAAGAGGGTAAAGAAGGAAGGATAATCCTGCCTCCTGGACATCACTCAACAGATGTGGGGTTGGATTCTCCTTCCCAGTTTTGTAGTTGGAGGAGACTAGACATGGGTTTTACTCCATTTCCTTACCTCAGATTTCCTCCTTTGGTCTTGTCTTCTACATACAAATAAAATCTACATCACGGTCTGTCAATTGTGACCACCCCAATGTTTCGTTTGTCTTCTAAGTTCTCACTACCATCACCTCTGTCTATTGTTCAGAGCAAGACAAATGCAATGGTTATAAATGGATCTGTACGGTGAGCTCACTTGGTGGACACTCACAGAGCGATGGCCATTGCTAGCCTATTCATCTCTTTTCCTTCTGATGCACGTCACCCCTGGGCACCCACTCAGTTCTGAAAACATACTTAGGATCATGTAGTTTCCCTGCTCAAAACCTTACTGTGGCTTCTTACTGTTCAGAGTACAAAGTCCAAGCTTCCTCGCCTGGTATGGGGTCTGTGAGTAATCCCAAACTAATTTACAGCGACATCCTTCATCGCTTGTTTCCCTTCGCGAGCCTTTCACACCTGCTACAGGAACTCTCAGCAATCTGTGCTACACACGCGTGCCACTTTCCGATGTCCTTTCTCGCCTTCTCCCATTCCTGCATTTCCAAAGCCTGCTTAGTCTTCCAAGCCCCGTTCCAGTACCACTTGCATAAACCTGCAAGGGGACGCTTTGCGCTGCCATAGTTCTCAATCTCGTTTTCTCTGATGACACCTAGCATTTTGTAGCTTGTAGTACCGTAATTTGTACTGATAACGTAAATTGCACTGATAAAAGAATAGTGGTTTCCATGCAGGATCTGGTTTAATCCCCCTGATGACTCTATGACGTAGCCACTAATGCTATGATTCCCATTTTCCAGGTTAGGAAGAGGAGACACGGGGAGGCCAGGGAACCTATCCGATGGCATAGAGATAGCAAATGGCGAGCCGATGGATGGAGAAAGTCTTCCTCCAGAGCATGTGCTTCTAACCGCTACTGCACAAGACACGGTGGGTGGCTTCCTGCACTAGAAGTTCCTAGCTGGCAAAAATCCTCATGATCCATCGTTGTATCTCAGACTTCCTAACGCCATCTAACTTTAAGGAAGTTCACTAAAAAGAAGCGAAGGCTTGGTCAAGGTGCTCTGTGCCTTATTAATAAAACTCTAACCGAATGAATCTCACTTCCATGGAGTCCGTGCAGACTCGCAGCGACCCCCTGTGGGTGTCCGAGACTGAAACTGTTTCAAGAGTAGAAAGCCCAGCCTTTCTCCCGCAGAGCGGCAGGCGGTTTCAAACTGCCCACCCTGTGGATCCCTGCAGCCCAACACACAACCACTCTACCACGAGGGGTCCTTTCTCCCAGCCATGGGTGGCCAAGCCTTGCAAGTATGAGCCCCATCCCCTTTCTTTCTTTTCCTGCTTCCGGTCCTGGGCTGTCGAGAAGGCGGGGCTCTGAGGGAGGAAGCCTCCAGGGGAGACACGCTCCTGGGCGGGGAGGAAGCTCCTCCCACCTGGCCTCGCAGTTGGATTTGCAACCCTGATCAAGGGAACGGAGCTCTTGCCATAACCAGAGTAATGGGAACTCACGCCATCTGCAGAGGGGATTGTGCCGCCTTCGAGGCGCAGAACATAACCCTGCTCTGCCCAGGTCGTGCGGCTCTCACCCTCCTAAAAGTAAGATTGTGTTTAGTAAATTGTGTTAACTGGAATGCCTACTTGAATTAAATTCTGCAGACAACCGCCTCTGAAAATCCAGATCTTTCTGGCTTGTTTTGAATTTAACTTTTCTCCCCACCCTCACCTTTGGCAAGGTTGCTACGTGCACACACTTGCCTGCACGCGCACGCGCGCACACACACACAATTGCAAAACTGTTGCTTTTGAGTCGAAGTCCGACATGTAAGTGTTATTTTTCAATAAGGATGAAATCTGAAAGTGGAGGTGTTAGGTCATTAGCGCCAGGGACCAGGGTGTCCACCGGGGGCCCCAAGCCGGGGGTGGGGTGGGGAGGGTGGAGGATGGGGTGGGGTGGGGTGGCAGTACACCTGCATTGGCCTAGGGCAGGTGAGCTTAATTCAGCCAATGAAGGCCCTAAAAAGCCAGAACCTGGAGAGTTCCCCAACCCCTTTCTCCATCTGCTCCGGGCCTTCTGCTCGGCTGAGTCGCAATCGCAGTCGTTGTCGGGCCTCAGGCGGCCACGTGTGGGTGAACAGGGCCGGAGGTGCTTGTGTGCAGTGATTGTCAATCCTGAAACTTCTCTCCTTTATGAAAACCCACTGGGCTCACAAACCAGGCTGCGGCGTGAATTCTTTCTCGTGCCAAGCCAAGGGCCGAAGCATTTCCCACCTGAAGAGTCTAACAGAAGTACAGTGATAATAGGTAGAAAAGAAGTGCGAGGGGCCTTCAAAGAGTTTCTGGGAAAATGGAATTAAAAGACAATGGGATTTTCCCACCAGTTTTTTGAAGCCTCCTTATAGGATAAAGTCCATCTGTTAGACTTTTATTTTCCCCCTCTTTCTGTCAGGTGTGGCCAGATGGTCAGCTTTTTCAATCAACAGCTACTCCGTGACCTCCATAAATACTTGTAATTTGGGGGTCCAAGAATAGAAAATAGAATTTCAAAAATGGTTGGTGCCATCTATTGGTGAAGCTATCAAATGTGAAACGATTACGTTACATAATCAGTTACTTCCGGTGTTTGCCCATCACGTGTTCCTGGTTCTCCCAGAGATTCCAAGGGTCACTGAGGGCTGTGAGGAGTAAGCAGGTCTAAAGCTAAGGTGTCCTTGTTTCTGCCTGGGTGGCTCCCTGCTGGTTGCCTTTTCATTAAATACCCAGCACTTTGGAGGATGCCAGAGAAGCGAAGCCGTGACCCCTGACTGAAAAATCCTCTCACCTACTTGGAAAGAGAAAATACTTCTAACGAGCACCATTAGCTGGTATCACCAACCAAACACTAAATAGCTTGACATTAAAATGCATGACATTCATGCCATATCCGAGTACACAGTAATCGTTTACACAGTGACTGTACTTTGAGATCCTGTAGGGCAGGAAGTCTGTTTTAGTGACCACTTCCTCTAGGTCTAGCATACCAACATGGTTGGGGTACCCCTCTTAGGGGTTCCTGTCCTGGAACATGGAAACCCAATTCAGCAACTCCAAGTTAGAAAGAGAAGTTTTAGAAGGTGCCACCAGCAGGAAGTTCAACAGCATCTCAGGCCATCTTAATGGAGTCTCACTGATACCGTGAGTCCCCAGTGCAGTTACATGCCAGAATGCACATTGATTTCTGGGAAATCAAGTACTTTTCCAGGTGCTGTGCATTTCTCAAGGAACCCTGGTAATGCTCTCATGTAAGTTAGATTGCTAACTACAAGGTTGGCAGTTCAACCCCCCCCCCCCACCAGCTGCTCCCTGTATGAGAAAGATTAACTATCTGCTCCTGTAAAAACTTCCAGTCTCCTATACCTCTCTCTATATATAGGGTCATGATGAGTCAAGAGTCAACTGGATGTCTATGTATTTGGGTTGAGTTTCTTTCTCTCTTTTTAAATTAAAAGATCATTTTATTGAGGGCTCTTATAGCAATCCATACATCAATTGTATCAAACATATTTGTATGTATGTTGCCATTTCTAGCCATTTACTTTCTATTTGAGCCCTTGGGATCTGCTCCTCTTTGTTCCCTCCTTCCCCTCCCCCTTGGTGACCCTTTGATAAATTATACATTTTTATTATTTTCATATCATTTTTTTCCCTTTTCGTCAAGGCTTGGTGGGCTAGGATGTGCGCCACTTTCTTCCTCCCCCTTCATCCGCCCCTATGTGCTCTGATCAGACACGTCCCTCTCCCCAAGCTTCAGCCTTAATGCTGTCCTCTGAAATAAGTTCTTCTGGGGGGAGTATTTCCGTATCTTAACTGACCACTGTCTCCCTTCCCCTATGATTTCTGTTGTTTGCGCCCCACCCCGTGCCTTTCTTAACATTACTCAAGTCACAAGATAATCACAAGACTTAAATAAATGTCTGCCCTCGCAATCAGATCCAACACTAAAAGCAGCTTGAGTGATACTCAAGCAATCTTATCTGATGACCCCACCAGCCTCCAGACAGAGTTGATCAGCCCTTTAGGGTGAATCGTCTCCACAATCACTCACAATGTATCTGTCTTTGGGCAATACGGAAAGTTGTACAACTTTCAGGGCCTTGGGTGAGGGGCACGGCAAGTGTGGTGTGAGTTAGGCTACTGCAGAGAGTAAGTTAGGTAAATGCTGGATGATGGTACTCTAATAGGTCACAGTGGTACATTGTAGCCAAAGTATGCTTAGATAATTGAATTGCCCACTGAATAATCAGAAAATGTGTGTAAGCACAGTAAACCTTATAGAGGAAGTGGCACTTGAGTTGGGTTCTGGAATATTTTCTCAAAGGATTTATTTGTTACTTAATACAAAATACTGAAGCCATGAGTACAGTGAGACCTCTTGAAGCCTTGAACGAGTCTTTAAAACTTGAGATTTTTGTGGTTTGCTGTACAACCCCCTTTTTGTCCCTCAGGCAGTAATGGGGTTTTTGCTGAATTATGATAAAGTCCAAAAGCAACGGAAGAAAAGAAAGTAGATGGTGGGGTTCGCAAGACCGTAATGGACATGTGACTCTCGGAAGCCTTAGGGGCCAGGAGCAATCCCTGGAGGATGCAAGGGGCCTATGGCACTGTGGGCTATGTGCCGGCCTGCTGAACCTTGGGAGAAAGGTAAGGCTCACTACTCCTGTATAGATCTACAGTTCTACTCTGTCCTATGAAACAGACCAGGAATCGACTCCATAGCAGTGAGTTTGGTTTGATTTATGCAAGAAGTCTCAGAAGGTTTTTATTTCCTTCATGCGCCTGCCCCAACCCTGTAGCAATCCCATACTCAAACTATTCTTACCCTATTTGAGAGATGTGCCAAAAGTCATGAAGTGGCCACATATTTTGCTTTAGTATTTTTTCTTGTAGTATAGTATGCTAAGTAAATAATGAGCGATGTTCATAAAGGCTTTCTGGATCAAAGGAAAATAGTCTATATTCAATATGGAAATTCCCAAATAAAACTTTTACAGATGTTGACATAAGATGATGTTTTAACACATTGCTGTGTGTGTGCAGGTATCTAGAAGTATGCGGAGGACCAGAGGGATAGAAGGGTAATGCATTTTTAATTCTAACATCATAAGAAAAAGCTAAACAATTCTGAAACTTAATGAGTATCCTGACTAGCTCCACCTTTCTGGTTCTCTTTAACCAAAAAGTCATTTTCTTTGACTAATCTTTGCTGTAAAGAGGTTAATAAGTAGGGAATTGATGGTAGCACAATGATTCTTATCAACAGTTAAGCAAATGATCCCTGTTCATGGCACTGCAAGAGGCTTTTTTTCTGGTAGAGATTACAAATCTTTGTGAATCAAATCCTCATTTGAACTGACTATAACATCTTCCTGGTTCCTTCATTAATAATTGACAAGTGAAATAAAAATCTGAGCTCTGCTTCACACAGGTACAGATAAGAGCTGGAAAAACAGGGAATCCAGGACAGATAAACCCCTCAGGACCAATAATGACAGTAGCGATACCAGGAAGGGAAGGAGAAGGTGGGCAGAGAAAGAGGGACCTGGTCACAATGATCTACATATGACCCCCTCTCTGGGATGTACAACAGAAAGTAGGTGAAGGGAGACCTGGGTCAGTGTAACACATGAAAAATATATACATAAGTTATCAAGGTTTCATGAGGGAGCGAGGGGTGAAAATGAGGAGCTGATACCAAGGGCTCAAGAATAAAGAAAATGTTTTGAGAATGATGATGGCAACAAATGTACAAATGTGCTTGACACAATGGATGGATGGATTGATTGTGATAAGAGTTGTATGAGCCCCCAATAAAATGATTTAAAAAAACCCAACATTCTGAGCTCTGTGCCTATTTTATATCCATATGACAACATTGAGTGCACCTTGTCTTGAGAACGGCCCTTTGTCCTGCTGTATTCCGGGTTTTCTATAATAAAAAATGTATTGCCACTTGAGTAAACTTTCTACTGACGTGTAATATGGACACATAAAAGTACATTTACCACTCAACACTTTTTCAGAAAAACCATCTTAGGATTATCCCCAGGAGACTCCCTCTGAGCCACTACCCCCTCCCTACCCCAGCACCCCTCAGGGTAAACACCATCCTGACTTTCCACCTCATAGATGTATCTTGTCTGATTTTGAACTTTATAGAAATTGAGAAATAGTGCTTGGTGCTGGCGTCCTCAGCTCACCATTATGTTTGTGTCACTGGGAGAAGCTTTATGCCCTTCACTCTCAGTGCTGCAGAGATTCAGGATGGGAGCACACCACGATGTGGTTCCGAATACTAATGCTGATGGGTATTTCCGGTTACTCCTGGTTTGTAGCTTTTAGGAACAGTGTCACTATGAACATTTTTGGTACATATTTTGTGGTGAATCCATATCTGTCG
Organism: Tenrec ecaudatus; assembly: GCF_050624435.1. Taxonomy (NCBI): domain Eukaryota; kingdom Metazoa; phylum Chordata; class Mammalia; order Afrosoricida; family Tenrecidae; genus Tenrec; species Tenrec ecaudatus. The sequence goes on along the minus strand of NC_134542.1, from coordinate 61,205,985 downwards.
ATTATCGCATATATTAATTTTAAATCTGGAAAATAAACCTACACCACATAAAAACATTCGTAAAATTCCTTTGATCAACAAGCTCTTTTTCACAAGTAAATAATGGAGTCTAAAAGAATTAACCCTCATGCATGCCTGATTGCCAATTTCTATCGTCCAATAAGGAGATCAGCAGTGCAGAAGTGTCCACTGCTGCCGCAGGGGGTGAGGGAATCCTGGGGGCCGATAGAAGGCGGAGCTTGGTAGGGAGCTGGGCAGGGCTGGGAATGAGGTGGAAGGTGAGAAGTGCAAGGCTTCACCAAGTCCTCAGGCTTTAGTCTTTGTCTTTTTGCAAAGAAGCTTTGTCTTTTTGCATGGCAGAGAACCTGATGTATTTCTTTGGAACAGTTTACAGTTGGCAAAGTGCTTTCGTACCCATTACCTCAGTGGTAAGCCTTAGGTCTCACTTGCATCGAAAGAAGGCTGGCACTTCCATCATTTTCCTTTGTTTTAGGTGCTTAAGAGTTTACAGTGGATATCACTGATGGGAGGGTAGGGTTAGGATTCTAGTTCTTCCCTTCTGAAGCCAGTTTCCATAATCCTAGCATACTTAGTCCATCCCAGTCAAGTCAATTTGCCATCTCTGAAGAAACAAATAAATTAAGAGACTAAGACAGAAAGAGAGAGAGAAAGAAACCTACTTTTTTAAAATTATCAACATTGTATAAGAGACATATTGGAAGTGTGCTGGGCATCTACTCAAGTCTTCCCTCAAGGTAAGAACACTTTGTTTTAATAACCTGACATTCCGTGATGCTCACCTTCCTGACATGATAGCTGAAGACAAAATGGGTGCATAAACAAATGTGAAGAAAGCTGATGGTGCATGGCTATCAAGAGATATAGCATCTGAGGTCTTAAAGGCTTGAAGATAAATAAGTGACCATCTAGCTGAGAAGCAACAAAGCCCACATGGAAGAAGCACGCCAGCCTGTGTGATCATGAGGTGTTGAAGGGGTCATGTATCAGGCACCAAAGACCCGGAACAGAAAATCATATCAATGTGAATGAGGGGGAGTGCAAAGTGGAGACCCAAAGCCCAATTGGACATGCCCTTACAGAAGGGTCACAAGGAAGAAACGAGCCAGTCAGGGTTCAATATAGCACCCATGAAACATACAACTTTTCTCTAGTTCTTTAATGCTGTCTCCCTCCTACTATCATTATCCCAATTTACCTTACCCCTAATTTTACCCCTGGCTAGACCAGGGCATGTACATGGGTATAGATAGATAAGAGCTGGAAACAGGGAATCCAAGACAGATAAACCCCTCTGGACCAATAATGAGACTATCGATACCAGAAGGGGAAGAGGAAGGTGGGCAGAGAAAGGGGGAACCGGTCACAATGATCTACATTAACTCCCTCCCATGGGTACAGACAACAGAAAAGTGGGTGAAGGGAGACCTGGGTCAGTGTAAGAAATATATATATAAATCATCAAGGGTTCCTGAGAGAGGGAGGGGGAAAATGAACTGATACCAGAGCTCAAGTATAAAGAAAATATTTTGAGAATGGTGATGGCAACAAATGTACAAATGTGCTTGACACAATGGATGTATGTATGGATTGTGGTAAGAGCTGTATGAGCCCCCAATAAAATGATTTTTTTTAAATGAAGTGTGCTGGCCCTATGTCACTAAAGGCCAACAGCAAGTTTACAGACTAGCAGGCTTAACACTGGCTTTCTGTAAGCAAGCAGTGAGCCAAAGAAGACACCAGGACAGTGTGGGTGAGGATGGTGTGAAGACAGGGCCCAGCCTAGCAAGCGTGGTGAGGGTTGGCTATGGGAAGGGTGGTAAGGATGACATTGGAATCGTGGAGCTCAATCTAAGCTCGGTGGGAATTCTAGTATATGTAACAGTTTTAAATAAAATAATGCGGTGAGCAGAATGTCCCTAGAGAAGGGTGCGTTTGGGGGAGGGAGGCATCAAGCAACCAGGCTACTGGATTGGCTTATAGGCAGCATGAGTTCGGTGGTGAAGCACAAGATGCCAAGTTGGGAATGCAGTCAGGTGTCTCCATGGATCAGATAAAAAGGATTCTGAGCACTTGTGGCTAGTTGAAGGGGTCCTGGTGATGCAATATTGAACTGCTAAATGGCAGGGGGCTTAACTCCACCAGCTGCGCTTTCTGCTCCCATAAAGACTTACAGTCTTGCAAACCCTAAAGAGCAGCTCTCTGGCTGATAGGATGGCTGCGAATCAGCACCAACTCGATGGAAACGGTCTGCTTTTGTAGCTATTTGATGCCCTGAATGTGGATCAGCCAAGATTGCTATAAAGCATCCTCAGCAGGGCTAAAAAGTCTGATGACTGGAAGGTGGCTGTGTGCAGGCCTCCTGAGGCTGGTGAAGCAGAATGAGACTCACCTAAGAGGTGCTCTCCCGTGCCCTTTGCTTCATTGCCCTGAGAACGGATTAAGGCTGATCCACGCCAACCCTGTCAGTGGGCTTACACTGCCTTGGCAAGCCTATCATTGTTGACAGCTTCCAGGTGCGTGTTTTCTTAGAGATGAATTCCATGTGAGAAAAAAAATTGCTGTTCTTGTTACGAAGGCATTAATTTAACAAGTAAACCAGTTGCAAAATGCTGAAGGGGAGGATGAAGATGTTTCCAAGCGTCACTGGGCTCATCAGAAATGACTTGATCTGCTGCTTCCCACACTCAAAGGCCCAGGGACTTTTAGCTGTAGATAAGGTATTTTTTAAATCTTTTTTTCTTAATAGATTAAAAAATTAATATGCTATTGTGTTTGAGGTGAAAGTTGCGCAACAAATTAGGTTCCCATGAACAGTTTCGACACAAATTATCCATGGCTTTGGTTCCATTTTTCGCAGTGCGTCACCATTCTCATGCATTCCATTCTGGTTGTACCATTTCCTGTGCTTTAGTTGCCCCTTACCTTCTCATTTTTGCTGTAGAGTAAGTCTGGTCCATTTGGCCTCATATCGATGCTTTTTACAAAAGAGCTCATTACTCATGGGTATTGTTCTTTATGTTGTGTCTTAACAGAGGTTTTAAAACTTGTTCTTATACCGGAACACCTGTCAGACATTGAATTTTCTTCCCTGCAAAAGACGTGTCAACTTGGCTGAGTCACGATTCTGATTCTCGGTTGCTTGGCATTGAGGTGCGATCCATCTGGTCAGCAGTTTGAAGCCAACAGCAGCTCCAAGGGCGAAGGAGTGGCTGTCCACTACCCTGGTGGTGCATGCTCGGCAGTTGAAAACCACCAGTCATTCTGGGTTTGCTACTCTGTAAACAGGTCCACTGTCAGCAGCTTACAGTCAACACTGATGGCAGTGAGGACAAGAGCCTTCAAAGTGCGAAAGACTTGATTTCTGTTTTGTGAACGCCACTCGTGTTCGCTCTTTCTGTTACAGCAGCACCAGATCATTCAGACAGGATGCTGGCACTGTATGCTCATAGAAATCCTTGTATTTACTTTGCAGAAAAGCAGATTGGATGGCTTCCATTTCAATTTAGGACAAAGGAGTCCAAGAGATTTAGGATACTGTATCACATGTGAAGTATTCAAACCAGAGCCCCGACTTGTAATTCAGTAGCTACCCAAAGAGTTCTATCTTTATAGAAAACATACAGCCATTGTGCGTCACTTTCTCCTTTCCACGGGGCTAGGTGGTCTCAATGATTAGGGAAGCCCTTAGCAAAGTCCTCTCCCCTGACTTCAAAAGTTTTCAAGGGAGCTGAGATAAATGCTCAATTGTCCTTTCAGGATTTCAGAGCTGGTGTTTTTGGTGTGGGGGTTGGGTATAACCCAGTCTTGGTTGCTCAGTTTGGCAGAAGCATGAGTGTGTGACCTTCTCCTCTATGACATCTGACATGTCTAGAGGGCATTTTAATTCATATAATAAATCAGCAGCTTGTTTGTGTTTCTGCTACAAATGGCACTAAGTACATTTCAAATTCTGGGAAAAGTTCATATTGCTGAATATAAACTTGTGTTTCTTATAGTTTAATGAAGCATTTTACATGCAAAGAAAGGGGGAAAGAAATTGAGGGGTTAATTATAAATATGATTTCTCACAAATTGACATTAAGTGAGCTTTGCATTTGGGGTGCATGGTAAGTGCAAAACTGCGATGTTACAATATTCTATCATAGGAATTGTTCATTCGGGTCAACAGAAAGAAGCAAGACTTCCTGAGAACGGACGTGTGTCATGAAATCAGGTGCCCAATCGCCAGGTGGTGGCCCAATGAGAGACACCTCTGTTGGTTTCTTCTCTTTTGATTTTTTACATATAATTTTCCTATTATAAAATGAACACATCCTAATCACACAAATAAAGATAGAGAAGGGAGGTGGGGAACACCTTAATACCAGCACTTGTTAAATAGGGACTTTCCATTTTATAGGAAATTAATTTTTAAATGAAGAGAGAAATGAGAATCACCCTTGAAAAGATTTTTCAGTGGTTCTCAACCTTCCTAAGGCTGCGACCTTTTAACAGTTCCCCATGTTGTAGTGATCCTGTATAAGGGTGTATCTGCATGTGGAGACGGATAGACGAGCAGTGTCTAGGTTCCTAAGACTTTTGGAAATATGGTCTTAGGCAACCCCTGTGAAAGGGACACTCATCCCCAAAGGGGTCATGACCCCCAGGCTGAGAACCGCTGCAAATCATTCAGTGTCGCAAATCGAATGTTGCTTCTTCAGTTTAGCAACCCAGTGAAGTAGCTGTATCGATAAGTCATGCTCTGTAAATGTGAACAAATACAAAGGACAGGATCAGTTAACACCAGGACCACAGCCAGCACATAGGAACTCACCAGCCTAGGGAGTGGACCAAGCATATGTCAACTTCACATCCCCTCTTTCAGTTTACTTTGGCTGACGTTCAAGGTTCAAGCTAACTGAAGAAAAAACCCACTCCCATGGGTAATTCCAACTCATGGCAACCCTGCAGACAGAACGGATTTCAGTGGGGTCACTCGTGGGATTGAACATTTCCTGCCCCATCCCTGACCTTCCCCACTCCCACTGGTCAATGTGGACACCCATCTCTCCGCCCAGTGTCCATCACTCTGGCCGGCCTGCCCATACCCTACTGGTGGGGTCCAGGGGTAGGGGTGGTGGTGGCCAGTTACAGCATTGGGCGACAGGACACGAAGCCTAGTGACATCATTGTTTCAGTGGCCCTTCCCTCCAGCCGCTGCTATAAACCCGGGGTCATTTTGGTGTCACTCATATAACGTTGTCAGGGGTACAGTCTTCAAACCTGTCACTTTCCTAGTGACGTCCCTGGTGGAGCTGCCCCAGGGCTCCAAGCCCTTCGGTCTTTACAGAAGCAGACTGCCGAGTCTCCCTCCCTCTGCCTGGTGGTTCCACCACCAACGGTTGGCAGCCCAACACTTTCAAAACTGAAAGGAAGTCTGGGAAGAAATCACACCATTTAAACAGGCCTCTCTGGCTCTCCCCTTCCTCCTCGCTTTCTCTCTGTTTCCTCTTTCCTTTCCTCTTTTGCCCTGTCTTTTACCAAGTTTAGGTGAATTTGAGATCAATGATCTGCTGCGGCTGTATCCAGGCTTTTGCATATACCCTTTAATGACCTTTAAATGATAAAAATATGCATATACTAAAAAAATTCAAATCATAGGGGAAAGCAAAAAGGGAAAATCTTCCCCCCCCCCATCCTTTGGCCTCACTGTTCATCATTTTTCCTGATCCCAGAAATGAAGGCAGGATTGAGAGCTGCGGGGGATGGGAGCCAGGGGGGTTCCTTTCTGCACTTATTTGTGAGTGTGTGTGTGTACACGCGTTCAAATCATTTTCGTGGATTTGAAGAATAAGTAAGATTGTGGGCATGTTTTCAATCCACTATGTTGTACTTTAAGAGCTTTCAAAACCACATACATTTATTTATTTACAAAGATGGATGCATTGTTGGTTACCTGCATTGGTCCTGAGTAAATTTTTTTAATCGTTTTATTAGGGGCTCATACAACTCTTATCACAATCCATACATACATCAATTGTGTAAAGCACATTTGTACATTCATTGCCCTCATTGCCCTTAAAACATTTGCTCTCCACTTAAGCCCCTGGCATCAGCTCCTCATTTTTTACCCCTCCCTCCCAGCTCCCCACTTCATCATGAACCCTTGGTAATTTATAAATTATTATTTTTGTCACATCTTGCCCTGTCCGACGTCTCCCTTCACCCACTTTTCTGTTGTTTGTCCCCCAGGGATGAGAGCACATGTAGATCCTTGTAATCGGTTCCCTCTTTCCAACCCACTCTCCCTCTATGTTCCCAGTATCGCCACTCACACCACTGGTCCTGAAGGAATCATCCGCCTTGGATTCCCTATGTTTCCGGCTCCTATCTGTACCAGTGTACATCCTCTGGTCTAGGCAGAGTTGCAAGGTAGAATTGGGATCATGATAGTGGGGGTGGGGGAAGGAAGAATTTAGGAACTAGAGGAAAGTTGTATTTTTCATCGTTGCTACATTGCACCCTGTCTGGATCATCTCCTCCCCTAGGCCCCTCTGCAAGGGGATTTCCAGTGGCCTACAAATGGGCTTTGGGTCTCTATTCCACACTCCCCCCCTCATTCACTATGATAAGATTTTATGTTCTGATGATGTCTGATACCTGATCCCTTCAACACCTTGTGATCATACAGGCTGGTGTGCTTCCTCCATGTGGGCTTTGTTGCTTCTGAGCTAGATGGCTGCTTGTTTACCCTGAAGCCTTTAAGACCCCAGATACTATATCTTTTGATAGTTGGGCACCATCAACTTTCTTAGCCACATTTGCTTATGCACACGTCTGTCTTCAGTGATCGTATAATGGAGGTGAGCACACAATTAGTCCTGAGTAAATTTTAGGCATCTTATCGTATTAATAAATCTCTCCATAACATTATGGAAAACACCAACTGTATATCATTATATGGATCACAGAGAGAATTATAAAAGTTCATGAGAAAAGAGAGTTAAAAGACCCTGGAATTATTTCCCATGAATTTTGGAAGTCCTGGTTTTTACTGAACTAATCTAGTTTTAACTCAGTTGAGGTTGCTCTTGTATTTCTGCCTGAAGAGCACGGCTTGGATGAGCTGTCCTGGTTCTCAGCCTTTTATGGCTGCTTCCTGATTTCCTAAAGATAGGTTTCTAAGATCAAAATTGCTCACCAAAGGAAATGTGCGTTTTGGAAGGCCTTTGCTTTGTCAGAGGGCCTTGCTCTTACACTGTAACTGTGCAGTCAAGAGCCTAACAATGAGCTCAGCTTCTTTTCTAGGGTGGCATGCGACTTCAAACTGTTTTCGTGTCAAGATCTGCCTCCTCTTCGAAAGTGGGGAGTTCCCGGAATTGGGCTTGTGGGGGTGGAGGCATAATCCTCCTCCTTCAGAATCTGCAGGGAGGCTTTACCAGCTTTCCTTTCTCCACCCTTACCGAGCACACACACGCATCCCTGGTTTGTTGGTTTTGTTTTTTTTTTAAGAGGTAGAATTCAGCCATTCAAGGTTCCATTCAGATAGGACCAGGCCATTCTTGCTTCCAGATTAGAATGTACTTGCCTCTTCCACCAGAGCTATTTAACCTGTTTCGTGGGCGGGAGTAAAATCTCCACGTTGTTGAAAAGTGTCGCTCCAACTCCTGGTGCCTGTGTTCACAGGAGGAAACGCTGCCCGCGTCCTTTCATGGTGGTCATGATGGAGCTCATGGTGGCAGCTGCTGTGCCAGTCCATCTTGTCCAGGGTCTTCCTCTCCTTTGCTGCCCCTCTATGCTACCAGTATGATGAAGCCATTTTCCAGGGACTGGTCCCGGATAATGATCCCGGCCCTAAGGATGTGAAGCAAAGTCTTACCTCCATTGATTTTCAGAAGAATTCTGGTAGCATTTCTTCCAAGAGAGGATTGTTCATTCCTTTGGTCGGCAACAGTATAGTCAATATTCTTAGCCAGCACCCTAATTCAAATGCACCAGTTCTGCTCTGGTCTTCCAATGTACTGTCCAGCTTTTGCATGCTATGAGGTGATTGAAAATGCCCTGGTTTGGGTCAGGTGAAAAATATTGGCAATGAAAACCCCATTGACAGCCGATTCTGACTCATAATGGCCCCCATAGAGCAGAGTAAAGCAGGTAGAATTTTCGAGGCTGTAGATCTCTATGAAGCAGGTTATTTCATCAATCTCCTGAAAAGTGGCTGGTGGGTTTGAACTGCCTACCTTGTAGTTAGCGGTGAACACGTAACCACTGTGCCACCAGGGCTCCTCAGAAATGACTGTTTTTGAAAACAGTAATGAAATGTCCTTAAGGTGGACAGTAATTTTGGCAGAGATTACTGACACCTGGGAGCCCTGGTGGTGTAGTGATTACGAGTTGGACTGCTTACAGCAAGGTCAGTCATTTGAAGCCATCAGCTGCTCCATGGGAACAAGGCAGGCCTTTCTATTCCCAGGAAGAGCTACAATCTGGGAAATCCACCCTGCCCCATAGGCTCACTATGAGCCATCGTCAACTCAGGGGCAGGGAGTTTGGTTTGGGTTTTACTGACACCTAGATAGACTCTCCTTCTTCCCATTTGGGAGCTAGATTATGTCACTGCCATCCTTGGGGTTGTAGAAAGCCCACACCTGGGAATATACATGTCCATACATTTCCCTCCCCACCCCATCCAACACACACACACACAAGCACCCATTCCTTTTTCTGTTTAACTTCCTGTTGCTATTATTAAGACACCACCACGAAAGTCGAGCAGTGTTGAAATGTGTACTGCTGTGTAGTTCCTGCAGACCAGGAGGCTCACTAGGTTGAAAAGCAAAGGAAATATCAATACAGACTTTCAGTACATACTTCTTTAAGGTTTTTAAAAAATAATTTTATTGGTGGCACATACAACTCTTATCACAATCCATACATACATTCATTGGGTCAAACACATTTGTACATTTGTTGCCCTCATCATTCTCAAAACATTTGCTTTCTACTTGAGCCCTTGGTATCAGCTCTTCATTTTTCACCTTCCCTCCACTCCCTCCCTCCCTCCCTCCCTCCCTCATGAACCCTTGATAATTTATAAATTATTATTTTTTCATGTCTTACACTGTCCGATGTCTCCCTTCACCTACTTTTCTGATGTCTGTCCCCCAGGGAGGGGGTTATATGTAGATCCTTGTAATTTGTTCCCCCTTTCTACCCCACCTTCCCTCCACCCTCCAGGTATTGCCACTCTCACCATTGGGCCTGAGGGGTTCATCTGTCCTGGATTTCCTGTGTTTCCAGTTCCTATCTGTACCAGTGTACATCCTCTGGTCTAGCCATATTTGTAAGGTGGACTTGGGATCATGATATTGGGGGTGGGGGAGAAAGCATTTAAGAACTAGAGGAAAGTTGTATATTTTATTGTTGCTACACTGTACCCTGACTGGCTCATCTCCTTCCTGAGACCATGCTGTAAGGGCATGTCCAGTTGCCTACAGATGGCTTTGGGTCCCCAATCCACACACCCCCTCATTCACAATGATATGATTTTTTGTTCTTTGATGTCTGATAACTGGTCCCTTCTACACCTTGTGGTCAGACAGGCTGGTATGCTTCTTCCATGTGGCCTTTGTTGCTTCTCTTGCTTATCTTTAAACCTTTAAGACCCCAGATGCTATATCTTTTGATAGCTGGGTACCATCAGCTTTCTTCATCACACTTGCTTATGTACCCGCTTTGTCTTCAGCGATCAGATCAGGAAGGTGAGCATCATGGAATACCAGTTTAATAGAATAAAATGTTCTTGCATTGAGGAAGAACTTGAGTAGAGACCCAGTGTTCATATGCTACCTTAATACTAAACCTATAAATATATGCACATATATCTATTTCCCCATCAAATATAAATATATTTACATAAGTACATGCTTATATTTAGCCCTCTATAAATGCCCTTTGCCTCCTATTTCCTTTTACTTTCCTCTTGTCCTACTATCATGCTCAGCCTTCATTTGGGTTTCAGTAATTCCTCTCAGTTACACTGCCATTGATCACGCCCTACCAGGCCTCTTACACCCTCCTCACCACTGATTTTGGATCACTTATTGTTCCCTTGTCCCTGGGTTTGTTAACACCACTTTCTCCTACCTCCCCCTTTCCCATGTCCCGTGGTGTTCTCCTCCAGATTTCTTTAAAGTTTATAATGTACTTCCACATAGCTCATCTCCTGTGATCCATATAAGAACCCCTTACACAGGACCCCCATTCCACAGGGAGCAAAGCCAAGCTGACGAGATAGTTTTGAGATTTCTTCCATTTCACTTCCTTCCCCTTTCTGTTGGTGCTGTGCCCAGGGCACTCATTCTACCGAAATCGTTCTTAATCTGAAGGAGAAGTAACACAATGCACCAACCCCTCTCTGGGATTATGAGTTATGCTTTGCTTTCCCGAAAGCCCGGATAGGCTGCTTTCCATTAGGAAGGATTATGGGCAGCTCGACCAGACCTACGTGACAAGTGGATCAATATGTTCTGGCTGTCCGGGACTGAACCCATCATCACAGAACTCTAGGATGAAATGTTCTGGTAAAACTAGTTCCCACAGCACGATATCTTACAATAAGCTAATGAAGGATTAATTTTCAGGAGATTCCAGATAAGCAAGGATAATTAGAACTTTGCAAATCATTGTGGTACATCCTTCACGATCCCTGGCACAGAGCACTATTTGCCCTGGAGTGGCTGGAACACTGATGGGCTCAAGTGAAGAATTGGTGCCAGCTCAGAATTATCTACTTCAGGCTGAAAGAATAAAGAACAGAGGGAATAACAGATGTGCTACTTACACAGGGCCAAGTTAACAATGGTTCAGAGCTCCACGAAATGGCAGGGAATGTAACATGGTTCTCAATCAAGCAGCGACCACATTGGGCTCCAAACGTGGTTTTCTTTGGGGACTTGGACATCCTTTCTCATGAAAAGACAAAACAAACACCTGCAATTAGTAATTATGTATGAGGTTTATTAGACTACACTGATTCTGAAATGGCATTATCGATTTTCCCACAATTCCATTCTCATTCTAATGATCCCTGTGGGGACCTTGAGTAGGCTGGGGAAAAGGGAGATTGAGACGTGAGACCCTCTGAACCCTGTAAGGTGCTGTTAGTTGGAAGTCTGAGGTTCAGTAACACCCACATGAGTGTGAGAGGAAATGTGTAACCCTTACACTCCTGAGCCTAAAAGGAAGAGCCGTCAAAAACATCAAAAGCTGTTCATAATGTCGGCGTCTCCAATCAATGAGTTAGCAATTGTTGGGCTAAAGTTTCTTTTTAACTTGATTAAGTGAAATTACTTTAGAACAAGATCAATAACTCGGACAAAATTTGCTTGTGTGCTTTCTGCCCCATTCAGACACTAGGACTTTTGTTGGCTATATAGCCAGCACCCAAAGAGACCTGCTTCACCAACTGAATAAGGTGGCTAACTAAGGTGTGTCTTTACTGATGAATTCTGGGAACAAATGGAGAAGATCCTAGGAGGCTTGCACAAGATCTGTGAGGCAAAACAAGGGTGGGTCAGCAGATTATTAATGATCACTGGGCAGGGTAAAGAGAACGAATCCCCCGCAATGCCACGGCCACTTAAGAGGTATGAGAGCTCCAGCATGTTCAGAACAAAACCCAAAGCAGCTGTGGGGGAGTAGTCAGGCCTGAGTCACAGCAACCTTATTGGTGGAACAGGGCCTGTAGGGTTTTCGATGTCTGACCTTTGGCAAGTAGCTCACTAGAACTTTCTTCTGAGGTACCTCTGAGTGGAATTGAACTGTGCATCTTTTGGTTAACAGTTAAGTGTGTTAGTCATTTGTATAACTCAGGGTCTCCGTGGACATCTACCCTCAAGGGGCCTCATTGATAAAATGGAGCATAATAATAGTGTCTAGCAAATAGGAGTTGGCAAGACCCTGGGGCCAGTGGCTGTATATCCATGTTGGGCGAAACAATAGAAGGCTTTTGGTTCAGCTGGGACCCTATAACAGATACCAGTCATGGCCACATTCTTGTGAATTGATCAGGAACCAGCTATCGTAAGCTGCCCCATTCCAGAATCCCTGGCACGATGCTTTCACTGCTACCAAGTTGATTCTGACTCATAGCAACCCTATGAAGAGGTCCCAAGACTGGAAAACCTTTCAGGAGCAGATGACCTCATCTAGTGGGTTCGAACCACTGACCTTGCAGTTAGGGTCTGGTACAAAGATCTTGAAGATACACCCTGAAATGAGCAAGACAACTTTTTCTTACAGCTCTGAGATATGGGAATGTAAAATAAAAATTGAGTTAAATAATAAGTTTTATTTTGAAACCTAATGTGGCTATTATTAAAAAGGTTATATTCAAAAGTCAAAGGAAAGAGCAGGGATTTGGGCGCAAGATGGATGAGAAGAATTTTACTCCAGATACCTCTTATTGCTCCACGGGCCACTTTGCAATTTCTAGCAGAAGACCCTCTAGGGAGAAGCCTGGTTGTAGGGAACCTAGGAACTTGTTTCAAAGACTCCTTAGTGTCCTTTCACAAACAATTGGGGGAAAATCAGTTGTTCCACATGAAAAGGAGTTGACAGGTCTGTGAGCGGGGGAAGATAGAGGTGGAGCCACTTTAACTCACTTAGGAAAACCAAGGGTCCCCAAATCCTTTTAAACAATTCCCTGAACTTGACCACACCTTCGTAGAGTAGGTAGCAATCACATTTACCTCAAAGTAGTAAAATTATATTTTAAAATAAGTATTAAAATATTGGAGTGCTCACTGACAGGTCAGTAGTCAGAAACTATTAGCGGCTCCATTAGGACAGAGATGAGTTTGTCTCCTCCCGTGAAGAGCCACTGTCTCAGAAACCCTGCCCAGGGCTTTGGAGTCCAGCTGGGATTACGTCAATGGCAGGGGATTTTCCGTATTCTTGTATTCACACTGAGGGAGAGGGCAGGGAAACTCTGGTAGAATGTCTAACATTCATCTTTGATCAACTGTGCAAACAAAACAAGGAACTACTACATGGTTTAAAATCAAGATAGGTGTGTGTCAGAGTTGTGTCTTGTCACCATACTTAATTCAGTCTGTATACTGAATAAATAATCAAAGAAATGGAATTATATGACAAAGAGAATGGTATCAAGATTGGATGAAGGCTTATCAGCAACCTTCGATATGCAGGTGAGATGATAAAAACTTGCTCGCTGAAAGTGAAAAGGACTTGAAGCACTTGCTGATGGAGATCAAGGAGTGCAGCCTTCAGGGTGGATTGCAACCCAATGTAAAGAAAATAAAAATCTTCACAAGTGGACCAGTAGGGATCATCAAGATAAATAGAAAAAATAGAAATAAATAGTTATCAAGGAAAATGTCACCTTCCTTGGATCCACATTCAGTACACATGGTAGCAGCAGTAAAATAAAATGCAAATGCCATGTTGCATTGGGTAAATCAACTCTTTAAAGTGTTGAAAGCAAGGATGTGCCTTTGAGGATTGAGGCGTGCCTGGCTCAAGCCGTGGTCTTCTCCATCGCCTCCTATGCATGTAAATTTGTTACTGAATAAGGAAGACCAAAGAGAAATTGATGCATTTGAATTGTGTGCTGGCAAAGAGTGTTGAACTGGACTGTGTGGACTGCCCAAAGGACAAACAAGCCAGTCTTGGAAGAAGTACAGCCACATGCTCCCGAGAAGTCACGGGGGGGAAGCTTCATCTCATGTACGTTGGGAAGCTGTTTGCCATTATCTTCTCAATCTCAAGATATACTTAACCTATAATACAGAAACCCCACCCTTATATTTACAACTGAAAAGTGTTCCTATGTTTAGCAATGCCCATAATATTGGTAATGACCCCAAACTGGGCACAATCTAAACATACCTTCAACCATGTGTCATCAAGCCAGTGTTGACTCACAGTGACCCTGGACAGAGCAGAACTGTCTCCACAAGTGTGCCTAGGCTGTCACTCCGGGGGCCCAATGGGGTACATGTTGGGTTGCTAACTACAAGGTTCTCAGTTTAAAACCCGCCAGCTGCTCTCTGTTGGAAAGCTGACGCTGCCTGCTTCCGTAACAGTTTGCAGCCGTGGAAACCTGTGCAAAGCCTCTAGGAGTCAAGGCTGTCGTGTGGACAGTGGTTATTGTTTGGTTTCAATCTCTCAACAGAAGCATGCTGTCAGGCCTTCTCTCCTATGGAGCAGCTCGTGGGCTCTAACCATTGATTTTCTGGTAAAGGACATTTTAATATACTTCAGTTGATCAATTTTGTCCTTTATTTTTTGTTCCTGTATGTCCAATTTAAGAAATCTATGCTTAACCATACAGAAGAATGGATCAACTGTTTTATCCAAATGCACTTCAGAAAGTTGGTGGGGAAATTCCCGTATCTTCTGATTCCCTTTTGCTATGAGCTTTTTGAAACCCCCTCCTCATATGCATATAATGGAGTACTATACAGCAATGAAAATTGTGTTAGTCTGGGTACTTTAGAGAAACAAATCCACAGAAACTCATGTATAAGATATTTTTATATAAAGGTTAAGAGCGCATCAAGAAAACATCCCAACCCAGTGCTGCCCAAGCCTACAAGTCCAGCATTAGCCCATTAACCCATATGTCCAACACCAATCCACAAAGTTCTCCTCCATCTCACAAAATAGACGCAATGATGCTGACTACAGGAGGAAAGCTGAGTCAGTGAGTGTGTAAGCATCTCAATGCTGGCAGGGGATTCCACATGGGTGCTCCAGCATCCAGGGCTGCATCGGGGTAGGTTCATGCAGCTTCTCCTTGGGGATGTCTTGCAGGAAGTGAGCCTTGCCAGCTAAAGCAGGGAACTGGGTAAGGCAGCTGCACCCTGGTCCGACCATCAAAAAGCAAGAGACACGAGAACTTGAAAGGTGAGGCTTACTGAGCCATTCATCTCTCCACCCTTCAATTAACCCCACATATGTTTATTGGCCAGGTTGACACAATAAACTAACTACCTCAAGAATGAACGCACTATTTACTACTAAGACACACAGCGTGTAGGAATCTTACGTATCAAAGGTTGAACGAGAAAAGCCAGTCACAAAGGAGGACATACTGTATCATTCCATTTTGTATAAGATTCAAAATGAGACCGCTTCCGTGTATTTCATGAGCAATAAGGCTTGGCAGAGGGCAGTTCCTAGAGCCCTGGTGGCAGAGTGGGCTAAGCACTGGGCTGCTGCTAAGCCACCAACAGCCCCTTGAGAGAAAGACGAAATGACCCGCCTCAGAAACCCTGGACAAGGTCACTTGGAGTTGGAATGGGCTTGATGGCAGTGGTAGGTCATTTCTGTGTCCTCATCTGGGTGCTGGCTACATGGATGTGGTCCCTTGAGGAAAACTCGTCGAGTTGTCTGATTAAGATTCATTCACTTTTCTATGTGCCTGATAGACTTCAATTAAAAACCAACTTATAGCAAAGCAAAAACAGAAAACACCCAATGACTGTAATTCTCTCTTTGACTCCCTTGCTATTGGGATTCCACGGGTGACTTAGGCTGTCAATGAAATGCAGTGATGTGAGATTTGCAGGAAGGGAAATGAGGTGGTTTTCCTATAGAGTGAGTGGCCCATGTGCTTCCCTTGATGGGATTTTCAGTGGTCAGGCTTTCTGTGCTTCACTCTGATGTGGCTGTCTCACAGGCAGTGGTTTCTCTGGCTTTCTGACCTACATGGCAGCTGTATGATGTGACCTAGAAGCCTGAGGACAGCCATCCAACTTCTGGTCTTCTAATCTTAATAATGACTCTGTAAGCATAGAATTCCTTGTGCTTAGAACCCAAACAGATGTCCGTACTTAACACTGACTCAAATGACATGACTGCTCCCAGCCCTTCCCCCAAGGACCAGGATTAGCATGAGAAAGTTATGCTTTACAGTTAACCTAAATCTATCCTGATGCACGATAAAGCCATTTATTAAAGTGGATATGCTGGTTTCTGCTGCCATTCAAAGGGATTCTTAAGGCATCCATTGTCCTCTCTGCAAAAGCTAAATAATGCCGGCTCTTTCAACTGCTCTTTACCAGTTCTGCAACTCCCCCAGTTTGGATGTTTGGATAAAGTGTTCCTACAAGGGCTGCCTATTCTGGTAGGATTAGCTATTCTCCTTTGGTAGTACTGTATCCCCAGGGTCACACTTCTTTTCGAACGAAAGCTCGGCATTGCTGACTCAAGTTTAGTCTCTGGTCCGAGCCCAGTATCATGTTATTATTAGCCAAGATTTCCCATGCTTGAGCTCCATTTGAAAGACAAAACTGGCCTTTCAATATGAAGCGACATCTAACACGACAGCTTGTAAACGAGGAGAACCATCAGCCTGGAGAAAAATTAGCCGCTAGGTGGAGTCGTTGTTGTTGGGGAGCATGGAGGCCCACAGAGGCCCAATATGACAAAGTAGAACTCGCTCAGAGGGTTTTCTAGGCTGTAATCTCTATGGAATCAGAGCCCAAGGAGCATCTGGTAGCTTCACACCATTCCCTCTCAGGTAGCAACTGAGTGTTTAGCCATTGTGCCACAAGGCTCACTTAGAAAGACGGAGAGGAATAATTAAAGCATAGAATCGTATAATTCCCACTCCCATGGAGCTGATTCCAACTCATAGCAAGTCTACAGAACAGGGTGGAAACTCCCCGTGTGGGTGTCCAGGGCTTCATTCATTTTTTTTGTACATTTGAATTAATTAATTATATCGTGAGCTCAGTGATAGTTGACAGAGTAGATTGATTTTCCATTCAACCATCCCTACACATTTTGCGTCCTTCCATAAAAAGAGCTTCAAAAATAGACTGTGCGCGCGAAGACACTGAAGCTCAGGTAGGCATCCTCACTTCTGGTTGGGGGCTTAGTCTCTCTTGCTGCTCAAGGTGTGGCCCTGCATTCAGAGTTTGCATTCTAAACAAGATTGAGTTGCATGCACATTAAGATTTGAGCAGTGATAGGCAAAAGCACCATAGGTGCTTGCTCAACCCCTTTGTGACGGGGGACATACATCGTTCCCCAAGGTTTTCAGCCTCTTGGTTTCTTGAGACGCTGTTATGCCAATTGTAGTATGTGCTACACCTGGTGGGGACCTGAATAACTGCATGGATCTGAAGCAACAGCTTCACTCCACCAATCCTACCACCAGAGTCTACTTGGGATATATGTGTCCCACACAGTTGTATCAAAACCCTTGTTACTTAAAAAGGATCTCCCCCTTTGATTTCAGCCTGCCTCCATTACTGAAGACGCATGGCATCCACAAAACACTCAGGGCAGAATGGAATCTGGTCACGAGAGGGTTAATGTCTTGCGTAAATTACATCGCATAGCAAATTCTGATTTGTTTGGGGCAAGATTGTCTAATAGAGTATTTGAATAGCTGGATTAAAGGAAAAGAAAAACTCTAATGCTCTCTGGAAAGCAGGAGGACATCTATTTGAGCTGCTTGTTTTTAATATACCCGTTTACATTTTCCGTCGCTAGAAAAATTAATAGACTATTTGGCAGCGGTAGCATGCCCTGCAAAGAGAAGTGCAATAAAATGGAAAGTGTTCAGATGAATAGTCCAACTATGCAGTCATCAGTGATTTAGATTTCAATTACACAAAGGTAATTATACTAGAATCCACCTCATTTGCCCTTCCGTGAGAAAACGCTGGAGTGTTGTAATAAGCTGATGCTTTCAGGTGGTGACTGATCTCCACTCCTTGTTGGCTGGAAGCTGAATTCATTGACTTTAAACAGTTTAGGGTGGATGCTAGGAATATAAATGATGGAAACACCCTTCGTGACCCTTCTCACAAATAAAGTCACACTGCTATTAAGGGTGCGTGGTGAGGTTACAAACCCAGCCCCTCAAATCGGGAAGGGCACCACACACACTGCCTGTGGGTTTGGCCGGTGCTGGGAAGGGTGTGGCTGTGGCAAGGGGCAGAGCACGCCGCAGCTGGACTCTGCTTGGTGTCGTCCTGGTCGGTTGCCTAAGTCAGTTCTGACTCCACATAGGCAGAGTAGGATTTCTCCATAGACTCTTCAAGGGTGTGACCTTTGAGAAGTATATTGCAAAGCCAGTCTCCCAAAGCCCTTGTGGGTAGGCTCGAACCGCCAATCTACTGGTTAGTAGTCAACGGCTTAACCATGCCCACCGCCCAAAATTTGTGGGCTGCTGATAATGTTTTGGTTTTCCATTGGTGTATCCAATTTGTAGAAATTCATTGAGCTATTTATCTGCAACCAATACAGCTGTTCTACACGTATTTTCAATCGCAAAAGGTTTTTAAAGGTTGAGATGCATACGAATAGATTTCTGTGCTTTCTCCCTCCCTTTGATCCGTGGTAGAGGCATGTAGCTGGTTACCACAGTGCTGGTGATTGGAAATCATTGGAGAAAGATGTGACAATCTACTTCTGGACGCTCACTGGGCAGGGCCTACGCTGCTCTATCGGGTCTCTGAGTTGTGTGCCCTCTATGAGGTCTCTGCGACGTTGAGAAACACCATCCAGCACAATCTAGGGAGGGACTCCAATCAGGAAATATTGACCGGTGAGCTTCATTCACCCAACGTGCACATCAACAAAGAATTCCCACTGAGTTGATTCGGACGCATAGTCTTCTCATGCTGAGGAACAGTGGAACTGTGCTCCACAGGCTTTTCCATGGCTGACATTTTGGAATTTGCTTGCTAGCCCGTCCTATCGAAGTGTCCCCAGGTAGACCTGTCCCTAGGTAGGCCTCCGACCTTTTAGTTAGCAGCCACGTGCATTAAATCTTTGCCCGACGCAGGGACTCCGTGTAATAACGCATCAAATCATAACGCCCAAAGCAGGGCCCGCTGTGTTCCAGGAGCTACATAAACACATTCTTCTGGCTTTTACAGCATCCTTATAAGGACAATGTTATCTCCATCTTATAAGGTAGGTAAGGTAGGTAAATGACACTCAAAGAGGAGACTGAGTCAAGAGTCCATGTCAGACCAGACCTATCTGAACCAAAGTCGATTTTATTGGTATTATCCCCTCTGCTAGGTGGCTAGAAGGAACAAATTCACAAGGACAGCACGAGGGAGGGAGAGAGGGTGACCAGAGAAAGAGCACAGACCCCTTTACCCAGATGGTCATTCATCTTTAAGACAAATCCCAGATGAACACCTCTGATGTTTTTAGAATCTTCTTATAAGTCGATGGGAGTGTCTCTGAGGCCCAGCCCCAAGGTCAAACACAGGGTCGCTCCAAGCAAGTGAGAACTCTGATCCAGGTGTTCGGGATCAAGGCAAAATCACGTTAGGAAGTCGTGAGATATATGGATTCTCGCCTTCCACCCCTGAGAACCAGCTTCAGTAGTTTCGTGATGAGGACTGAGAGCTGTTTAAAGAACACTCCGAGAAATTGTGATGTTGAACTGAACGAGGGAACCAGGACCCTAAGTGCGGTGACCACACGAAGAGTCAAACCTGGACTGATCTTGGTAGTGGTTCATCACAAGCTAATGGGGGGGGGGAGCAAGGGGGAGCAAAGGGCACATTATGGGGACCCCCCTCCCTGAATAAATGCAATCAGTTGACAGGCCGAGAAGCAAAGCGGAACAGAAGGAAACTTGGCTACCAAGAGAGGAAAACGTGATGAAGTTAGAGCTGCAAATGAGATGCCCGCACCTGTTGTACTGCAGCGGTGTGAGGTATACTTGATTTTTACATGTTTCTTCTTCTTTCCGCCCTTTACACAAGGATCACATCTTAGTATTTAAAATGCAATATGAAAATAAAATGTGGACAATGAGACAATTTATCTCAGATCTCAATCTGAAATCCTTGGCCCAGGACACTTTGGGTTTAGCAGTTTGAGAAGGTGAGCATTGCCAGGGATGGCTTCGATAGGGCCTTTCTAGCTATGATCTTATCGTGTGTAGCCAATGATTGGGCGGCACTATGTAAATAAGGTGTTTGTGGCCCACCAAGGGGATTGGAGAACTTGCTAATAATGCAAATAAGGTGCATAGAACCTTATTGGTGGGGGTGGGGGCAGGGGAGGGCATAGAACCTTACTGGTGGGGGTGGGGGCGGGCATACAAATAAGGTATATAGACCTCAAATGAGAGATTTGGTTAGTTTTGCCATTCAGTAGGTTTGAAAGAGGCAATTTCAGAGCAGAAGGGCGACGCTCACAACCAGCAAGAAAGAACAGCTGGGAGTGGAGTGTGTCTTTTGGGCTCAGGGTCCCTGTGCGGAGAACCTCCTGGAGCCAGGAGAGAGCGAATCATCACACTGGAGACAGCGCAAGGCAGCAGTAGAGGCAAGTACAGAAGAAAACCAGCAGCAGAACCAGGAGATGGGCAGGAATCAGCACGGTGGACTTTGTTGCTAGGGAAGCAGAGAGCTAAGTATTCTTGGGTCCAGGTTGACTAGTGGAGTGGGGTGCTACTGGACACTTAACGGTGGAGCTAAAGAGGCTCGCAACAGTTACTCCTGCAGCCCATTGGCTGGGTTGGGCTGGCCCACGAGCCTCCAAAGGCCAAGCCCCAGGAGAGCCTCGCCTGTGAACACAGCGGAGAGGCTGTGTCCTGACTGAAGAATTGTATCCTGGGTTGCTCTTGAGCCTGGATTTTAACTTGTTATTCCCCAGTAAATCCCGTGATTGTGAGTATTGTCCTTGAGTTCTGTGGGGCCATGGTAATGAGTGGTCAAACCCAGCAGAGAAGTAGAGCATGCTGTGGAGGGACGACTGGGGTCAGAATTGGAAAAAAGATTCGAGAGAGGAAGTATGCCTGGCTTTCCTCTCAGAAGAACCCACATTTGTCTACTGACGGTGGGTCTCCTTCTGCCTTGGGAAGCTAGAGGACGCTACATCCTTCTGCTCAGCCATGTTTACAATTTGCAACAGAGCAGAAATGGACTTCGCAAGGCTGAAGGGGGCGCTATTATAAACACACAAGGCTCAAGAGCTCCCTTCTTCCTTTTGACCCGAACTGGTTTACTCTAGATCTGTCACCTTGAACAATCCCGACTTCTATTAGACGCTAGAGCCAGGTGGTGAGAGCATAGAGGTGACTCTGTTCAGTCAGTAACTTCCCTATCTCATCCGTCAGCTAGAATAAAAAAGCCAAAGTTGATAAAGTATTTTTTAAAATGGTTATTGGAGTGTTAATAACTTACTCTAACATAGATTTTAATTATTGAACCTTGCTAACAACTGACATATGAATTAATTACCTGAACTCACTGCCAAGTTCAACCCCTGCACAAGTTTAGAAGGAGAACGTCATGACATTCGAACCTACAAGAAATATCAATGATATAAATAATAGAACACAATTAAATCTATTTTTCATCAGTCTAAATGGGAACAAAATACAGTGAGTGATAAAATAAGGCGAGAACCAGAGCCCATCAGGTTTATGAAAACCATATCAACCTAAGCATGCTCACATGAGAAGAAACAGCCTCTGAACCTCATTTGCAGATGGGGTTCTATGTTTTATTTCTATATGTGCAAGTGGTGAAGAGAGCTCTTTCAGCCAATGAAAGGTATTCCAAAGTCAAACACTAGAGAACTCGCCAATGGTCAGGGATTTTCTAAAGTGTTAATGTTACGCTTTCTCATGAAGGGAAAAAATTGAGGGCAAAGAGGGACAAATAAGTACATGTATTTAGCGATGAAGGAGACTGTGCTTAGATTTGCTAGCAGATGATGAGCTACTCTTGGGAGGGTCCTAGTTGAACTCACCCAAGAGGACATCAGCCAGTCTAACATTCAAGATGTAGGAGAGGGTTTGTCAAGGTTCAAGGGGAATGCACAGTGGGCCCCAGCAAGCAATCCAGAGGCTATCTCTCCTTCCCTCACTGTAGTTTAAGGACTAAACGTCTTCAGCTTTGCCTTACTTTATTTAATTAAGAGCAATAGAAGGAAATGAAGATGACTTTTCCACACAGGCCTCAAACCTAGATTAAATGGATCAGCAGACAGCTGGAATGCATGAGAAGAGAATCGTATAACCTTCTTACCATCAAAAGTGATGAGTTAAAGGTATGTGCCAACACTCATTGGTCTGATGAGGGTTCAGACTCAGTGGCATGCCTTAATGGTGCAACAGGATAGCGAATTCTGCTCGAATCCTAAGGGAATATGCAAACCTACTTTATCAAACAATGCTGACAATTAGAGTCAAGGCTTAGGCCACCAAAAGCTTTAGAAATCCAAACAGGATTTTTAATGGATTTCCTTCCTTCCTTCCTTCCTTCCTTCCTTCCTTCCTTCCTTCCTTCCTTCCTTCCTTCCTGTCTCTCTCTCTCTCATTCTCTCTTTCTTTCTTTTTAATCAACTTAGAATACAATTTGGACCAAACTATTAAATCAAATAAACGGAATAATGATTTTGAACGGTTAATCTTTCACAACAGGTACATAATAAAAATGGCCTATTTTTTGTCCATAATTTTATCTTCCTGAAAAATCTGGAAGGCCAGGCTTGATTTTAGAATTCTTGGACTCCTTAGCATTTGGTTCTGGGACATGGAAAAAGCTGGGCTCCAGCCTGAACCTGCCCTCTTCTCTTTCCTTATAGTCAGGAAGAGCCTTGTATGCATATGTGGATACCTCAGCCCACACATTCCCGCTCTGCCCCCAACACCGTTACCCTGAAGTCAACTCCAATCCGTGGTGACTCCGTAAGTATCCAGCTGCTGCATGCCATTTTCACTGGCTGGCTTTTCAGAGGCCGATCACCAGAGCTTTCCTCCACGGCACCCCTGGGTCCCTAAGGGTTCGCATACCCAGGGACGCGAAGCTCTGTTCACACCTCTGCAAACAGGTTCCTCTTGGCTCCCTCTCGAAACTAGAAGCACATGTACTAGTGGCATGGTCTGTCCTGAGGAGGACAGGTCTGGGGAAGAAGCCTGGGCAGTGTCTGGAATTCTAAAGTGGTTCTGAGGATTCAGAATGTGGCCAAGGAAGGAGCAATATGCTGGTTCTGAGTGAGCACATCCTCTGAGCCCCACAGTCTCCTTATCTTGTAATAAGGGACACAGCCAGAGAGAGTCCAGGCAGGGCTGTTTCATAACCTTAAAGGGCATCTCACGGTGGGCTCCACATTCTGGGATACACTCATCCGTTTAACACAAAACATCTGGCACGCACATCAGACCTGCTTAAGCAGGAGGAGGGAGGTAGCTCCAGCTTGTCCAGACAAGGAAGATGGCTCATGGCTCCTTCCCCGGAGGGTTCACAGAAGCTTATCAATTCTTGGCAAAGCAGAACAGCCCAACCTAGGTGCGTCTGCCCAGAGTTGAGTGCCAGTTTGGTTAATGATTTAAAGGAGCACTCACTTTTTAAGGTATGAAGCAAGTAACTGGAGTCACCTGGCGCTGTCTTGGTCGGGCCCACTGCACCTGTAGCATGCCCTCCTTCTTATGACCCCTGGCCCCTCCTTCGTGCTCTTAGAGGGTCAAGGATCTATCAGCCTTTGCTGATGTGCCTGGCCCCTCTGCGAGCAAGAATCCTGCCGGCTGTCTCATCCCTTTCACCCTTCTTTCATTCCTGTCTTGCTGGTCTCTAGCCCGGAATAAATTCCACCTCGCTCTTTTTGATCTCCCAACTGAAAACCAGACTGCTGCCATCGAGCCCGATAGGATAGGGTAGAACTGCCCCAATGCGTTTCTGAGACTGACCTCTTTATAGGAGTAGAAAGCCTCATCTTTCTCCTGAGGAGTAGCTGGTGGTTTTGAACTGCTGACTCTGTGGTTAGCAGCCCAACATGTAACCTCTATGCACAACAACCAAATCTCTGCTGACTTTGTGGATCACAGCCCAACGTGTAACCACTACGCCATCCCAGGCAAACAAAATTGTGAAGGGGAAAAGTTACATTTGAATTCAAGTCAATGTCGACAGAATGAACCCAATTGAGCCCTCACCTCTACAGAGCCTTCTCAGAGTTTCCAAAATTGCCCTCCTACCATACCCACCCTGCTCCTTCTTCTAAACCTTTTCTGCTTCCCTCTGCCGATTATGGCTTCTCTACCCAAGAGAAGAAATCAAGGTCCGTTCATAGAAGCTACTCTCTCCACTGTGGGGAAAAAAGAAGACATTTCCTCTTATCCTGCTTTCTCATTCCTTTTCCCTTCAGGATTTGTTTTCCTCTTGGACCCTAGGTCGTCTGGACTCTTATTCCTGCAATGTTGCAGCCTGCACGGCCCCTTCTCGGTACGGCAGCTTTTGTTACTTATTCTACGAACTTTCTAACTTATCCTGTACCACATCAAGACATTCCATTTTTGACCCCTCCTCCCCACCTCTTAGACTCGATCAGTGTCATCCCAGCTCGCTTCTATCCCTCCTGGACCTCGATGCTATTGTCCTTTACTTTACTTTGAAAACTTCAAACAGCATCTTCAATCCCTCCCTCCTGAGTTCTTCTGTCCTACCTTTCTAGAAAATCCCACATCACGGATCACTCTGTCAGTTCCCTCTGTTCCTACTTTTAAAACCCAAGTATTAAAAAACAAAACAAAAAAATCACATAATTTTGTGGATGAGAGCCAATACCAATTTTGGCCTCTAACCCTGCTAGACTCCCAACAAGAATGACACCGGCTCTTCTTTGCTTCGTCCTTCCTGGCTTACTTCCCTGCTACTTCGTGTGGTAACAATTCTGTGACACCCACCACCACGGCCCTCACGTCCTTGTTTGAAGCCTTCACTGACTTGGTTGGTGACACCTTCGGTCTGAGCCAAAACCAACCAACTAGGAGGCGCCATGTCCTCCTTTCCCTTCCCCTTCTCCTCCAGCCCCGTCAGCCCACATGCTGTTGATCAGCTTCTCTCTCAAATAGCTTGTAGGCCCGCCTTCTCCTCTTCATTTTGGCATTTTCTTTTCTTTTTAAAATTTTTAAACATCTTATTGGGGGCTCATACAACTCTTATCACAATCCATCCATCCATCCATTGTGTCAAGCACATTTGTACATTTGTTGCCCTCATCATCCTCAAAACATTTGCTTTCTGTTTGAGCCCTTGGTATTGCCTCCACATTTTCCCCCTCCCTTCCCACTCCCAACTCCCTCATGACCCTTGATAATATACAGCTTATTATTATTTTGTCATATCTTACACTGTCTGTTGTCTCGCTTCACCCTCTTTTCTGTTGTCTATCCCCCAGGGAGGAGGTCATATGTAGATCCTTGTAATTAGTTCCTCCTTTCCACCTCACCCTCCCTCTACCCTGACAGTATGGTCACTCTCAGCACTGGTCCTGAAGGGATCATCTGTCTTTAATTCATACCATCATCCTCTCTGCCTGGCTCATCCAATTGCCTCCCAATACTAGCTCATCTCTCTCCAATTCATCTTCCACAGTGCTCTTGGATTGATATTCCTTCCTGTGCCCATCGAAGCCATTCTGACTCATAGTGACCTATAGGATAGGGTAGAACTGCCCTTGTGGGTTTCTGAAGCTGTACTTTTTTACAGGCATAGAAAGCCCAGGCCTTCTTTCCAGGAGCGGCTGGTGGTTTCAAACTGCTGACCTTGCAGTTAGCATCCCAGCGTGTAACCACTACACCACCTGGGCTCCTTAGGGAAGGGTATTCGAGAGAGAGAAGAAAGGAGAGGTAAGAGAAGGAAGAAGCCAATATCTGGAAACCAAAGAGGAACCTGGAGGGGAGACTGGAAATGCCTGTAATGTAAACAGTCTGCTCTGGCCCTTTATAAAATCCTGTGTTACATTTACATCGCATTCCGCTTTGTGAAGTTGATTTGTGTTAGGAGAAAGATGATAAAGTACTGATTCTTGCTTCGAGGTAAAACTATCATGTGAGGACAGTTAATAACTGGTTTGCTTATTTTTTCCCCTTGATTCATTCATTTAAAAAGAAATTAAATGATTGTTGGATGTCTATGGTGCTATTAGATGTCAGACTACTAACTTCAAGGCTGGTAGTTGAAGCCCACCAGCTTCTCCTCAGGATGCCATCTGCTCTTGTAAAGATTCACAATCTTGGAAACCCCAAGGAGCAATCCTACTCTGTCCCCTAAGGTGTCCTAAGAATCAGAATTGATTTGATGGGAGTGGGTGCATTATCACGCCTTAGGTACCTGCTAGGGGTTGGAGAATGAACATTGATCAACACAAGTGCCATCTTTCCTTAAAAGCATCCACAGTCTAATAGCTAAGCAGACAAAAATTTAAAACAATGACAATATAATAAGTTGTATGAGATAAAATGCCTGTAACAATGCCTAGCAGAGGCACATTAAAATCAGGAGTGCGAGGAAGGTCAGAGAGGACTTCCCAAGGAAGGTGACATTTAACCTGAGGCCAGAGGAATGTGCAGGTGTAGGAGAAATAATCTAAGTAGGCGAGAAAGCCCAGAGGTCAGAGAGAGCGTGATGAGCCCATGGATGTCAACGAAGAGGAAGAAATGTTGGAAAATAAGACAAGAGAGGAAAACTGAGATGGTTCTTACATTTAAGTTGAACTTAAAAGTTTAGACTTTATCCTAAAGGCAATGGGAAGCTTGTGAAGGACTTGAGGCAGGTTAGTGGTAATCATAGAGCACAGGGGGCAGGATGATTGGGGAGATGTGAATGGAATGCACCCTCCTCTCATTTCTCTCCTTGGGCTTTGGGTTGCTACCTGTGTTACTCTGGGATGACTAAAGAAACAAATCCAGAGATATATATGATTTATATAAAAGGGTAATCATATATCAAGAAAACATCCCAGTCCAGATCAAGTCCATAGTCTATTAGCCCACAAGTTTGTTACTAGACCATAAATATCTCTTCAGACTCACGCAGCCACATGCAATGATGTAAAATGCAGGAAGATCACAGGCTGGTGGGTGAAAAGTCTTGTGGATCCAATGGCAGTGGAAAAACATCACAGGGCTGCCATAGGTCTCCACATGGCTCAATGTGTCAACAGGAGGGTGAAGCAGAGAGAGGAAGTTCCCAGAATCCTCATGAGAAAGCCATGCCTACAAGGAGGCAACATCATGTTGTGACCTGGTTGACAGGCTAGACTTCACCCCTTCACTCTACTACCTTCGAGTTGACATGGGATTATGTAACTACCACACTAACCCACATGCTGCTTCCCCCCACCTCCCCATGTGCTACTTTTGCCTGGAGTGTGTAGAGCCCCCTACTATGGAGAGAGACTCAGACTCTACATCACAGACAAGTTGCCGTGGAGATAATACCAACACTGCTCCATAGGCTGATGTTCTGGAAGTAGGTCAGGTGCCTCTGGGTGACCTTGACTCTCAAACATTTCAATTAGCAGCTAAGTATATTAACCATTTGCACCAACTGGGGACTCAGACTGTACATTACTGCATGTAAGCAGCTCATACCAGCACTGCCCCACCCCACCCAACCCCACTGCTGTCAAGTTGATTCCAACTCACAGTGAGTGTACAGGGCAGAATGGAGCTTCTCCCTGGCATTTCCTGTGCTGTAAATCTATATGGAAGCAGATTGCCTCCTCTCCCTTTCATTGAGCAGCCGCTTGGTTTGAACAGCTGACCTTGCAGTTAGCAGCCCTATGCTTACCCCACTCAGCCACCCCAGATGAACATCTCTACCCCTTTGCAATGTGTACAAGTCTCCGTTCTCTTTACAACTTCCTTTAGGCCACCAGCCCCAGGAACCCCCAGACAGCAAGAGAGAAAGGGAATGGTGAAGTAGAATTATGAGCTGAAATGGTTATATAATCTCAGGCAGCTGACAAGTCACTGAATTTACCTGGAAGCATCTAGATTAAGTTGTATGCTAGAAAGAAGACAGGCGGTTCAGATTTAGAGCTCAAAATTAAATTTCTTCTAGAAAAAAAAAGCTCCCCCTTTGCATGTGTGAGCATTTGTAGCCTCTGGTATCTGTGAAATTACATATCAAATGTGTTGGTTTGCTGCCAGAACTTGGAATGAAAAGGAAAGGCAAAGCCAAGGGCTTCCATAAATAAGGAGCGTGCTCAGGCAGTCAGCAGAGGACAGCTGGAGCAAACATTGTGGTATAATTGTATGGGTCACGCGTCTCAGAGGGTCGAGATCTAAGACTCAAGGAAGCAGCCGTGGGCAGCAGGAAGGACCTCACCCTGCAGTCTCCACTGCTGAGGGCTACTCAGGACGTCAAGTGCTTGAGAGGAAAGCAAGCTCTTTGAGGTCTAGACAGCTAAAGAATGTTCCGAGAAGAGCCCGGAGGTATCAGGAAAGGTGTTGTGGGTGGAGAGGGATCCCCAAGGTCACAGAGGAACATTTAGGAGGAAAGGGGGGAGTGAGGGATTGAGGCAAGCAAAATGAGGAGGAGCGTTCAAGAGAGCTGGATCTGTCAGGAGCAGCTTCCTCTCCGGCCCTCATCAAAGACGCCCTGTGTCTGAGGGATGGTGAGCTTGGTTGGGTGCAGGGATGCGGGAGAATGAATAAGGTACAGAGGTCTTGCAGGAGCTTAAAAAGAATGCTGATGTGCTGCCAATGGAGTTTTGCTCAAGAGATGAACCAAGATCTACTTACTGATCTGTTTATTTCAACCTTACAACTGACTGCCATTGAGTCAGTTCTGACTTAGCGGTCCCGTAGGTCAGATTTCTGAGACAGAGCTCTGACCAGGAGTGGAAAGCCTCATACTTCTCCCTCTGAGGCACTGGTGGTTTTAAACGGATACCCTTATAGTTTGCAGTCCAGCATGGCATTCGCTACACCACCAGGGCTCTGGACTCACGGATCTTCACTCCCCATGGCGATTTTGTGTTGTTGTTTAAAAGGCGCAGGTGATGTCTTAGTTTTTGTTCAGTTCATTACACATGAAAAGTCTGGCTTTCTTTGCAGAACTCTTGAGCCCTCAAAATGGCATGCCTCGGAGGGACCGCTTTCTTTATTTCCCATCAGGAGATTCTGCTGAGAACATCTTGCTGGTCGGGTCCATTTTATTGCTTTCTGAAGAGAGTCAATGCGCCTCTGAAGGGTAAGGGGCTTTGAGATCAACTACAAAGTTCTCCTTAGCTGTGTTCTACCCATTTTCTCATTCATCATTTCTTCCACCATAAGTTGCACACTTTGGATGAAGTGTTACCTTCGTGCTAACTTCTCTGCTTCATAGAGATCACGTTCCAGGACGTTCAAAGCATTAGTTGACAAACCCAAACTGAACGCACTGCCCTGGCGTCTGTTCTGAGTCCGCGTAGACGCACAGACTCTACAGAGAAGCCGAGTCAGGTACAGAGACCTCATCTCCAGTTGAGCGGCTGGTGGGTTTGAACCACAGACCTTGCTGTTGGCAGCCCAACGCTTACCTGACAGCAGCCAGAGGAGGGTCAGTCAATAGCACTGCTGGAGATCATAAATGAATGTACTACTTACAGCAAACCAGGCGGTCTGGAGTTCAAAGCTAGCTAGCAACATGACTTTATAACCATGCAAATAAGCTCACTTGAGGAGCTTAGTTTTCAGACGAGTGTGTAAGCAGGCTGGTCTTTGTCCACTGCTCTCAGTTTATCTTTAACGCTTTCCATCCTCACATGACTGATTACATCTATTTGGGGAGGAAAATGCCAAGAGCCAACCTCGGGCTCCGTTTCATAACAGGAGGGAGGATCGGAGGAGGGCTGTTGGTAGCAGTTTGTTGCCGCTGAAACCAGCTGGCTTCCTTCCAAGTTTCCCAGACATTTTTTCATCTGTGCTGCCATCTACAGGAGAGATTCACAAGTACCAAGAAAAATTGGAAGCCACAAAATGGAAGTTAGGGGAAAATGAGTGTTACATCGTTGACCTGTTTAAAAAAAAAACCAGACTTGCTGCCATCGAGTTGATGCTGACTCAGAGCGACCCTGTAGGACACAGTAGATGACACCCTAAATAAATGAAGAGACTGTAACACGGATGGACATATGCACGCCTATGTTTATTGCAGCCATTTCCGTGAGAGCAAAAACATGGAAATAACACAAAACCTAATGATGGAGTAATGGGTAAGCAAACTCTGATACATTCATACGATGGAATATGAATGACGCATCAATAAACAACAACACTCTTAAACACTGTGAGGCATGGACAAAACTGGAGGGCGTTATGCTTAGCAAGCTGCTGGCCTTGCAAAGATAAATATTTAATATCACCATGTTAATGACTACAAGGGGGTGGGGGCAGGAGCAGAGAGAGGGGAGGGGTAGAGGGAGGTATGTGTGAAAAAGAACCACATATATGGAGGATTTAATAGGATATTGTTATTGATTTCACTTATTGAGTTGGGCTATGTAGATATATAATGTTTCTTTTTTTTTAAAATTCCCCCAGATTCCTTATTGCTCAAACCTAAATAGTGGTTTGAGAGCCTTAACTTTTTTTTTTAAGAGGAAAAATAGGAAAGAGCAGAAATGGCCCTATGGGATTCCCAGGCTGTAAATCTTTCTAGGAGCAAGAAAGCCTCATATTTCTACTCAGAGAAGCTGGTGGTTTTGAACTGCCAACCTTGTGGGTTATGCAGCCCAATGCATAACCCAACCAATATGCATTAGTATAGAAAAGTGTGATGGCATCAGCAAAATGTAATAGCTAGGACTTTACGTGTTTTCCTACACCATCCCTCCTGCACACAAAGCAAGGAGCTGGGCATTTGTTCATCAGTTTTATGACAACATGCCGGGCATTGCTGGGCAGCCTGCCCCACATTCGGGTTCTGTGCACCTAGCATTCCATTGTAAAGCTGCCCCATTCGTGATCTCGTTTTCCTATAGCTGCTGGGAATGCTCACATACTTAGTCCTGCGGACCTGGAGATGAAATGGAGGAGCCTTTGTGAATTACCAAGAGGAAGAAGCGCGTTAACAAAGCGGGGGCAGAGATTGCTAAAGTGGATGTTCTTTCTGCAGGATGTTTAGAGGCGAAATGGATCCAATGAATTCGGAGAACGCTAGGTAAAAGGGTGTACGGCACTCCTCCGTAGTGCAGGCAGTCCTTGAGAGCCTGTAGTTTGCCAATGCCACTCTAAGCCTGCAAGAGAGGAAAGGGCTGGTCAAGGTTCCCCAAACTCATTTGACCTTGAAACCCTGGGCTTTCCATAGAGCTTGTGTCCTGTGGTGCAGGCTTTAGGAAGTATTTCAATCGGTGGAGGAAGTTGGCCAGCACGTGTGCACAACACGTGAGCACACACTCCTTCCCCTCTCCATCCGACTCTGCAGCTAAATAACTTTGAAGCTTTGTATTGAAGACAGAGCCTTGCTGGAGTAGTGGGCTACGCACTAGTTTGATAACCATAAGCTCAGCCCTCCCGGGGGAGAAAGAGGAGGCTGTCCGCTCCGAGTAAGGTTTACAGCCTTGGAAACTCACAGGAGCAGTTTGACTCTGTCCTCCAGAGTCTCTGCGACTTGGAATTAACTCAACAGTGTGTTTGCTTTGGGGGTTTAGCCGGAATCGAATAGAGGTGGAAATTGTTTGATATTGACTCAAATTCACTGCCATGGAATGGATGCCAACTCATAGTGACTTTAGAACAGAGTAGAATTGTCCCTGTGGGTTTCTGAGACTGTAACTCTTTTATTTTATTTTATTTTATTTGGTGTTTTTTTTGTGTGTTTTTTTTGTTTTGTTTTTTGAGACTGTAACTCTTTACGGGAGTAGAAAGCCCCCTCTTTCTCCTGTGAGACGACTGCAGCCCAGTGCATAACCTTGAAGCCATCAGGGCGCCAGGGCTCCTTGGATAATGACTCGTCCCAGGTAAAACAAGCTCATTCTACCCAGAGATCACACCAACTCTTCTTCTCAGGTTACATGGCAAATAGTACCTAACATGGCCCAAATGGTCTTTTGTCCTTAGCTTGCATTAATCAGGCAACTCTGTGTTAAGTAGTCCTGCTAGTACCACGGTTAAGTGTTCAACTGTTAACTGAAAGGTCAGTGGATAGAACTCAGCAACAGCTTATGCGAAGAAAACAATCATCATCTGGTTTCATAAAGATTACAGCCCTGGGAATCTTATCAGACAGGTCTGCTTTGTCCTGGACTGCAGAAGTTGATTGTTTTGTTTGATTTTTTTAAACGCCATGCAAGGTACTTAGAAACGCTGGTGATATAGTAGGTTATGAGTTGGGTGGCTAACCATAAGGTTAGCAGTTCAAAACCACCGCCCAGCTGTTCCTCTGGTGAAATATTAGGTTATCTACTCCTGTACAGCCTTGGAAACTCACAGGGGCAGTTCTGCTCTGCCTCTGGGGTCCTTGTGATTCAGAAAGGGGAGTGAGTTTGGTGAGGTTGAGAAAGGTGGGGAGAACGCAACAGACCTTAGTAAACATGAAAACCATCAAGTAAGTGGAGAGACAACTTGATATACGAATTACTGAAAGATTCCTTATACAGATAAGTAACGGTCCTGTATGGAACAGTAAAGTGCTCAGAGGCAAGTGGAAAGAAAGGTCAGCTGTTTGAACCTGCCATCAATATGACATTCAAGGGAACGGCCTAGGGCCATTCTAACTCTATCATGTAGCCACTATGAGTTGGAATTGACTTGAAGGCACACAACAAGGGTCATTATAAATTCACGCATCATCATGGACGTGACTGGGAATTGTTTCTTTGGAACAAGACCGTGGGCATCCACGGGGCAAGAAAACAATAGCACCAAAGACGTGTCATTGTACTAGCATCTGCTGTTAGAGGATTTTACTCTTTTTTTTTTTTTTTTAGTAAAAAGTCACTGGCCATTATTTTTTCTGTGTTGATTCTGGAAAACGACATTCTTAATGAATTTAACAAGCAACAGCAATGCTTCTCTTTTGACAGCACATCTGTGCTTTAGGGAAAGGAATGTATATTTCGTGCATTAGACTCAAGAAGCTGAATAAAGATAACAATAAAACATCAGTCATTATACCTCTTATAATATACATTATTCCCATTTCACAGAAGGGTTCAAAGACGTTCATTGTATGTCTACTAGTTTGTAAGGAGAAGACCTAGTAGTATAGAGGTTGCACAAGGTGAGCAGTTCAAAACCACCAGGCACTCTGAGGGAGAAAGTCAAGGCTTTCGATGCCCATAGAGTTACAGTCTCAGAAACCTATGGGGGTGGTTCTATCCTGTCCTACCGGGTCACTATGAGTCTGAATTGACTCAATGGCAGTGCATTTGAATAGTTTATAAGTGTCAGGATTCAAAACCAGTCTTTTTGAGCCCAAGTTCTTATTTATTTCCTCTATGATGAGGCAGAATAATTTTTTTTTTGTTATCCAGTTTCTTTTTGTTTTTTTAAAATTTATTGGGGCTCATACAATTCTTTTCACAGTTCATACATATACATACATCAATTGTATAAAGCACATCTGTACAGTCTTTGCCCTAATCATTTTTTTCTCTTTTCTTCTTTTACATTTTATTAGGGACTCATACAACTCTTACCACAATCCATACATATACATACATCAATTGTATAAAGCACATCCATACATTCCCTGCCCCAATCATTCTCAAGGCATTTGCTCTCCACTTAAGCCCCTTGCATCAGGTCCTCTTTTTTTCCCCCCTCCCTCCCCATTCCCCCCTCCCTCATATGCCCTTGGTAATTTATACCTCGTTATTTTGTCATATCTTGCCCTATCCGGAGTCTCCCTTCCCCCCTTCTCTGCTGTCCCTCTCCCAGGGAAGAGGTCACATGTGGATCCTTGTAATCAGTTCCCCCTTTCCAACCCACTCACCCTCCACTCTCCCAGCATCGTCCCTCACACCCTTGGTCCTGAAGGTATCATCCACCCTGGATTCCCTGTACCTCCAACCCTCATATGTACCAGTGTACAGCCTCTGTCCTATCCAGCCCTGCAAGGTAGAATTCGGATCATGGTAGTTGGGGGGAGGAAGCATCCAGGATCTGGGGGAAAGCTGTGTTCTTCATCGATACTACCTCACACCCTAATTAACCCATCTCCTCTCCTAAACCCCTCTATGAGGGGATCTCCATTGGTCGACACTTGGGCCTTGGGTCTCCACTCTGCACTTCCCCCTTCATTTAATATGATATATATATACATATATACACATACATATATACATATACACACATATACACATACATACACACACTTATATCTTTTTTTTTTTTTGCATGATGCCTTATACCTGGTCCCTTGGGCACCTCATGATCGCACTGGCCGGTGTGCTTCTTCCATGTGTGCTTATTTGCTTCTGAGCTAGATGGCCGCTTGTTCACCTTCAAGCCTTTAAGACCCCAGACACTATCTCTTTTAATAGCCGGGCACCATCAGCTTTCTTCACCACATTTGCTTATGCACCCACTTGTCTTCAGCGATCCTATCATGGAGGTGTGCAGTCAATGATATGATTTTTTGTTCTTTGATGCCTGGTAACTGATCCCTTTGGGACCACTCGATCACACAGGCTGGTGTGTTCTTCCATGTGGACTTTGTTGCTTCTGAGCTAGATGGCCGCTTGTTTATCTTCAAGCCTTTGAGACCCCAGTCACTATCTCTTTTGATAGCCGGGCACCATCAGCTTTCTTCACCACATTTACTTGTTCGCCCACTTTGGCTCCAGCCGTTGTGTCGGGAGAGTGAGCATCATGGAGTTCCAATTTAATAAAAGAAGGTATTCATGCATTGAGGGAGTGTTTGAGTAGAGGCCCAAGGTCCTTCCGCCACCTTAATACTTGACCTATAAATATAGACACATAGATCTATTTCTCCATCCTCCTATATATATTTGCATGTACATGTCTTTGTCTAGACCTCCATGAATGCCCTTTGACTCCTAGCTCTTTCCTCCATCTCCCTTGACTTTCCTCCTGCCCTACTACCATGCTTCATCGCCACCTGGGCTAGAGTATACCTCTTCTCTAAGCAACCTTACCCTTGATCATTTCCCACCAGGCCTGTCACTCCCCCTTCTCTACCATTTGGGGTCCCATGTTTTTCCCTTGTCCCTGGGTTTGTTAACACCACTTCCGTACCCCCCCTGCCCCCCCACCCCAAGTCCCCCCAGAACTGTCGGTCCCGTTGTTTTTCCTCCAGATAGTTCATCCAGCCTGTCCTATTCAGACAGACCTGTGGAGTCCCTAACATGCACGAAAACTAGACAGAGGAAAACAAAGCAACAGTGTACAACCAGACAACACAACAACAAAAACAAACCACTGACAAAGAACAGAACAAAACAGTTCACAAGAGAAAAGCTTGTAGTTAGTTCAGGGATCGTTTGCTGGCCCTTAGGAGCGTTTTTCAGTCCAGTCTGTTCGGGCACCACGCCCTGGCCCCAAAGTCCACTTTCAGCATTCCCTGGGGACCTTGCCACTCCATTCCCTTGCTGTTCCGCTGAGGCAGAATAATTTTAGAAAATGCTATATACATATGAATTGGAATCTACTTGACCATGGTGAGTTTGGTTTTTTGGAGGGTTTATAATTAATTAGGAGCTCTGGTGGCATAGTGGGTTAAGTCTTGGGCTGCAAAGTACAAGGTCAGTGGTACAAAACCACAAGCTACTCCACAGAAGGAGGATGAATTGGTCTGTTCCTATACAGATTTACTGTCTCTAAAACGGTAAAGAACAGTTCTACTTTGTCCCATAAGGTTTTTATGAGTTAAACAGACTTGACAGCACTAGAGGGCTTATAATGGCTTGCTAAACTAATCACATGTGACTTGCCCAAGTGTAAAAGGCAAAATAGTTTTCCTGGGATTTAGATAATGATACGTACATATACAGAACAGATATGACCACATCTGTTCCCTTTATTTTAGTAAACCCAGTCTTAGCACCTGTCTGGAATGCAGGTTCTCAATAAAGACTTACTCAATGGTGAACAAACAAAAAACAATGTGGACCAGGCAATGGGCACACATGAACATACTTCATTATTCATTTTTCAATGCCCTGTCAACATTTTTACAAGAGAATTCACAATTACGAGCACACAAGAGAACTAAGGTAAAGGATAACACGGGGCATTTCTTTCTTTTTTTAAAAAAATTTCTTGTTATTTTTTTCCCCACAGGATATTTCAAGCAGACCTTTTCCCTTCATGAAATAATCTGAACCCTGTCAGCCGTAATGTTCCACTCACACATGTATGTTCCTGTCAAGTCTCAGTGACCGATTGATTAATGGTATTCTGAGTCATTCCGTACCAGTTTGCGTGTGTTTGATGGTTGCTTAACCATTCCCCAACAAATTCATATTTGCATCTGAAAATGACCAAACTAAGCAGCCTTGAGAGAAAACTAGAGCTGAAGGAGGTAGAGTATAAGTCATGTTTACGCTTTGAAAAAAGAAAAGTGAGAGTTAGGAATCTTGGGGTTTTGACCTGGGTTTGCTATGTGAACTTGAGCCCGTCATTTCTACTTTATGTCCTTGACTTTCCTTATCTTGAAGCCAGAGATGTTGACCTACTTGATGACTAAGGCTCCTTCCGATTCTGATTTCCGGAGGAAGTGCCTGATCTTTCCTGGGACAAAGCAGCACTTGCTTGTTGTATCCACCAGGGGGTGCTATAGTATAGTGCGGGGCCACTTTTCCAAGGTTACCCAGTTCTGGGGACGGAATTTTTCCTAAAATTACTTCTCTAGGGAAAAAGTCCCTACTCTTAACTATCAAACAAATTTAAACACCAAGTATAAGATTCCATTCGGTAATACTAACACCAACAGCAAAATCCAGCTCAATGATTCATGAAGCTTAGTAGGGAAATTAGAATCTGTGTGCACAGTAAGATCATGGGCCCAAAAGAGGGACTTACAATTCTTTTCTATAAAAAGCTCCATCTACCACAGCAAAAATTATAAATGTAAAAAGTGTGCCAGATCTCCCTGAAGACAACTATAAAACTACCTGGGAGGGTGAAAGACGGCTAGAATAAATAGAACGATATGCCATGTTCTTGGGTAAGAAGACTGAGCATTGTAGAAATTTAAAATGATTCCCAGATAGTCTTAAGTATAACATAATTCCAATCAAACTCTCAATGGAATATTTTTGAAAATTCAACAAAATCATTCAAAAGTACATTGTTAAAATGAACTTTTTCTACATATTTCATTTTGTAGAAAATTAAAGTATAAGGATAACCAATAAATAAATAACAACCTGAGTGGCAAAGCAGATTGAACTACTAGATTTTAAAAGAAATTATAAAGCTGTTGAATTAAAATAGTATTATGGCCTCAATAGGATAAACAGACAGAACTTCAAGTCCAGACATAAATCTAAGTATAGTTTACAGGACACATTTGTATATGTGTTGGTTATCCATATATTTCTCACCATGGAAACCGAAAGGTCAGCTTTTTCCCTTTCCTTCATAGCAAGGACATTTGCACGACGGTGATGTTTGTCCATTAGGATTCTAACACTGAATCCACAAGGAGGGCTCAAAGGTGGGAAGGCCATCAAGTGATTTGCAGAGGCGTTGGCGATGTCCGTGTCCAGGAGAAGAGGCCGTCGTGTGGCGGAACTGCCACTGGAAGCTTCAGATTCCGTCAGTAGTAGTTATTAACCACTCTCTGGCAACATTCAAGTCCCACGATTCTTTTAAAAAAATCATTTTATTGGCGGCTCATACAACTCATCACAATCCATACATCCATACATTGTATAAAGCACATTTGTACATTTGTTGCCCTCATCATTCTTAAAACATGTGCTCTCCACTTAAGCCCTTGGCATCAGCTCATTTCCCCCCACCCTCCCCAATCTCTCCTCCCTCATAAGCCCTTGATAATTTATAAATTATTATTTTGTCATGTCTTATACTGTCCAATGTCTCCCTTCACCCACTTTTCTGTTGTCCGTCCCCCAGGCAGGAGGTTATATGTAGATCCTTGTAATCGGTTGCCCCTTTCTATCCCACCTTCCCTCCACACTCCTGGCATCGCCACTCTCACCACTGGCCCTGAAGGGATCAATTGTCCTGGATTCCCTGTATTTCCAGTTCCTTTCTGACCAAGGTACATCCTCTGGTCTAGCTGGATTGGTAAGGTAGAATTGGGATCATGATAGTGCGGGGGTGGGGATTGGAGTGGGGGTAGGTGGAGGAAGCATTTAGGAACTAGAGGAAAGTTGCTTCATTGTTGCTACCCTGGACCCTGACTGATTCACCTCCTCTGATAACCTTCTGTAAGGGGATGTCCAGTTGCCTAAAGATGGGCCTTGGGTCCCCAATCTGCACTCCCCCTCATTTACAATGATATAATTTTTTTTCATTGGTGTCTGATACCTGATCCCTTCAACACCTCGTGATCACAGAGGCTGGTGTGCTTCTTCTATGTGGGCTTTGTTGCTTCTCAGCTAGATGGCTGCTTGTTTACCTCCAAGCCTTTAAGGCCCCAGATCCTATATCTTTTGAGAGCCGGGCACCATCAACTTTCTTCACCACTTTGTACAGGGAAGGTGAGCACACAATTATATGATCGTTTGGCTAAGTTCTCTGTTGCCAGTTATTTTGATTCTGGCCTGTTTTCTGAGCCTGGTTTTCAATGTCCTTATATATTTTGTGTACTACTGGGTATCCTTGCAGTAAGTTCCACTTTATTTAAGCTAACTAGAGTTGGTTTGCAACTTGGAACCACACAGAAACTAGGAATGGGGAGTTAGTTATAAACAACAGACTTTTAGGGAAATGAGACTCTGGTTATCCACATAATTATGCTTAAAGGTAATTACACCCCAATTAATATTCAGAGAAGAGACGGGAGAAGCCCATGGTGATCACAGTGCGACAGTAATGAAAGTGAAAGCGGACACGATGAAGAGGAGGGAAATTCAGAAGCCACGTGGTGAGCTGCTTAACTTGACCCAAAGAGCTCAAGGCAAGGGACCAACAAGTGCAAATCTTCAGATTTCGTTTTAAAATATAAACTAACCCAAACTGTGAAATTGTTCAAAGATAAAGATAGCTAAAAACCATGATTTGTACTTGTTGACAAATGAGGCACTGCACAGGGAAAATGGATAAATGAGACCTCTTTAAAGTGCACCAGAGCAAGGAAGTCACTTTGAAGACTTTGATGTACACTTGACCGAAGCCATGGGATTTTCAAACACCTCATATGATGTGAAAGTTAGATATTAAATAAGAAGAATTAATGTGAGGGAAATGCCAGCCGCCCACAATTAATCATGGGTTTGATAGGCGCAGTTGTAAGATTAAGATATACAAAGATTATAGTAAAGTCATAGAGAGCATGAGAGACAGAAGAGAGAGTCAAGTAAGTCAGACACATTTCATAGTAGCATGCTCACCTGCTGGAAGGCCATGGTCTTACCAGCCAGGTTTGTGCACAGTGTGGGCCGAGGTGAGGTGTGA
Organism: Tenrec ecaudatus; assembly: GCF_050624435.1. Taxonomy (NCBI): domain Eukaryota; kingdom Metazoa; phylum Chordata; class Mammalia; order Afrosoricida; family Tenrecidae; genus Tenrec; species Tenrec ecaudatus. Next base: position 61,166,648 of record NC_134542.1, on the reverse strand, counting down.
CAGAGAGAGCTGGCCGGCTGGAGACCCGTTTGTTGCTAACCAAGGGTTATATCTACTGAGGGGATGTGATTACTGGTAATCACCTATCACAGGAAGGGGCAGTACAATAGGCATACAAGGAATAGGCGGGGGATATGCAATGGGCATAGGTGTAACAGGAAGAGGATTAGCTAGGGGTGTACACATGATAGGAAGGGGTGGGAACTAGGGGTATACATGTGACAAGATGGGTGGACCCTAGATTCAATATGGCAGCCTAACCTTGGTCACCCACCTTGAGTGGGTTTGACTTCTCTGGGCTCTGCTTCAGGGAAACAATCTACTACTATCCTTATCAGAAGGGAGTGGGCCCTACTTATGGGATAATCAATGGTGTCTGCTTGCTCTAGATGGTTTTTAACCCTTAGGGAGAATAACCCCTGACCTACTTCTGTTGACCTCCAAGTGTATAGTCATCTGCCACATGTAGCAAGCAGCTAAGTTTGGCATATATTTGGAGGAGACAACTTGGGAGAAATTCTTCTGTTTCCCACAAATCGATGCATTTAAATTATGGTGCTGGTGAAGAAAACCGAGAGGTCCACAGACTGCCAAAAGAACAAACAAATATGTTTTGGAAGAAGTACGGCCAGAATGCTCCTTAGAGGCAAGGATGGTGAGACTTCATCTGACGTACTTTGGACATGTTGTCAGGAGACAACAACAGGGCCCATCGGGAGATAGTCCCTGGAGAAGGGCATCATGCTCGGTAAAGTGGAAAGACAGCAAAGGAAATGAGATGAGATGGATTGACACTGTGACCGTAAAAATAGGCTCAAAAATAACAATGATGAGGATGGTGTAGAACCAGGCAGTGTTTCATTCTGTTGTGCATCAGGTCCCTATAAGGTAGAATCAATTCCATGACACTTAACAACAGCAAAGTACTTGCTGATAGTTGATTTTCTGTCATCATATGTTAAAATGCTAAAAGAGTAGGAACTCAAAAATAAAAATTATGTAAATGGGAGAATTTGGGGAACTAATGATGTTTGCCTTCAAACATGACTGAGCATCCTTTGCTGATACAGCTGAAGCAGTATCTCCTTGGGGTGCTGATACTGTAAATTCCCAATTTGAGCAAATTAGTTTATAAGAGGAGGGCAGTTCTCTTTCGCCTACCCTTCCCTTGCCCTATCTCCAGATCTATAATTAGAGTCAGATTCTAGTATGCCTCAGGAGGTCAATTAAAAAGTGAAATTCAGGAAGAAATGCTCAAGAGCCAAAGGAATCTAATACCTTTACTGACTGGTCTATGGACTGTGGGTTAGAATAAATTTAACGATATAAATGAAGAACACGATGGTAGTCTGGCCCATATTGACTAATAGAACTGTCAATACGATTCTGGATAAAACTCTTACTTAAAGACTGGAAATTTTTTAAAAAAGACTGGAAATTATACTAATGTTTTGTTCTGATAACAGTTGACCGAAATCTGGATCACTGAGGACTCATGTAGCTCTCTGTGATAAAACCTAAAAGAGCAAATTTTAAAACTTCAGGAGAAAGGAATGCCAGGATGGATTGATTACATTTGACCCACTCGCTCATGCCCTAAATGTGTTTTTCTTTCTTTTCAAAAGATCATTTTATTGGGGCTCTTACAGCTCTTATAAAAATCTATACATCAATTGTATCAAACATATTTGTACATATTTACCATCATTATTTTCTAAACATTTATTTTCTATTTGGGTCTTTGGTATCAGATCCTCTTTTTTCCCTCCCTCCCCTCCCCTTACCCTTGTGACCCCTTGATATATTATAAATTATTATTATTATTTTCATATTTTACACCAACCGCTGTCTCCCTTAACCCACATTTTCTGTTGTTTGTCCTCCGGAGGGGGTTGTTATGTGTCAATCATTTCTATCAGTTCCCCTTTCCTCTGCTCCTCTCTCCACCGTCCCCTTTCTCTCCTGGTATCGCTGCTCCCATTTCTGTTCCTAAGGGGTTTATCTGACCTGGATTCTGTGTGTTCTGAGCTCTTATCTGTACCTGTATACATGCTCCGGTCTAGCCCAAAGTGAAAAGTCAGGACTGGGGTTATGATAGCGGGAGGTGAGGAAGCCTCAAGGAAGTAGAGGAATATTGTGTGTTTCATTGGTGCTATATATAGTATGCCCTGGTTGACTCATCCCTTCCTGAGACCCTTCTATAAGGGGATGCCCCATCGTCTACAGATGAGTTTGGGGTCTCTGTTTCAACCCCCCTCATTCTCAACAATATGTTTGTTTGTTTTGGGTCTTCTGATGCCCACCTGATCCCATCAACACCTCATGATCACACAGGCTGGTGTGGTTCTTCCATGTGGGCTTGTTCCTTCTCTACTAGATGGTCACTTGTTTACCTTCAAGCCTTTAAGACTCCAGATGCTGTATCTTTTGATAGCCTGGCACCATCAGCATTTCTTCACTTTTGCTTATGTACCCATTTGTCTTCAGCAATCGTGTCTGGAAGGTGAGCATCATGGAATGCCAGCTTAATAGAACAACATGTTCTTGCATTGAGAGAGTACTTGAGTGGAGGCCTAATGTCTATCTGCTACCTTAGTACTAATCCTATAAATATATGCACATAGATCTATTTACCCATCATCATATATAAATATATTTACCTGTGTATATGCTTATATTTAGACCCCTATAAATGCCCTTTGCCTCCTAGTTCTTTCCTCTATTTCCTTTTACTTTCCTCTTATCCCGCTATCATGCTCAGCCTTCATTTGGGTTTCAGTAATTCCTCTTGGTTACTTTGCTCTTGATCAAGCCCTGCCAGGCCACTTACACCCTCCTCGCCACCGATTTTGAATCACTTGTTGCTCCCTTGTCCCTGGGTTTGTAAACACTACTTCCTTTCCCCCACTTTGCCCTCTCCCCTGTCCCCCTGGAACTATCAGTCCGTGTTTTCTCCTCCAGATTGTTTATCCAGCTTATCTTATCTAGATAGCTGAGCTTAGGTTTTTAAAAAGTCTTTCCCATTAGTGATAAATACTTAGATCTTTACAGATGAAATCATAGGTTACCTAGATTTTGTTTCAAACTAGTCTAGTTAGGTCATGGGTTGAGAGAAAAGTGAGTGGAATTATAGATAAAACCTGAGTGGCCCTGAGATGATGAGATTTATAGCTGGGGGACATATCATTTCACTAGTCTCTCAAATCTTGGGTATATTTGAAATTTTCTAGACTACAGTCCAAAAGTAAGCCAAGAATTTCAAAATAACTTCCCTGGAAATCAAGTTCAATCCTCTAGTTTACAGATGGAAAGCAATGAGATCTACAGAAAAGAAAAAAAACAAGGAGTGTCTTGCTTCCTATGGCTGGTGGATCAGGCATTGGGCTGTTAAAGTGGTTCAAAATCGCCAGCTGCTTGCCAGGAGAAAGACAAGGTTTTCTGCTCCTATAAAGGGTTTCTGTCTCAAAATCCCAAAGGGATTTCTGCTCTGCGCTAGAGGTTCCCTCTGAGTTAGAACTGGCTGGATGGCAGGGACTTTGACTTTTGTAATCTATGTGACCTGGGGTAAATAACTTCTCTGAGGTTCATTGTCTGTTCAACGAGGCTATTGTTATTTCCCACTAGGGTTTCCGTGAGAATGACAGGCACTTTATTGTACACGTACAGTAACTAGTACATTGAGCACCCTGGTCCTTCCAAAATAGCATTTTTCACAGTGCCTATGATCGCACAGCTTGAAGTGGCACAGGGAGATCTAGAGCATAGGTTTCCTGACTGCTACGCCCGCCGTGCTACATCCTTCCTCTTGAGTAAGATGCTTTTCATAAGTACCAGTTGTAATGAATGTTGACTGGTATTTGGCAAAAAAAAAATAATAATCTGGAAAAGATGTGTTTCTTAAGGGACTAAGACCTTAGTGGGGTAGGTAGGGGCGGGGTGGCGGGGACTGGACTTTCTATTAAGAGTCTCCGAAACACACTGCGGAGGGTGGCTATGACAGCAGTGAGAAGATCTTAAATAATGGCACCTACCAGAGCTCGTCAGAGCCCTGACAGCATAGTGGTTGCACACTGGGCTGTGATTCAAAAGGTGAACAGTTAAAAACCATCAGCCTGCTCCCCAAGAGAAACACAGGGATTTCTACTCCCTTGAAAGTCTTGGAGATTAAAAGTCTCATGCTCTACCAACTGATCTAGCTGGGCAGGTAAATATATTAATTTATAATGAAAGCAATAGAGGCCAATGTACATGTATTGATATGATAAGTATTAAGATAGCAGATGGATTTTGGGCCTCTACTCAAGGCCTCCATTAACACAAGAACCATTTGTTCTGATAACCCGGCATTCTGTGATGCTCACCTTTCTGACATGATCACTGAAGACAAAATGGGTGCATAAGCAAATGTGGTGAAGAGAGCAGATGGTGCGTCTGAGGTTTTAAAGGCCTGAAGTCAACACAAGCAGCCCTCTAGCAGGGAAGCAAGTAAACCCACATGGAAGAAGCTCACCAGACTCTATGACCATGGGGTGTCAACGGGATCAGGCATCAGGTATCAAAAGATCCAGACCAAACAACTGTATCGATGTGAAAGAGGGACATTGGAGTAGAGACCAGCAGCCCATCTGTAGATAATTGGATATCCCCCCTACAGAAGTGGTATAAGGAAGGGCTGATTCAACCAAGGGGCAGTATAGCACTGACAAATCACACATCATTCCTCTAGTTCTTGAATACTTCCACCACCACCACCACCACCACCACCCACTACTATGACCAGTTCTAATTTGCAAATCTCTCTAGACCAGAGAACACCCATTGATACAGACAAGAGCTCTCGACACATGCAATTCAGGACAGATAACCCCCTCAGGAACAGTAATGGGAGTAGCGATACCATGAAAGGAGGGGGGTGTTCAAGGAAGGGGAAGGGGAGAAAAGAGGTGAACCCATCACAATATTAGATATACAGCACGCTCTCCCCTCCCGAAGGGGACAAATAACAGAAATGCGGGTGAAGGGAGACAGTAGACAGTGTAAGATACAAAATAACAATATATAATTGATCAAAGATACACAAGGGAGGGAGGAGAAAAAAGAGGAGCTGATACCAAGAGCTCAAGTAGAAAATGTTTTGGAAATGATGATGGCAACATGTGTACAAATATGCTTGATATAATTGAGGTATGGAATGTTATAAGAGTTATAAGAGCCCTCACTAAAATGATTTTTTAAAAAACGTCCTGGAGACCTACAGGGGCAGTTCAACCCTGGCCTATGAGTCGTCATGGACTTCATGACAGTGAGTTTGCTTTTCTATCTAGTATACCACCTGACAGTCATGGCCTGACTCCACCTTCCCTAAGTCCATAAGTGACCCCACGAGGGCTGATGTAAATACAAAGAAGCACTTTTAGAAGGTCAAATATGTAACAAGAAGTCCATATGTAATGGAACCAGCTGGATACATGGTCATTTGACTTGCCCATGGCGACCCTGCTAGCCAGTAGGCAAAAACCAGGGTTAGAGCTACAATTTCATGTTTACACGCCTGATTTCATGTATATATTATTTTAAGGTGTTTACACCCAAGGTAGGATGATTTCTATTCCAAGCACACAACACAATACTCTCCTTTTCCTAAGAAGCCACAATAAACCATGCCACATGGATCATCACACAGATGACTTCCTTGTCTTTGACTTGCTTGAAACACCTGTTTTCAGGGTGGCCCTTTGCCACATACTCTTGGCATTTTGAACTTTTGGTCATTTGATTTGAGGGAAAGCTTCTGCGTTTTGAACATATACTCTGCTTGAATGCATGCTTTCTTTGGGGGCTGGGGTGGGGCAGTGCATTATTTGGTTTGTACTAGATTTTTATACACCTCTTCCCTACTTTATGCTTCTTGAATAGTGATTACGAAAGTCTTTCGTAAGAAATGTCAAGAGGCCTCAGGGTTTCTAAGCTCTGGAGTTGGCAAATGCGAAGGTGATATATGATAAAGAGAATGGCTTCGCCCCGTCACTCCGCTCCCATCCATGAAAAAGATCAATATACTGAAATAAACAGTGTGTATTGTGCTAGATGTGGAAGACAGATACAGAGACGAAACAGACCATGTATCAGTTCAGGGAGCAGAACTGAAGTAGAAAATAATAATCATAAAAGACAAAATATTACAGCTAATCAGTAAAAATGCTTTAAAAAGAGAAGCTCAGGTGCCAAGAGTTATCAGGCTGTCAGAGAAGGTGGCATGTGGGTAGAGCCTTTATAAATCTTATTTCAGTAGCATGAGATGGGGCCAGATACACGGCCATAAAGAACCAGGAATAACCATGGGTACCAGCGTCTGATCCCAACTGATGGCTAAGAGGGCACAGGACTAGGAAATGCTTCACTCATTATGCATGAAGTTGCCATGCATTGAGGGCTACTCCAGGGCAGCTGACAGTAACGTTTATGTGGTGCCTTCTAGTCTGTTCCTAGCCTCTCTTTGGATCTTCTCAGCAACCCTTGTAGATGTTAGGTGCTGTTGTCATGGTGTCTCCAACTCATAGCAGCCCCTTGCCCAGCAGAACAAAACATGGTCTCGTCCTACCCCACCGTCAAAGTAACTGGATTGCATGAAGAAGTGTGCGGCGTCAGGCTCAGAGGAAGGCTTACTAATGACCTGTGGTATGCAGGTGTTACAACCTTGCTTGCTCAAAGGGAGGAGGGCTTCTAGCCTTTGCTGACGAAGATCAAGGATTATAGCCTTCAGTATGAATTGCAACTCAATGTAAGCAACTGTGGCAATAGGTAACGTGAAATGGAGAAAAGGTTGAAATGTCAAAGTTGTCTTTCTGTTGCACAATCAGTACTCATGGAAGCAGTAGTCAAGAGTTCAAAAGATGTGTTGCACTAGGTAAATTTGCTGCAATAGAGTATTGACGAACAAGGATGTTTCTTTAAGGACTAAAGTACACCTGACCCAAGCCTTGATATTCTCTATTGCATCATATGCATGTGAAAGTCGGGCATTGAATAAGGAAGACCTTAGAAGAATTGATGCAGTTGAATTGTGGTGCTGGAAAAAAATATAATATGATATAATATATATATGGGAACGAATATTGATAAACTTCTAAAAGGACAAACACACCTGTCTTGTTATACGTCTGTCCAGAGTGCTCCTTAGAGGCAAAGATGGCAAGACTTCATCTTACATACTCTGGACATTTTGTCAGGAGAGACAAGTCCCTGAGACGGCATCATGTTTAGGAAAGTGGAGGGGCACCAAAAAAGAGGAAGTATCTGGACCAGATGCATTGACACCGTGGCTGTATCAATGGGCTCAGGAATAATTGTGGGGCTGGCACAGGACTGTGGAGTGTCTTGTTCTATTGTGTATAGGGTCGCTATGGGTCAGAGTCAACTCGATGATACCTAACAACACCACCAAGGCCGCATTTGTTATGCTTGATCCCATTGTTGCAGCCTGAGATAGTTAAGGTTTATAGTGCCAACCTGGCCGATAAACACATGTGGGATTAACTGAAGGGCGCAGAGATCGCCTTTCCAGTTCTCGGGTCTCTTGCTTTCTGATGGTCAGACCAGGGTGCAGCTGCTTTAACCAGTTCCCTGTTTCAGCTGGAAAGGCTCACTTCCTGCAAGACCGCAAGACACCCCTGAGGAGAAACCACATGGACCTACCCTGGTGCAGCCCTGGGTGCTGGAGCATCTGAGTGGAGACCCAGGCCAGCGCTGAGATGCTTACATGCTAACTGATTCAGCTTTCCTCCTGCAGTCGGTGTCATTGCGTGTGTTTCGTGAGATGGAGGAAGGCTTTGTAGATGGGTGTCAGACATATGGGCTAATGTTGGGCTTATGGACTTGGACAGCACTGGGTTGGGATACTTTCCAAATGTGCACTTACCCTTTACATAAAACTCTCTCTTATATATATGCATTTCTGTGGATTTGTTTCCCTAGTTTCCCAGACTAATACAGAGCCACCATGTCAATCTATATTGCCGAGGCCCTCCTCATTTTTGCTGACCCTGTACTTTGCCAAGCGCCTGGATACAAGCCGGTCTTAAATTCCAACTGGAGTAGAATTCAGGATGTCCCTTAGAGATTCCAGTATACAAAGAAAATGGGAAAGGCCCACTGTGTTCTGAGAACAGGAGTGTGACGGCAACTGCCTGGTTTTTTGGTTTTTGATTAACATTTGTAAGTAAAATTTAAAGACACAGACAGTAAAGCCAAATTTAAAAGCATAACAATATACAGGATACAATAGGTAACAAAATCGTAATTTCTATACCAGAACTTGTGTATCAGGGAATGTGCCATGTGTATCTCTAATATTCACCACTTGTCTGTCAGTCTGTTGTAGATCTGCTGCACAAGATCTCTTTTAACTGTTAAAAGCAAGGATGTTACTTTAAGAAGTCAAGTACACCTGACCCAAGCCATGGTTTTAAAAATCACCTCATATGCATGTGAAAGTTGGACATTGAATAAGCAAACACAAAAAAGAATTGAGGCATTTAAATTATGATTCTGGCAGAGAATATTGAAGGTACCATGGACTGCCAAAAGGACAAACAAGTCAGTCTTGGAAGAAGTATGTCCAGAGTGCCCATCAGAGGCAAGGTTGGCAAGACAGGATCTCATGTACTTTGGACACGTCCATAGGGACCAATCCCTAGAGAAGGACATCATGTTGGTGAAGTAGAAGGGCAGTGAAAAGAGGCAACCCTCAACAAGACACAGTGGCTACCGCAATGGGCTTGAATATAAGAATGATTGTGAGGGTGGTGCAGCACCAGGCAATGTTTTGTTCTCTTGTCCAGTGGGTTGTTACGAACCAGAACCAGCGCGATGGCCCCTAACAACCACATCTCTAGTACATGAATGGGGCTATTAATGCGACAATTATCTACTGAGCCTCCATCTGGTTCCAGGTGCCAAACACTGAGGATAATGAAGGTCTCTGTGTTAGTCTGGGTAGATTAGAGAAACACATTCATAGACACTCATATGTCCATGAAAAGATAGCCTTATATAAAGAATATTGTCCATTAAGAGAACACCTAAGGTGAACAAGCGGCCATCTAGCTCAGAAGCAACAGAGCCCACATGGAAGAAGCACACCAGCCTGAGCGATCACGAGGTGTTGAAGGGATCAGGTATAAGGCATCATGAAAAAAAAATCTTACCATAGTGAACGAAGGGGGAAGTGCAGAGTGGAGACCCAAAGCCCATTTGTTGGCCACTGGAGATCCCCTTGCAGAGGGGTCTAGAGGAGGAGAAGAGTCAGTCAGGGTGCGACGTAGCACCGATGAAGAACACAGCTTTCCTCCAGTTCCTAAATGCTTCCTCCTATCCCCCCGCCCCACTACCATGATCCGAATTCTACCTTGCAAGTCTGGATAGAGCAGAGGTTGTACACTGGTGCAGATAGGAGCTGGAGGCACAGAGAATCCAGGGTGGATGATACCTTCAGGACCAGGGCTGTGAGAGGTGATACTGGGAGGGTAGAAGGTGAGTGGGTTGGAAAGAGGGAACCGATAACAAGGATCTACATGTGACCTCCTCTCTGGGGGACGGACAACAGAAAAGGGGGTGAAGGGAGACTCGGATAGGGCAAGATATGACAAAATAATAATTTATAAATTATCAAGGGCTCATAAGGGAGTGGGGAGTGGGGAAGGAGGGGGAAAAAAGAGGACTTGATGCAAAGGGCTTAAGTGGACAGCAAATGCTTTGAAAATGATTAGGGCAAAGAATGTACAGATGTGCTTTATACAATTGATGTATGGATATGTATGGATTGTGATAAGAGTTGTATGAGTCCTAATAAAATGTTAAAAAGATAAATAAATAAAATAGCCACCCCCAAAAAGAAAGCAAACAAACAAACAAACAAAAACACCCCAGCCCAGATCAAGTCCATAAGTCCAATATTAGCCCATATATCCAATACCAATCTATAAAGTCCTCTTCAGACTCACAAGGCATGTGCAATGACGCTGAATGCAGGAAGATCACAGGCCAGTGGGTGGGAAGTCTTGTGGATCCAGTCTAGTGGTAAGAATCTCAGCGATGGCAGGGGTCTCCATGTGGCTCTTCCAGCTCAGGGCACTAGCATAGTTCCATTTGTCTTGTCAGCTGCAATGTCTCCCAGGGAGTCTGCCTGTGTCTCACCTCAAGTGAACTATTTATCTCCTTAGTGCATCCAAATGAGGTCCATCAAGCTGTCACCCGATTGACAGGCTAGACTCCACCTCTTCACTCTTAATTCTCTCAAATTGACAACAGATTCTGTAACTACCAGTCTTGACCTTATCAGGTTTATTTTCTGTCTAGAGCCTTTCAACAACTAATGACGTAGTTACAACTGTAATCAGTGCTGGGAAGGAGAAATGCAAGCTGCCCGAACCTCTCCTAGGTATCCTTGTGTCATCTGGAGTTATGGATTGAATTGTGCTTTCCCAAAGCATGTGTCAACTTGGCCAGGCTGATTCTAAAGATTATGTAATTATCCTTTATTTTATAGTCTGTTGTCACTACTTTATGTGTGGTAAATCCTAATCTCTATGATGTTAATGAGGTGGGATACAATCTGTATGATTTGATTGTATCTTGAGTGAATATCTTCTGAGCTATAAACCAGCGATTAAATAAACTAGTATAGACAGGGACCTACAACCATAAAGGACCATAAATCCTTTAGACTCAGGCTCCCTGAGCTGGGAGCCACTTAGAACCAAGACATAAAGAGAGAAGACTTCCCCTAGAACCAAGCGTTCTAAATTTGGTCTCCTAGCCCTCTTAAATTGTGGAAGGACAAACCATCCACTTGTAGTGTTTCTGTGATTGTGTCCCTAGATAACTGAGACATCTGGGTTATCAGACAACTTCCTTGAAGAAGTGAGTTTTGAACTCTGAAGTAAAGCAAGGGATGTAGGGTTAGGGTTGTGTACATGGGGAGAGTGCTGTAGGCAGGGAGATGGCCTTGTAGGTGTCATCTATTATTTGGGTCACTACCCCAGAAAGCAACACCTTGTTATTTATTTATGTTGCTTTTAAATTGTGGATTGAGCGAAGGTTACAGAGCAGGTCAGTTTTCCATGTAACAATTCATACACATTTTGTTTCATGCGTTGACTGTACTTATTTCACTTTCTCTGTTTCCATTTCTCCTTCTTTCTTAACCTTTCTTAACTTTGTCCTTGGGTCACTCCTTCCCTTTTGATGATTCTAAGGTGTGTGTACCTTTCCCTTGCAGACCTGTTTGTTCCTTGCTGAAAATTGAGCCTTGGGGGTGAGTTCAGTTCCCAACTTGAAGGACGACTGTAGGCTATTCCCTTGGGGGTTCTACTAACCTCATGCTGACCAGAAAGCCTGGTCTTTTTTTTTTATGATTTTGAGTTTTGTTTCACCTTTGTCTCCCACTGTAACCAGGACCTTCCAGAACAGTGGATTGTGGTAGGCAGACAGCATCCAGTTCTTCTCGTCTCAGGGTCATGGAGATTGATGTTTACATAGTCCAACAGTCCAATAGACTAATTACTGCTGGACATCTTCAATTGTCTTTACTCTGCTCCAGGAAGGAAGAGAGCAAGAGTGGCACCTTACATAGCTGCCCACAGGTTATTAAGACCCTAGTCATGACTTACCAACTAGGATGGAGGACACTGTCTTTGTGGACTATGTTATGCCAATGGACCTTTGGTGTTTCCCAAGATCATGGTCCTGGCCCTCTGGGCCCAGTGACTCACTTTGTCAAGGGGGGTGTTATGTATAAGATGTTTTTATAACTTTTCTTCCTGTATGCTCCACCAAATTCCTGAATATATTTACAGCGAAGATCAATACCTCTATGCAACTATCCTCTGTCAAACCTTTATACATCTATTTGTAGGCAAATTTCCAGCCCCCCTTCCATACCTGTTCAGCCACCAGATCTAGCTCAGCAGCACCTTTATCAAAGGTCACTCTGAGATCAGAAGCAAGCAAGGATCAAACAAGAGAAGAGTAGATATGGAAAGAGCGGCCTTGTGATACCTGTTAGAAATATGAGCAAGAAATTGGATGATTTCGACTAGGGTGAGGGGATATTGATATGGAGAAAGTGCAGAAGGGTGTCAGTAGACAAGATTTGAGGAGGGAATGTGTGTGGCTGTGTCTTCCAAAGTTGTGAGAGTAATCAATTATCTTTGTAAGCAGACATAAAATGTTATTTTAATTATCCTTCTGTCATTTTAGACTGTATTCCCCCCCCCCCGCCAGAATCTCACCTTTCCAAAGCAGGCCCAATGTTATACCAGACGCACGAAGGAAGCAGGCCCCTCTAATCCCCATATACAGAAACTGTGCAAGAGTTAGCTTGTGGGGGCACACCCCAGGCTGTCTCACGCCTTTCCCAGGATCCCGTGCTTACCTTGAACAGAGACAGCAGGCAAGGGTGCCAGGAAAACATAATAAGAGAGAACCTGAGTCAGAAAGAAAAGTAAGATGAGTAAACATAAGTTAACTCAACTGTGTGAGAGAAAAAATTTAAAAAGGTACAAATTCCTTAGACCTTCTTGTTTGTGGTGGAGCTGTAGAATCCTTCCTGGAAATTCAAGACAAGACATGAAGATGGGGCAGGGGTGTCAGAAAAAGGCAATGATGTTTCTGTCGGTAGGAAAATGGGGTGGAGCAGCCTCCCCTCAGGAAACAAGCCAACAAAAAATGCTGAACAATATTTACACAGAACCTCGTACTATGTCCCTAGTTGGATACTTTTGACTTCGTTCCTATCCAGCCTTGGTGACCCTGGCCATGTGCTGTAGATTAGGGACTTCAGGCTCTGTTCTTTTTGAGGCGCACGGCATCCTTCATAGGCCACACCAGAAGGACTCAATGTGGGAACCCTAATAAGGGAACAGGTTTTTAACCCCAAACTCACCTGTAGCCCTTGAGCATAATGCTGAGACTAACTAGTGTGAAAAGACTCCAATAACAGCTAGCCTCAGGGAACAGAACTGGTGGATGATGACTTTCGCTTGCACCTCTTTCCTAGAGGGTGCCTAATGATTGCTGGCCCAGTGCCCGATGCCCTCTTCGTCTGATTCTGGCACGGATTAATCTGGTTGGCATGGCTCTGCCATTGTGAATAAATATTATTGAAAGCTTTGCCTTATCACCCATTCCCATTGTTTATGTAAATAGTGTCCAGATATTTAAGAGTTTAATCTGTACAAGTCAACAATTCATATACTGCTGTTCTGAGCTGGCCTATACTCATACAATTTCCTTTTCTCAATAGTGATTTAAATTTTATAGCATTGACTAAATTAATGGCACTCTCAATAGAATTACTTATGCCCCAGGGAGATGGCTGATAATGTGCTCTAACTTAAAAGGACAATGACGTCTCTAAGGTGAACAGAACATATATAAACCAGAGATATATGAGTAGATTTGGGGATCACACTAAATTCTGGCCCCAATCTAAAAACAATTTGTTTCTATGACACGGCCCCGCTTAATGTTCACCTTCATGAAGAGATCACTGAAGATACGGGAGCTATAGCAAAGTATGGCAAAGAAATTAGATGGTGCCTGCCCATCAGAAGGGATCTGGGATCTTAAAAGCTTTTCTTTAAACAAGCAGTCATCTAAGTGAGATATCAATTAAGTCCATGTGGCAGAAGCACACCAGCTCATGTGATCTTAGGATTATAATGAATAAAATCCAAATCCAAATGAGCTTAAATTGTGAGCACCTGGTTTGCAGAACATTATGGATGACAGTGGAAGTCCGAAATCCGGTCCCCACCTGGATGAAGCCTGTAGGGAATGCCCTCTGACCACAGTCCAGGGATATGAATAGTCTTGTTATCAGAGAGCATTGTAGAGGCAATGATGGCAAATGTAACTAGGCTAAAATGTAACATCTTATCATCTGATCTCCCTTTTGACCCATCTTAAAGCTATTTCCATTTGTTGTTGTTTTTTTAAGTGAAGGGTTAATACACACGGATGAAGCCTCTGGTGACTCCCTTCTGACCATAGACCAGGGTGTGAATATCATTGCTACCATGCAGAATCCATTGGAAAGTGGGTGATTGCAGATGCAGTTAGGCAAAAATTTAATGCATTATCTTCTGATCTCCCTTTTGGCCCATTTTATATTTGTTCCGGTTTTTAATACTTTTCCGCTTTTTGATTGTCTCTGTCTTAATTTGTTATTGTTAGTTTTTCAAAAATATTTTTCTGTGTATGAACTTCAGGATAGGTAAATCTATAGAGACAATAACTGGATTAATGGCAGGGGAGGCTGGGGGAAATGGGGAACTAATAACGATAAGTATAATAATAAAGAAGATGTTTTAAAACTGATTGTGGTGATGATTGTACAGCTCTTTTTAATATGATTGGACTACTAAATTGTCTAATTTGTGACTTATATGCCAATACAATTGTTTTAAAATTTTAAAGAAAGTATTCTTGGCTTTATATTACATAATACTTCTATAAAGTTGCAATCAATGTCCTTTATTGGCTTTGAACTTTAAAAGTACAAAACTATGGGCAAAGTTTTTAAAAAGAGGAAGTCTAAAACTAAAATTGTATTTCAGGGTCTTATCTGCTAGAGCAGCACCTCAGATTAGGAGTCGGACCTTGTAGTTAATTAGAAAATATCTGTTGAATTGAAGCATAAGTACTAAAGCACAATCAAACAGGGCTGTCTCAAGATCCTGAGGGTAATATATTTCTCAACTCATTTTTAATTGTTCATTTTGACCAGGAGAGTGAAACAGATCAGATAGAGGCTTAGCTACTGTGATAGAAACAGGGACTTTGTGGCATATGCAGGTAAGCTGGGGGAGGAATTCTAATAACTGGCTAATCCTGGACAAGTCTGTGCCTTTGCTTTCTTATTTTTAAAGTAAGGATATTATATAAAATGGGCCCTAAATGTTAACATTTGTTATAACATAGTATGGAAAGCAAAGCCCAGAAAGGTATAACAAATTTGGATAGGGAAAGAAAAGACAGTGAGTTATTAAAGACGACCATGAACTTTCTCTGAAGTATTTCAGAGACTCTTAAGTCACGACCGGACTCAACTGTGCATGCCTTCTTTGGGGCCCTGATAAGGAAGTGATTTCCACCACTTGTTTGTATTTAGACAAGCAGCTGTTATTTCTAAGACAGGTGTCTCTTCTTCAATCCTGTCCTCCGTTTCCTGACAACAATTATCACAACACAGGAAAGCAAGTGTCCCAGCCTAGGACTTGATTTCCTCGGAGTTTCTGCACCTCCAGTCTCCTAGGGCAGCCAACCCTCTTCTCCAGCCCTTCAATCTTCTGCAACCAAGAACTAAAGAAACAAAAACCCCATAGGAATAAATATGATTTCGTAAATTGTCATTTTATTCTCTCCACTGGCAACAGGGAGAAGCTATGGAGACGCTGGGGTGTCTTAGTTACCACAGAAACAACCACGAGGCTGGCTCGAACAAAGAGAATTGTCTTTACTCCCAGTTATACTTTAGGAGACTTCGGGCAAAGGCTTTCTCTCTCTTCCGGCTCTGGGGGAAGGTCCTTGTTTCACATCAGCAGCTGTGAGCCAGGTGCCCCATGGAGGCTGCCAGGTGTCTTGGCATAAATCTTCCTCTGGGTCTTAAGTTCTCAATGCGGAAGCCCCAGGCCCAAAGGCTGTGCTCTGTTCTTTTCTTAGTAGTAAGAAGGCCCTTTCTTCTCTGCTCACTTATCTCTCCTTTTGTCTTATGTAAGATAAAAATGTGGCATAGGTCACACCCCAGGATATTTCTCAGGGCTGTCACCTGAGCAAGGCAAGGGTGCTTCATTTTACCCTAATCCAGTGGTTCTCAACCTTCCTAATGCTGTGACCCTTTCATACAGTTCCTCATGTTGTGGTGACTCCCAACTATAAAATTATTTTCATTGCTACTCCATAACCGTCATTTTGCTACTGTTATGAATCAGCATGTAAATATCTGATATGCAGGATGAATTTTCATTGTTATAAATTTAACATAATTAAAGCAGTGATAGATCATAAAACAGTATGTAATTATACCTTGTGATGTGTTTATTTCTAATTACAAATAAATGAAATTTTGTCTTGAAGCATGGTGTAGCATGGGTCGCTGTCTTCATGCTGGGTACTTGGACGTAGGCATATCTGCATGTGGGCGGACCCACCTGGAGACTGATAGAGGATCGGTGTCTCAGAAATATGTGTTTTTCGATAGTCTTAGACGACCCCTGTGAAAGGGTCATTTGATCCCCAAAAGAGTCGCGACCCACAGGTTGAGAACTGCTGCCCTAGTCCCTTTGATTGGCTGATCACCCCAGACCACCTCAGGGGAATGATGAAATCATATAGCTGCCAGATAACATAATTTTCAAACAGCTGAGAAGAATAGCCCAGCCAAGTTGACACATATTTTGGAGAGATAGAATTCAGGTCATAACAAAGAGTTTGTTGACCAAGAACCTTTAGAGAAAATTTTACCCATGTAAACCAAAACAGTGAGGAGTGCAGGCGCATCTGTAGGCAACTGGACATCCCCTTACAGAAGGATCATGGGGAGGAGACGAGCCAGTCAGGTGTGATGTAGCAACAATGAAACATACAGCTTTCCTCTAGTTCCTAAATGCTTCCCCCATCCCACCCACCCCATTATCATGATCCCAACTCTACCTTACAAATCCAGCTAGATCAGAGGACATTCCCCTCAGGGCCAGTGGTGAGAGTAGCAATATGGGAAGGTGGAGGGAGGGTGGGGTAGAAAGAGGGAACCGATTATAAGGATCTACGTATAACCTCCTCCCTGGGGGACGGACAACAGAAAAGTGGGTGAAGGGAGAGGTTGGACAGGGAAAGATATGACAAAATAATAATTTATAAATTATCAAGGGTTCATGAGGGAGTGGGAAGCGGGGAGGGAGGGGGAAAATGAGGACCGCATTCCAGGGACTTACGTGGGGAGCAAATGTTTTGAGAATGATGAGGGCAAATAATGTACAAATGTGCTTTATACAATTGATGTAAGTGTGGATTGTGATAAGAGTTGTATGAGCCCCTAATAAAATGATTAAAAAACAATAAAAAACTGAACAAAGCCAATAATCTTTCAACAAAACCATTTCAGACACTATAAATTCTCCTTCCTTATAACAAATATTCAAGCTACTTCTTGGGAGTGTCCCAAAGGTCTTGCTTAAGAATAACAGATAATAACCACAGCCTCCCAATTCTATTAGTAAGAAAATATTCAGGGAATCTTTGCATAGGATATCTTTCCTAGGCAGCAACAGAGAATGACATGAAAATGTGAAAAACTCCAAGGAGGCTAAGAAATCATAAAGAATGTTAAGTTAAAAAAACAAAAACAAAAAAAGAATGTTAACTTTACTTGGATGAGCTCAGACCAATCTGATTTTAGTTAAATAGCAACATACTACTTTGCCCTTTGCTTCTCTAATGGATGTCCATGGCTATTTTGCAGAATTTTTGCCACTGCTTTTTCCTCTGATGGGAAGAGACCAGCAGTTGGGCCTTAGAAGTCTGCTCATGAACTTCTAAGACCCAGCAAAGTAGGATCAGAGCATGACCTTTGTAAATTACATTATGCTAATTGACCTCGGTACCCCGAAGACTAAGGTCCTGATCCCTGAGGCCAACTCATCCCTAGGCATGTTTGTTCATGCCTAAGAAGATTTTATAATTTTGTCCCTTGTAAGTTGTACCACACCCATGGATATATTTGCAGCAAAAGTAAATATACATATACAAATATCCTCTGTCAAATATATCTATTAGCTCATTAATATGTATCCCTATATTAATGAGCATACTCCCGTGCTTGTCTCCCACTTGTTCAGTCTGTGTGCATAAGGGATCTATACTTGGTCTTCATATAGTCGAACTACTTGGATTATTTGCTCAGCATAAAGATTGATTAAGTATGGTAAGAGAATAAAACCGTGACACTTACCTTTCCTGATTTTAAACCAGGCAGTAACCCCTTAGTTTGTTCAAGCAATTGCCTGTTGGCCTATGTACAGGTTGCACATGAGCACAATTGTCAGATTTTCCATTCTTTGCAATGTATCTCTATGCATGAGCAGCACAACACAATGCCTTTGCACAGTCAATTAAGCACATTTAGCCATCTTGCTGGTGTTCTCTGCTGCCAGCCGAGATGTATGTGATACCAGCAATGATACCCTTCGTGCCACATCCTCTTCTGGATGTGTAGTTAATACTGCAATGTAATTAATACTGTCTATGCAATTAATACTGCAATCGTTTTTGAATTATCTTCAGCAAAAGTTTACTTGCGTATGGTCATGATATCACTTGAAAAGTTTTACATTCTGTTAAGTCACTTTCCTTTGAAATGGCCACTGGATCTCCTCCACTTGCTTGGTCAGAGAGCTGTCCTCCAAGTTTCTGGCACCGACTTGTGAGTGCTTCCAGCGCTGCATCATACTGACGGCAGAACAAACACTGCCCAGGCCTGCGCCATCCTCACAACTGTTCTCCTGTTTGAGCCCACTGTTGCACCCACATGCTAATCTCTTGCTCTCTACCTTACCAGGCCTGATGTCCTTCTCCAGAGACCGGTTCCTCCCGACAACATTTCCCAAATATGAGTTAAGAAGCATTCTGGCTGTGCAAGATCACGTTCTTCTAGCAGTGTGTGGTATGTTCAACATTTTTTTGCCAATCCCTGTCTTCAAGGTATGTTTTCTTTGATCTTTCTTGAGTCAGCTTTCCAATGGCTTTTATTGTCTGTGTTAGTCTGGGTTGACTAGAGAATAGACTCCACCCCTTCGTAAGTTGACAACATATTATGTAACCACCACATTAGCCTTCAATTATAGAATTTTACACCCTGAGGTCCCTTGAAGAACATCTGGACTATTCCAGGAAACCACGAGCAAGGAAGTTCTAGGCAAGAGGTTCCTGGGTGGTATTTCTACTTCCCTCTGCAGATTGGAGAACTGCACTGGGTTCTGGCCATTTCTCAAGGTGGCAATTTCCCACAGTTCATTTGGGTGAAATTATTACTTCTTCCTCTCTCTTTTATTTTTGCATTTTAAAATTTGCTTTCCAACAGTTTATTACACTGTTACTCGCTGATAGGGGATTACCAAAGGCTCCACATTGTATTTCTATCGCCACCTGACACCTCTGGCACCATTGGGTCAGTTGGAGCATACGGATCCCAGTGGCAAAGCAGCTTGCATGGCAGGCTGAACCTATTGCAGAGCCTTTTGTTGTTCTGGATAAATAGGTCATAGGAACATATCCAAATGTGGGATATGTTGCCGCCAAAATTTGAAGAGGCCCATTAGGCATTTACCTCCTGTTTAGATTTTGGGGTGTGTGTGCAGATGCAATAAGTTATCCTTTGCTTTAGTAGGAATATCTTGACATTCCCCATACCACAGACCCCTAGAATTTTACTGAGGTAGAGGGTGGTAGATTTCCCACCCTCTTGCACACAGATGTTGTACCCATGAATCTAGAGTTTTTGATACAGCTTCCTTAAGGGGTCTAATCAGCATAATGTCATTAACATAATGGACCAGTTTGACATTTTGTAGATGAGACAGGCGATCAAAGTCCCTTCAGTCTAAATTATGGCACAGGGGAAAAGAGCTGATGTACCCCTGGGGGAGAGTTGTGAAAATGTATTGTTGCCCCTGCCAGCTGAAGGCAAACTGCTTCTGGTGGTCCTTTGAGACTGGTATTGAGGAGAAGGCTTGGCCAGATCAATAGCTGCATAGCAGGTACCAGGAGAAGTATTAATTTACACAAGCAATGAATCCACATCTGGAACAGTAGCTGCATTTGGAGTCATCAACTGGTTAAATTTATGATAATCCACTGTCTGTGGATAATCCATCCGTTTTTCTTTACAGGCTATATAGGTGAGTTAAACAGGGATTTGGTAGGAATCACCACCCTTGGATACTTCTAGTCTTTGATGGTGGCACTAATCTCTGCAATTCCTACAGAAATGCAGCATTGGTTTTGGTTTACTAGTTTCCTAGGCAACAGCAGTTCTAATGGTGTCCACTTGGCCTTTCCTACCATAAGAGCCCTTATTCCATATTTCAGGGATCCAATATGGGGGTTATGCCAGTTAATAAGTATATTTATTCCAATGATGTATTCTGAAACTGGATAAATAATGATAGGATGGGTTCAAGGGGCCCACCAGCCTGTGTGATCATGAGGTGTCAATAGGATCAGGTATCAGGTGTCAAAGATCCAGAACAAAAAATCTTATCATTGTGAATGAGGGGGAGTACGAAGTGGAGACCCAAAGCTCATCTGTAGGCAATTGGACATCTCCTTATAGAAGGGGCGTGGGGAGGAGACAAGCCAGTCAGGGTGCAGTGTAGCACTGATGCAACATACAACTTTCCTCTAGTTCTTTAGTGCTTCCTCTCCGCAACTATTATGACTCCAATTCTACCTTACACATCTGGCTAGACCAGAGCACAAACACAGGTACAATTAAGAACTGGAAACACAGGGAATCCAGGACAGATAAATCCCACAAGAACAATAGCGTAGCCATACCATGAGGGTAAGGGTAAGGTGGGGGGTGGGGAGAGAAATGGGTAGCTGATCACAATGATGTACCCCTCCCAGGGTGATGGACAACAGAAAAGTGGGTTAAGGGAGACATCGGTCAGTGTACAACATGACAAAAAAAAGATAAATTACCAAGGGTTCATGAGGGAGGGAGGGTAGGTACGGGAGGGGAAAAATGAGGAGCTGATACCAAGGGTTCAAGTAGAAAGCAAATGTTTTGATAATGATGATGGCAACAAAGGTACAAATGTGCTTAACACAATGGATGTATGTATGGATTGTGATAAGAGCTGTACAAGCCCCCAATAAAATGATATTTTTTATTTAAAGAAAAGAAGAATGGCATTGCATTTATCTTCAGAAAGGGCATTTCAAAATCTATCTGGTTGCACAACACTGTTTGTGATAGAATTAAATTTAGGGGATTAAAGAAAGCCAATATATACAACTATTATTCAAATTTATGCACCAACCAAAAAGATCTAATGATGAAGAAATTGAAGAATTCTATCAGCATCTTCAGTCTGAAATTGATCAGGCATGTGATCACAATGCATTGATAACTATTGGAAATTGTAATGAAAAAGTTGAAAACAAAGAGTAAAGAGCTGTAGTTTGAAAATATGGCTTTGCTGATAAAAACAAAGCTGAAGTTCACATGAGAGAATTTTGCAAACCCAACAACTTGTTCATAGCAAATACTTTTTTTTTCAAAACAAATGGTGATTATACACATGAACTTCCTTTGATGGAACACAGAGAAATCAAATTGACTACATCTGCGGGAAGAGACAATACAGAAGCTCCACATCGGCATCTAAAATGAGGCAAGGGTCGGATGGTGGAAGAGACTATCAATTACGTGTATGTAAGTTCAGATTCAAGCTGAAGATAATTAAAACAGGTCCTTAAGAATCAAAATACAAACTTGAGTATATGCCACGTTGTTTGTTTGTTTACACATGAATGTCAAGACCATCTCAGGAACAGATTTGATGCATTGAATACTGATGACAGAAAACCTGAAAAACTGTGGGATGACATCAAGAACATCATACATGAAGAAATAAAAAGGTCATGAAAGACAACAAAGGATGAAAAGATCAATGTGGATATCACAAGATATCCTGAAACTTGCTCTTCATCATAGAGTAACTAAAGCAAAGAGAAGATATGATAAAAGCAAGAAGCTGCATGGAACATTTCAAAGGGCAGCTCAAAAAGACGAAGTAAAATATTACAATGAAATGTGCAAAAATCCACAGTTAGGCTACTAAAAAGGAAGGGCACACACAGCATGTCTTAAACTGAAAGAACCCACGGGGAAAAAGTCAAGCCTCAAGTAACAAGATTGAAAGTTTCTCTGGGCAAGATATTGATTCATGCAGGAAGCATCATGAGGAGATGGAAAGAATACAGAGTCATTACACCAAAAACAGCAAGTCCACATTCCACCATTTCAGGAGATAGCATATGAGCAGGAACCAGTGGTACAGAAAGAAGTTCAAGCTGTACTGAAAGTTTTGAACAAAAGCAAAGTTTCAGGAACTGATGGAACACCAATTGAAATGTCTCAACCAGTTGATATGAAACACTGGAAGCACTCACTCATCTACACCAAGAAATTTGGAAGAGAGCCACTTAGCCAACTGACTAGAAGAGTTCCATATCTGTACACATTCCAAAGAAAGGAAATCCAACAGAATGCTCAAGTAATAGAACACTATCATTAATATCACATGCAAGTAAAACTATGCTGAAGATAATCCAGCAAGGGTTACAGCTGGACATTGACAAGGAACTGCCAAGGGTAAGGCTAGAAGTAGAGCAGGACGCTGCTGGGACAAGGGCTGTCATTGCTCATGTCAGATGAATCTTGGCTGAAAGCAGAGATTACCAGAAAGATGTTTACTTGTGTTTCATTGACTATATAAAGGCATTTGACTATGGGTAGCCTTGAGAAGAGTGTGAATTCCAGAACACTTAAATGTTCACATGCTTAACTTGCACATAGATCAAGAGGCAGTTGTGCTAATAGAACAAGATAATACTACATGGTTTAAAATCAGGAAAGTCACATCAGAGTTGTATCCTCTTACCATACTTATTCAATTTGTATGCTGAGTAAATCATCAGAGAAGCTGGATTATGTGAAGAAGAATGCGACATCAGGATTGGTGGGAGGCTTAAGAACAACCTACAAGATGCAGATAACAAAACCAGAAAGTGAGTAGGGCTTGAAGCATTTCTGATGAAGATCAAGGATTACAGACTTCAGTATGGGTTACAGCTCAATATAAAAAAAACCTAAATCCTCACAACTGGACCAACAGATATCATCATGATAAACAGAGAAAAGCTTGGGGTTGTCAAGGCTTTTGTCGTGCTTGGCTCCACAATCAATATTCATGGAAGTAGCAGTTGCATAATCAAATGACACGTTGCATTGGGTAGACCTGATGCACAAGACCTCTTTAAAGTGTTGAAAAGCAAGGAGGTTACATCGAGGATAAGGGGTACCTGACCCGAGCCCTGGTATCTTCAATCACCTCATATTCACATGAAAGTTGGATGTTGAATAAGGAAAACTGAGGAATAATGCAGGTGTTTGAATTATGGTGCTGGGGAAGAAGATCCAAAATACCAGGGACTGCCAAAGAACAGACAAATCTGTGTTGCAAGAAGTACAGTTGGAATGCTTCTTAGATGCAAGGGTGGGGAGACTTGGTCTCATGTACTTGAGCTATGTTGTCAAGAGAATCCAGTCCCGGGAGGACAGCATGCTGGCTAAAGTAGCAAGGCAACGAAAAAGAGGAAGGCATTTGATAAGATGGGCTGACACAGGGGCTGCATCAATGGGCTCAAACCTAAAAACAATTGTGAGAATGGCATGAGACTGGGCAGGGGTTCGTTCTATTGTACATAGGGTCACTATGAGCTGGAACCAACTCGATGGCGCCTAACTACTGATTGCTCTTTACTGATGTGTGAAAGTTGGACATGAATACTTCCCACAGAGAGTCTCTGAGAAGATTAATGAGGTAAATCGCCTATCACAGGGCATGGAACGAAGGAGGTTCTAAATGAACATTAATGTCATTATTAATAGCTTTCTCTCCAAATACATAGGTTGTCTAGAGAAACAAAACCAGTGCCGTTCATATACATATGAGAATGAGCTTTACATCAAGAGGTAGTCTTGTATCAAGAAAGCATCCGAGTCCAACTGCAGTGTACGGGTCCAATGCTAGCTAGGGGCCTCTTTAGACTCAGAGAGCTGCAGGCCAGTGATGCAGAAGGGTGAAGCTGAACACACCACAGGCTAGTGGGTGCAGGGCTGCATGAAACCAAGGTCAATGGAAACGGCAGAGTGCTGACAGCCTCAGGGTCAGGCAGCCCACATTGGGCCACTCCTGGGGGCAGGTACAGGTTGCAGTAAGCAGGAAGGAGAAGAGGCAGAGAGAGCAGAAGGGTTACAGTGTTTCTCTTATAAAAGAGCCACACGTCCAAGGTGGCATCACCAGGCTCCCACTTGATGGACAGGTTGGGCTCTGCCCCTGCACATTACACATTCACACAAAATTAAAAAAAAATCCTCACTACCATCAAGTCAATGCTAACTCATAGTGACCTTTATAGGACAGGGTATAACTGTTTACGGGAGCAGATCACCTCATCTTTTCCCTAAAGAACAGCTGGTGGTTTCAAACTGCTGACCTTCTGGTTCACGGTCAAATGCTAAACCATCAGCACTCCTCACAGAAATTCAAGTTGACATAAAGTCTACATCTAACTGCCACAACCTATAACTTGATTTCCCTCTTCAAGGTTTTCTTCTTTTTACTGTGCCCAGTAGAAACGGTTACCTTCTTTTGGCCTGAGGCTAACTCCTCTGCCCCTATAATTTATGTCCTCCTGGCGATATTTCCAGGTGTATGTTGTTGTTACTGTTGTTGTGTGCTGACAAGTCAGTTCCAACTCATAGCGACGCTGTGGACGACAGAAGGAAGTGCTGGCCCTGCGCCATCCTCATAACTGTTCTTGTGTGAGCCCATTGTTCAGCCATTGTGTCAATCCATCTCATGCAGGATTCTCCTCTTTTTTGCTGCCCATCTACTTTATCAGGCATGATGTCCTTTTCTAGAGACCAGTCTCTCCGGCTAACATGTCCAAAGTAAGTAAGATGAAGTCTTGCCATCCTCACTGCTAGGAGAATTCTTGCTTCACTTCTTTCAAGGCAGCCTCACCAAATACCTTCTGCAACCTGCTACCCCTCTCCTCCCCTGCCAATTTCTTTATGTTTTAACCTTTCCTCTGTTTGGCTCTTTTCCCTCTTTCACCACACCTCTCTCTTCCTTTCCATATTGCTGCCATCCTTTCATAGGCAAACTTCTCCAAAGACCAGTCCACACTGTCTCCATTTCCGTGCAGACTCAATCCACTGCAGACCTGTCCCTCACAGCGCTCCTTTGAGCATCCTTTTGCCAAAGTCCTCAACAATGGTGAGCTTACAAGTGGCAGACTTTCTATATGTTCTTCTGATGTTTTTGACCAGCCTCTCCAGAACATTCTGTCCTATCTCTGTTCCTATTTTGCTCTTGTTTTTTTTAGCTTTCTTTCAAATTCCTTTCTACCTCTTGGGCCAATGCAGCTTAGCTCTGTTGTAGGCTATTTACTTTTCTTCCACAATGCTGATATTCCCCTCTTCCTGGCCCTGGTCCTCTGTTCTTCTTCCCCAGTCCCCAAAGGGCCTCACCCATTCAAAAAGGTTCCAATCCTCACATTTCTTCTGAGAAGTAGGAAATCTCTTTTCCACTCTCAGAATCTATCACACGTCTCTACTGTAAAACGTTCTAAGGCATTCTTGAGCTAACCAATTCTGTGACTCTCTGAGAGAGGGAGTGATAGATGGTGCCAAGGTTTCCAACTTGGAGATGCATTTTGGATAATGCTGTTCTGAGACATATGCTTCCCAGTTACTTTAGTTTCAACACCCACCCCACCCACCCCAGATACCTATAGGCACCTCTGTGTATTTCTAGGCCTCACTGCATTATACTTGTTTGACTCATCAGCTCCTTGAAGCCAAAGCTTACTTCACTTTGAATTCATGTCTGGCACAGGGTCAGCATATAGAAAGAGTTTGAAAATGTCTGATGAGTGCATAAATGATAGCCTATTTCTTCCTGGTTTAGCATGGATATAAAGTGATTTATCTAAAGTAGTCCTAATCTGGCAGGACCTGAAGGTCAGTGTTGAGAAAGTATTATGTTAAGTACTATAAAAGCAGAAAAAACACAGCCATTGAGTCAATTCTGACTCACAGTGGCCCTACATAGAGTTCTTGAGACTCTGAGTTTTTAAAGAAGTAGACAGCTTTAAATAGCCATGGAGTGGCTATTGGGTTTAAACCAACAACCTTGAGTTTAGCAGCCCAATGCTTAACTCACTGAACCACCAGCTCCCTAAGTGCTATAGTAGTTGCAAAGATACATGACCAAACCAGACTCACTGCCTTTGAGTCATTGTCAACCCATAGTGACCCTACAGGGAAAGGTAGAATTGCCTTGTGAGTTTCTGAGATTGTAACTATGTACGGGAGTAGAAAACCATGTCGTTCTCCCTAGGAGCAGCTGGTGGTTTTGAACTGCTGACCTTGTGGTGAGCAGCCCAATTTATGATCACTACACCACCAGGGCTCCTCTAAAGACATATGAAACCTACTCTTCTTCCTCAAAGAAATCAAAATGAACTTAAATGAAAGAGCTAAGAATACTGAAGTACAAAGTTACAGGCATGGCGATAGTCAAAACTTTCATTTGTAGAGATCATGAAGTTGTTGTAAGTGTTTAAGTGGGGTTATGCTTTCAGGAATGTTTGTGCAAAGAATTTAAAATGAGGAACCTGGAGTAGGTTAGATGGGTTATGAGTGGGGAAGTGCGGAATGTTGGAGACGAATAGTGTGAAAGAAGTAAGAATGGAGATTCCTTTGCTGGTGAAACTTGGTGATTCTTGAAATACAAGTGGAAAGACCAGAGACAAGCCAAGAAGGGGTTTCAGGTTTCTCCCTGTGACTGGGAGAAATTAGTCCCAGCAGATAAGGGGAATTTTGTTATTATAAATACAGACAATTCAAGCTCTTAGAAGTCACAACTCTAGAATATATTGAAAAGAATGCACTGTAGACATTTAGACTATACAGAAACTATACAGAAACTCATTGAGTTGCTAAGGCTTATATACCAGGCAGTACCCCCCAAAACACTGAAATTGTTTTTTCAAAGCTACATATTTAAATTTTTAAACTTATCCCCTTCAAAGTACTCTCCATTAAACTTAATACATTTGTCAAATCTGTGATTTCATTCTTGGAAATATCTTTCAAATTCATCTGTTTAGAGGGCTGACAGCACTTTCCTCATTTTTTTCATCACCTCTTCTACATTGTCAAATTGCTGTCCTTTCATGTCCCTCTTCAAAAAGTTGCAAGGAGTGAGGTCAGGTGAGAAGGTGCCAGAGAGGCATTCTGTTTTTTGCTAAAACTGGAGCACTGAGATGGCTGCGTGAGCTGGTGCATTGTCGTGGTGGCAAAACCAGTCTCCCGTTTGCCAAAAATCAGGCTTTTTTTTTTTTTGTCGCACACTTTTAACACTATCTTTTCAGAACCTCTAATTAGAAAGTTTGACCTGGTGGAATGAACTCCAAATGCACTATCCCCCTCATAGCAAAAAACAAATGAGCATCGTCTTGATCTTTGATTTCACTTGATGAGCTTCTTTTGGGCGAGGTGATGGTGGCATCTTCCACTGGCTTGATTGATGTTTGGTTTCGGGGTCTTAAGAATAGCACCCTGACCTTGGGAAAAACAGTCTGGGTCGCTTTGGAGCTGTTCTTTCAAAGCCCGGCATGCTTCCCCTCGATGCTCTTTTTCCTGCTCAGTCAGAACCCAAGGCACAAATTTCTCAGTGACACTTCTCTGTCCCAAATCTTCCATTAAAATTTGCTGAACTGAGTTCTAAAATAGTCCAGACAACTTCCTCATCTCTTGAATGGTTTGTTGTTGGTCTTTGAGCACAAGTGCAAAAATTTTGTTGACATTTTCTTCCATTTGGAAAATTTATGGACATCCAGAATGAGGTTTGTCATAAATCGATATTTCACCTTTTTTGAAATGAGAAAACCACTCATACACTTGAGTTTTCCCCATAGTCGTGTCCTTGTAAGCTGTGTTCAACATCAACAGTTTCTGTGGCATTTTTCCCGAGCAGGAAACATCATTTACAGCTGCACACTATTCTCTTAAATCAGCCATCACACACACAAAAGACTGAGGTTCGAGTGAAACTACTTTTATGAATAAATTCGCTGTGACCAGAGAGAACCATCCCAGGCGATGCCACTGGGTGCACTAACTCAGAGCAAGTTGCTCCATGCTTGCCTAGCGGGGGGAAATGCATACTACAATTTTTTTTACATTTTTTTACATTTTTTTACATTTGGGGTACTCCTTCATATATAATAATGACTGCTTACCTCCAAAAAAGGAGCCTTTGTAGTGCAGTGGTTAAAGTGCTTGGCTGCTAATCAAGAAGTCTGTGGTTCAAATCTACCAGATGTTTTGAGGGACAAAGATGTTGCAATCTGAAGTCTTAAGGATTGTAGCTTTGGAAACTCTCAGGGGCAGTTTGAATCTACCAGAGAACGTCTCTGTAGTCAGAATCGACTCAGTGGCAATTAGTCTGGTTGTTCCTTTAATATTTTCCATGAGTTTCTGATCAAGATGGCTAAAAAGGTTATGCATGACACACTGTGAAAGCAGAACCAGGAAGTTCATGATTTCATATGAGTGTGTAGTAACTCACTTGTGATCCACTAATCCTGTTTGTAGCAAGGCCTCCTTGCCAAGGGAGAGGTGCTATAGCAAAATGGGTCTTTGACTGCACATCTTTTCAAAATATTTCATATTTCTATGATAATTCAGCATAATGAGAATTGCTGACATTGAGAGTCAATGCTTAACAGAATTACTGGACTAAATAACATTAAGGAAATGAAATAAACATGTTTTAAAATTGAGGCACAGCTAAGAAGTGATGCAAGTGAAATCTGCTTTTGCTGGAAACATGGACATTGAGAATCCGGAATGGCACTTTATTAATGTTTTCTCTGACGTTGGGCTACTCACAAGCTCCTCTGTCTTCATTCATTGCACCCCCAGGATGCTTACACCCACCCACAACATAGCCCAGATGCAGTTCTAGAAGGTCACATTTTTTTTAATGGAGAAATGCACAAAGATGATTATTTTCTTTTGTTGGATAAAAAGCTGAAAAGAAATAATGGGGATTATTCATGGGCTTTAGGGTGGGAGATACTCTGTCCATTTTGTAGAAACGTGGCACAACTTTATCAATCTACTTCTATTTCGTTTGTTTATAGTGCTGTTGCCAACTCAAGTTAAATGTTAAAGACAGTTGCTGGCCTTCCATCATGTACAGCTTGCTAATCATAAGGACCATCCCCTTAAGGAAGAAACACAGGAATACAATAGAAAGAATCACTATTCATGCT
This sequence comes from Tenrec ecaudatus, assembly GCF_050624435.1. Classification (NCBI taxonomy): domain Eukaryota; kingdom Metazoa; phylum Chordata; class Mammalia; order Afrosoricida; family Tenrecidae; genus Tenrec; species Tenrec ecaudatus. Next base: position 61,137,449 of record NC_134542.1, on the reverse strand, counting down.
GTGTGCTGAAACATTATTAATTTCCTTCCTTGTTTACAATGTTCTTCTAACTCTGTACCTTTTCCTAATTCTCACTAAGTAGAATAAGTGCCCAGGTATTTAGGAACATCTGACTCAGGACAGGGGACAACTTGTACTTGACCTTTAATGTTATAGAAATTTGGCCCAACTTTGAAAAGATTGAACTGACCTCTAAAAGAAACAAACAAAAAATCCCAGATCCCTTCCCATCAAACATTCCCACTTAAACGGACCCTGGGGGCACAGTGGTTAAAGCACTCAGTTGGGAAGCTAATGGTCAGTTACCAGCCACTTCCTGGGACTAAGATATGGTAGTTTCTCTGTAAAGATTACAGCTTTGGAAACCCTATGGGGCAGTTCTACTCTGTCCTATAGGGTCGAGTTTGAGTTTCTTTCTTTTAAAAAAATCATTTTATTGGGGGCTCATACAACTCTTATCACAATCCATACTTATATCAATTGTGTAAAGCACATTTGTACGTTCGTTGCCCTCATCATTCTCAAAACATTTGCTCTCCACTTAAGGCCCTAGCATCAGCTCCTCATTTTTCTCCTCCCTCATGAACCCTTGATAATTTATAAATTATTATTTTGTCATAACTTACACTGTTCAACATCTCCCTTCACCCACTTTTCTGTTGTCCATCCCCCTGGGAAGAGGTTATATGTGGATCCCTGTAATCAGTTCCCCCTTTCCACCCCACCCTCCCTCCACCCTCCTAGTATCACCACTCTCACCACTGGTCCTGTAGGGATCATCCATCCTGGACTCCTTGTGTTTCTAGTTCCTATCTGTACCAGTGTACATCATCTGGTCTAGCCAGATTTGTAAGGTTGAGTTGGGATCAGGATAGTGGGGGGTAGGGGTGGGGCGGAAGAAGCATTTAGGAACTAGAGAAAAGTTGTATGTTCCATTGTTGCTACACTGCACCGTGACTGGCTCATCTCCTCCCCGAGACCCTTCCATAAGGAGGTGTCCAACTGGCCATAAATGGGCTTTAGGTCTCCCCTCCACACTCCACCCCCCCTCATTCACAATGATATGATGTTTTGTTCTTTGATGCCTGATACCTGATCCCTTCGACACCACGTGATCACGCAGGCTGGTGTGCTTCTTCCATGTGGCTTTGTTGCTTCTGAGCTAGATGGCCGCTTGTTTACCTTCAAGCCTTTAAGACCCCAGACGCTACATCTTTTGATAGCCAGGCACCGTCAGCTTTCGTCACCGCCGATTTTGTGTTTCTATGAGAATGAACCAACTCCTGCTTGCAGCAAATCAGTCACGTTCACTTGTTGCTCATGCAACTTTGAAGTCACTGGAAAGGTTTTGAGCCTTGATTTACACTAAAATAAGACTAAATAAGAACCATATGTATTTCTTCCAGCTTACCCACACATTTGACTTAAGGGTACATTTAAGAACAGATCTCATCTGTAACTTGGGACTAGCTGTCTTGATGTCTTGCCTCTTCTTTTGAATCATTTGTTGGCTATTTTAATATCATTTTCAATCCTTGTTCTTTTACCCAAGGAATTAGCAAACTCATGAGCCTTGGTCACTATTTACCTTAAAGCTTCATGAAACACTCAACTGATATGTACACGTGTGGGAGTTTATGTTTGATAAGTCTTCTTGTCTAAAAGGCATAATGCTATCCAATTAACTGAATTTACCTTAGAGCCCCATACAAATATTTTTTTACTACCTAGACAAATATATATATAGCTTAGTATCATCTTCAAATGTTATGAACATGTTCCCTAACATGTTCTTTATCCGGGACCCTAAGAGACAGTGAATCCTTTGAATTTTGGCTTGACCCCTTGAGTCACCATTCCAGAACAGTGATTCCTCAGTGAGAGCTACCCTTTGGTGCTGGTCTTGGTGAAGCATAGCTTGAGCACCTTCTCTGAATGACCTCGTGATTTAAGTATCTCAAAGTGATGTAAAAGCCATGTGGAGAAATACATTGTGTTATACAAGGTTAAGCTCTTTACCAGCTCCAGGATAGAGTGTAAGAGTCCAACTTCTAATATAAAGATTTCTTTCTACTACAACAACATGCAAAACAAAACAAAAACAAAAATGATCATAATGTGTTTGTGAAAATACCTCCTGGGGAAAGGATGTGACTGAGAAGCATAAGAGTGTGTGCATTATTTGGGTAAAAGTATGATATAGTACCCTTAGCTTCTTGTGAGGAGGTGTGTGTGTATAATGTATTTTTATACACATAACAGATTCCTTCCATGTTCGTTTTTCAAAACTGCCTCTGTCCTCAGAGCTTGTTTACAAAAATGCCTCCCAGAGGGAGAGACTAGTTGGTAAACAAAGGTAGAATGTGGATATTGTTTGTGTAAAAATAAGACAATTGGATGAATCTTCAACTTGAAAAAAATTTTATACTTATTTTCCTGTTTATCACTCTTAAACACCCCAACAAGGTTCATTTATGGAGACCTAATCTTTGCCTAAACCAGTAAATGATGATTGGTCTTGTACCAATAAGGGGAGAGGGAAGTATGACTTTACTATCTTTTCTTTCATCATATTGAATATTTGTGAGCATTTGAACTGTACCAGAAGTAAACAACCATTTTCCCCCTTACGTGGGTTTCCTGTTATCATGCCTGATATGAAGCCACACTATCCGAGCAGGCGTTGGTCCCTTTCTGAAGGATTAATAATATATTATTTTGTTGACTTTAGTATTTCTATGTTTATCAAAAAGTATGCCTAATCCAGGTTATTCTCTCTCTTCTTTCTGGCATTACTTATTAGATTTAGTCTTTGGCCCTGTTTAAGAGTTTTATTTTTAAAGATTATAAAACAGCAACAAATACCACATATGAATAAGTGACATTTTAAAGACAAGCTTAATTTTGAACAGCACTTTTGTTTCATTAATTTGTTTGACCCTAACAATATTTCTCCAAGTGAATCAGGAATAACATTTCTCATAAAAGGTAAACACAGATTAAGATCTCCACTCAGCAGCTACTGGGGCCTTAAGAGATATCTTCTCATTAAATGGAAAAGAGAGTGAAGGAAATTTAGAAGTCTGGAAACAATTAGTCTAAAGAATAATGGAGCTAAGTATTAAGGTAGCAAATGGATATTGAGCTTCTACTCAAGGCCTCGCTCAACACAAGAACTTTTTGCTGTAATAACCTGACATTCTGTGATGCTCACCTTCCTGACATGACCACTGAAGACAAAATGGGTGCATAAGCACATGTGAAGACAGCTGATGGTACCTGGCTATTAGATGATACAGTATTTGAGGTCTAAATGGCTTGAAGTTAAACAAGCGGCCATCTAGTCGGGAAGAAACAAAGTGCACAGGGAAGAAGCACACCAGCCTGTGTGATAATAATGTGTCGACAAAATCAGGCATCAGAAGACCCAAAGCAAACGATCATATAGATGTGAATGAGAGGGTCAGAGTGGAGACTCAAAGCCCATCTGTACACAATTGGACCTCCCCTCACAGATGGGTCAACATAAAAGGAAACATCTAGTCAGGGTGCAGTATAGCACCGATGAAACACACAACATTCCTACAGTTCTTTAATGCTTCCTCCCAGCCACTATCATGACCCACTTCTACCTCACAAATCCAGCTTGACTGGAACATGTGCACTGATACAGAGGAGAGCTCTGGACACACAGAATCCAGGGCAGATAAACCCTTCAGGAACAATAATGGTAGTAGTGAGATCATGAGTGTAGGGGAAGGGGAAAGGTGGGGAAGAAGGGAGAAACAGTGGGAACTGATTGTGATGCCCACCCCACCAGGGGAATGAACAACAGAAACGTGAGTGAAGGGAGACAGTGGGCAGTGTAAGATATGAAAATAACAATAATTTATAATTTATCAAGGGGTCATGAGGGTGGCAGGGTAGAGGAGGGAGTGAGAAAAGAGCTGTTTCTAAGGACTCAAGTAGAAAGAAAATGCTTTGAAAAGGATGGTGGCAGCATATGCACAAATGTGCTTGGCACAACTGGTGTATGGATTGTTATCAGAGCTGTGAGAGCCCCCAGTAAAATGATTAAAGCAGAAAAGAAGAATGGAGCATGGTCTCCACCACGCTGAGACTAGGAGAACTAGATGGGGCCCAGTTACCACAGCTGACCACTCTGAAAGGGATGACAATATGGCGTGCACATATGTAAATATATTTATACATGAGGATGGGGAAATAGATCTATATGCAGATATTTAGAGGTTTAGTACTGAGGTAGCAGATGGACATTGGGCCTCTACTCAAGTACTCCCTCAATGCAAGAACACTGTTCTATCAAACTGGCATTCCACGATGCTCACCTTCCCGACACCATTGCTGAAGACAAAGCAGGTGCATAAACAAACAGGGTGAAGAAATCTGATTGTGCCAGGTTATCAAAAGATATAGCATCTGGGGTCTTGAAGGCTTGTAGATAAACAAGCAGCCATTTAGTTGAGAAGCAACAAAGTTCACATGGAAGAAGCACATCAGCCTATATGATTACGAGGTGTCGAAGAGATCAGGTATCAGGCATCATAGAACAAAAAATCATACCATTGCGAATGAGGGGGCATGCAGAGTGGAGACCCAAAGCCCATCTGTAGGCAACTGGACATCCCCTTACAGAAGGGTCATAGGGAGGAGATAAGCCAGTCAAGGTGAAGTATAGCAACTATGAAACATACAACTTTCCTCTAGCTCTTTAATGTTTCCTTCCCCGACTATCATGACCCCAATTCTACTTTACAAATCCGGTTAGATCAGAGGATGTACACTAGTACAGATAAGAATGGGAAACACAGAGAATCCAGGACAGATAAACCCCTCAGGACCAATAATGAGAGTATCGATACCAGGAGGGGAAGGTGGGGTAGAAAAGGGGAACCAATCACAAGGATCTGTATATAACCCCCTCCCTGGAGGATGGACAACAGAACAGTGGGTGAAGGGAGATGTTGGACAGTGTAAGACATGACAAGATAATAATTTATAAATTATCAATAGTTCGTGGGGTGAGGCTGCGGAGGGAGGGGAAAAATGGGGAGGTGATACCAAGGGCTCAAGTAGTAAGAAAATGTTTTGAGAATGATGATGGCAACAAATGTACAAATGCGCTTGACACGATGGATGTATGTATGGATTGTGATGAGTTGTAGAAGCCCCCAATAAAATAATTTTTAAAAGAAACTAAAAACAAACAAACAAAAAAGAAATGATGATAATAGCAGTCCTGGATAGAATGAAGGAAAAAAGTTGGAACAAATGAAAGAAAAAATTATGATCGAGTTTTGGCAATAGATGTACGAATGTGCTTGACACAATGGATGGATGGATGGATGGATGGATGGATGGATGGATGGATTGTGATAAGAGTTGTACACACTCCCAATAAAATGATTTAAAAAATAATAAATAAAATATTTTTTAAATGATCAAGTTTAATGAATGACAGTGATAGCCTAAAATCCGTTTACACAGTCCTTATTTAGATTAAGCCTCCACTGAATTCCTTTGACCATTCCAGAGTGAGGTGACAACCTTGCTCAAAGACAGTGCATCAAAAAGGGAATTGATGCAGATACCTCAGTGCCATTGAGTCAATTCTGACTTATGGTGACCTGTAGGACAGGGTTGAACTGTCCCTGCAGGTTTCCTAGGCTGTAACTCGTTACAGGAGTGGAAAGCCTTATCTGTCTCCCAATGAAAACACAGCTAGGTTACATTTTAATATCTTATCATGTGATTTCCCTGTGGCCCATTTTTAATTTGTTCTGGTTTGTATTCATTTCTGCTTTCTTTTGGATTTAGGGTCTTCCATGTTTTATTTTGTTATGTTGTTTGGGGAGTGGGGTTTGTGTATGATGAAATCCATGATAGGCAAATCTATAGAGATAGTAATTAGATTCTTGGTTTATTAGGGTTATGGCAGGGAAAGTTGGAGAAATTGGGAAGCTAATAACAAGGAGCACAGAAATGGAGGAAATGTTCTAAAAATGATGATTTGGTAATATATTCAAACCATGGAATTTTATGGCACAAGAATTATGTCAATAAACTGTTATATTAAAAAAAACATCAGTTTTATTGGTTGGGTAGAGACTGGTGGAACCCCCAGAATATGATCCTTATTCACTCTTCAGGTTTGAATTGAACTCATCCCTGGGACAATTTTCAGTCAGTAATTAGAGAGGACTTTAAAGAGAACAATCAAACTAGTGAAGTGTACACATTCTTGGGTATTCAACCATTGGAGATTTAAAGGGCAGATTTACTCAGGGACGAAGTTCAGGAGGGCTAGGAAAGAAGGGGAAATCGAAGCAGGAAGCGGGGGAGTGGGATAAGGGTCTTACAGCCTAGGGACTGCAATCAATGACATGAAACAAACTGTGAGTTGTTAAATGGAAAACAAATTGGCTCTATATACGTTCACCTAATTCAGTATAAAAAGTTAAAAGACAGAGATCTTCATTCGAAAGGTGAATAAAATTAATAAAATAAAGAAAAAAAGACAGCAAAAGATTTACCTCCGGACATGCAAAATCAGAAGTGCAATCTGACTCACAGCTCTTAGTTAGATCTACAAGAAGAGGCTTCCCCCTCTCTAGCATCATCAGGCCCTAAAGCTAAATGTGTTCAGCAAAGGAAAACATGCATCAACCATTTGCATCGCTGATCTAAAGCTGTTTGGCTTTCTATTCTGTTTCATCAAGACTAATTGCTATGCCTTAAGTCATTTTATTTTATTTTAAAAATCATTTTATTGGGGGCACATACAGCTCTTATCACAATCCACACATACATCTATTGTGTCAAGCACATTTGTACATTTGTTGCCATCATCATTGTCAAAACAATTTCTTTCTACTTGAGCCCTTGGTATCAGCTCCTTATTCCCCTTGCCCCCTGCCATAAACCCTTGATAATTTATATTATCACTATTTTTTCATGTCTTACACTGGGCTGATGTCTCCCTTCATCCACTTTTCTGTTGTCCGTCCCCCTGGGGGACATTATGATGTAGATCATTGTGATCTGTTCTCCCTTTCTCCCCTCACCTTCCCCTCCTGGTATGGCTACTCTCCATATTGGTCCTGAGGGGTTTATCTGGTAAAGATAAGAGCTTTTGACACATGGAATCCAGCACAGATAAACACTTCAGGAACAGTCATGGGAGTAACAATCCCATGAGGGTAGGGGAAGTTGGGAGGGGTACAAGGGGGAACCAATCGCAATGATTGACATATCACCACCACCCCCACCACCGTGAGGGGGACGAACAAGAGAAACATGGCGGAAGAGAGACAGTGGATGGTGTAAGATATGAAAATAATAATAATTTATAATTTATTAAGGGGTCACAAGGGTGGGAGCTAGGGCGGGGGGAGGTAAAAAAGAGGAGCTGATATCGAGGGCTCAAGTAGGATGAAAATGTTTTGAAAATGATGATGGCAACATATGTATAAATGTGCTTGATACAATTTGTGTATGGATTGTTATAAGAGCTGTAAGAGCCCCCAATAAAAGTATATATATATAAAATTAAATATAAAGCTCTTAGGGGGATTCTGGTTTTTTTGGGTGCCCCTCATATTCCTTTGTTCTGTTCATACAAGTGCCTCTTGGTTCATGCACAGGTTCCGCATGAGAAAATTGTTTGGAGTTCCCATTCTTCTCAATGTAAAGCACAATTTGTTATCATCCATATCTGCAAATGCCTTTGCAGAGCCATTGAAACAGAAGTACAAATCTTTCTGGCACGTTCTCCTTTCAGCCAAGACCCACAGGACACCAGCAATGCTACCCTCACACTCCATCTTCTTCTGAATCTGGCTCGGCTTTCAGGCGGCTCCCCGTTGAGGTACTTTTGCAACCATATCTGAATTATTTAGCAAAACTTTAGGTTCATATGATATTAATGATATTGCTAGATAATGTCCACATTTTGTAGGGTCACCTTTCTTTGATATGGGTACAACTATGGCTCTCGTCCAGTTGGTGGGCCAGGCAGCTGTCTTCCAGATTTGTCGACACAGGCAAGTGAATGCTTCCAGTTCCTCATCCTCTTGTTGCCACATTTCAATTGACATTTCATCAGTTCCTGGGGTTTTGGGTTGTTTTCTTTTCAAATGTCTTCAGTGAAACTTTTATATCTTCCTCAGTGCATTGATCCTTGATCATATGCTACCGGTTAGTGGTTGAACGTAATCCAATTATTTTTGGTTCAATGACTCTGTATGAAGGTTTTTAGTATTGCTTAATATTATGGTAATAGGAAGTAAGAAAGCTTGAAAGGTAATTTGGGGTCAAATTGTGGATGGCCTCAAATGCCAGAAGACAATAATGGAGATTGTGATTGCTTTCAACGGAGATGTGATGTGCAGGGAAGTATTATGGGATTCTCAGTTTGCAGAATGAATTGGAAAAGGAATAACACAGAGCACTGGTTCTCAACCTGTGGGTCGTGCCCCCTTTGGGGGGTCAAATAACCCTTTCACAGGGGTCGCCTAAGACCATCGGAAAACATATTTCCAATGGTCTTAGCAACTGAGATACCACTTTTTCTATCCATCTCCAGGCAGGTACACCCACATGCAGACATGCCCACCTACCAGTACTGGCATGAAGAGTGTTACCGATGCTACACCATGCTTCAAGACAAAATTTCATTTATTTGGAATTAGAAATAAATATTTCACAATATATAATTACATATTGTTTTTAGATTAATCACTATGCTTCAATGATGCTCAATTTGTAACAATGAAAACACATCTTGCATATCAGATATTTACATGACAATTCATAACAGTAGCAAAATGACAGTTATGAAGTAGCAATGAAAATAGTTTTATGGTTGGGGGTCACCACACATGAGGACCTATATAAAAGGGTTGTGGCATTAGGAAGGTTGAGAACCACTCACATAGAGGAGCCTAGTCTAGTAATCAAGGACAATTCTCCAAACTATGGAGGTAATTATAATATTTGGTTTTTATGAAAAATAAGAAGACAGGTTTACCTTATAGTTTTGAAGTCTGAAGATGAATCATTGATGTAAATCTTTTAAATTACTTTGGAATTAATTGAGGTTTGCTGTTAGACAAAACTTGAATACGACAGATGACTATGCTGGATGAAAGAAAGTGTGTCCTGCTTGACCTCTGTTGAAGAAGCTTGGGTGAGGTGGTGGGCTAAGTGTGGGACTCCACTAGTCGCTCTGTGGGAGATACAAGGGGCTGTCTGTTCCCTTAAGAATCTACCATCCTCAGAAACCATATGGAGCAGTTCTGTCTGCAGGGCCACCATGAGTCAGAATCCACTTGTTGACCGTGCATTTAGTTGATTGCCCTTTTTCAGTGCCTAGTGTGCTTGTGGTATCTCCATTTCTGCCCTAGCAAAATCTGCTCTGATAAAAAATCTGATATAGCCATTTACTCTTTCGTAAGAGGTTTCCAGGAGTACCTGATGTTCTTTTACATGCTTGTGTAAGACAAGATTTATCTCTGAGCCGACGTTGCTGCTTTCTACCTCACATACACACAAATAATACAGAATAAACTTCTATCTCTGGTTAAGGCCACAGCAGTCTGTGGGAGTTCTTCAAAAATAAACATATAAGAAAGAAATTTGACCGGCTGTTAGGATCAAAAACATTTTCACCCCTGGGAAAAAAGTGTCTGCAAGAAAAAACAAACTACATATAATCTGGCTGTATAAACACAATAACCCATAAAGTATAAACCCCAAGGGGAGAATCTCTCAGTTCTAAACTATTTCATCCTCTGTTAAGGAATGAAAAATGTTTTATTTTAGTTGGCACAGGGAGTGAACATAATATAGGTTCTTTATTTTTTAGAGTGGTAGGAAAAACTCTCCTTTAAAAATATCAATGAATTACCTTGACAAGAAGAAAACGTCTTCTGACAACCCTGCAATTCCACTTCTGATGATAGCATCGGGAGGACTCAAAAAGGCATGCCCCTCAGGACTGTGGGCTGTGGAGCTTCCTCCTGTAGTGCGAGGACATCACGCTGAATAGTGACTCTTCCACTGAGTGGAGGGTCATCTGCATCAAACTCTTCCCACTGAAGAGCCAATTTATTATCCTACAGATAATCAAAAGGATTACATTTCTCTTTTGTCAGTGAGTAAAATTACTATCAAGCTTATTGCTTCTTGATAGCTATTATGAAAGTGAAAAGATGTCACTCAATTTCCCCTTACCCATACATTATACATAAATAATCATTCCTTTGAGTTTACATGGTTTGCCAAATTTAGAGCTACAGTTGAGTATGTTGTTACTCTCTCTTTCACACACACACACACACACACACACACACACACACACACACACACACAAACTTCTACTTGCAATAGATCTTGTTGCTAGGTGCCAGTGAGTTCCTTGCAACTCATAGCAACCTTATGTACAACAGAATGAAACACTGCTAGTCCGCTGCCATCTTCGCAATTAATCTCCCTGAAGGTCTTTCTCTTTCTTTTTTCTTGATAGCAGTGAGTTTGAAGATAACTGTGATTTTACTCCCTGACACTAAGATCCACCAGGGAACTGGAAGACCCATAGGTTGGCTAGAATAAGCAAATTCCCTCGTTGATGGTGTGGTCTTTAAAACATCCTATGTAGAACTTGGGATGGTGTCCCCATGATTAGACCTTCACGCGGAGCTACGGTGCAAAAGGGCAGGTCAGCAGGTAGCCCTTGAAGGTGGCTTTTGTGAGCCCTCAGTGCCACTCAGAACTAGCACACAAAGTGGCTCATTCGCTCCAAGACGTGGCCCACTCCCCGTTGGCTGCAGTGGGGCCTAGATCTTTTCATTATTTTTGCATCTGGCGTCCTGTTTTTTCAGATGGCACACTGCTTCCCTGCAAGAGGTTTCTTCAGGTTCACACCTGTTAGCTTCCATACTGTTCTCAGCAGGACTCATCCTCTGACCTCATCCTCACCCCACTTGGGTGATTCCTTCTAACTTGACCCGTGATTCAATGGGAGGCTTCAAAGCTTTTTTATGGATGATATCTCAAATAATAAAATAGTGCTAGACTGACTCTAATTAAATTTTCAGTTTATTAGGAATTTTAATCCCTTTCCATGAGCAAATTGGAATACTACTTTTGATCCCACAGCATTGGGATTTTCTTTAAAAATTAGAAAGAATGTGTTGATCATCCCTGGCATTGAGTGCCTTCAAATGAGAAATAAATAAGATCTAATACTTTCAAACACACCATCTTAAAATAAGCAGAATAAAGGATATATTATGAAGGTTATAGTCAGAAGGTCAGACAATGTCTTTGAGAACATATTAAGTATAGGATGCCCTTTAGCAGAATTCCTTGTTCTCCTCGCAATTGCCCTTGCATTCCTGCCTCCTGGTCGACTATGTGATTTTATACAGGCTTCTGTGTTGGGGTGTGCTTTGAACTCTCCAAGGGCCTCCTGGCTATCCTCTCAGGACTGGCTCTTGGCTCATGGGTTGATTGATTTTATTGACCCTGAGTAATTTCTTTTCTCACCTCTCTCTGACCCCACTTTATGTTGTGAAAAACAAACCCAAACCAGATGGGTCTAGAAAAAAGAATAAAAGGAGGGGCAGGGAGGGTCTGTTGCTGGGTGCCATCGAGTCAGTTCCCCTCCACAGCGACCCTGTGCCAATGGAACGGATGGATGGTCCTGCCCCATCCCTACAATAGAGCAGCGGTTTGCAACCTGTGGGCCTTGACCCCTTTGAGGGTTGAACGACCCTTTCACAGGGGTCGCCTGATTCATAACTGTAGTAAAATTACAGCAAAACTAATTTTATGGTTGGGGTCACCACAACATGAAGAACTGTACTGAAGGGTCACGACATTAGGAAGGTTGAGAACCACTGCAATAGAGGAAGTGTAGTGGTTAAAAAGTGGGAGGAAACGTCAGAAGAAGAGCAGGAAGAAGTTACCATATGTCTTTGCTTAAAATTCTAGTCTTCTAATATGTGAAAAGTATTTTCCAAAGTATATTTAAAAAGCAGATTTTTCTCTTTTACATAGCAGGTATAGGGGTGCCATGGGAACACTGAGTCGGTAAAGAGCAGGCCATCTAAAACGTATTACTCAAAGTAACTTAGACTTTTTCAAGCCTTAAGAGATTTGATTGCTGGAGGCTGGAAGTGGGCCATGGCTCAGTTCAACTGGAAAGAGGTGTGTGCATTCCCAGTACGTTCGCAGAAACTTTCTTATAGCATAATCTAAACCAGCGGGAAGTAAATTCAACTTCCTCTTAAAAACAACAAATAGGATATGGTGAGTAGAGAGAGGACTAAGGGCTACAGGTAGGGTACACAGACAAATTACTTCTTTAGTAAGTTTTCCTGAATATGGAGTAGGGATTCCTAAAAGAATGTGCAGTCTTAAACGAGCCAAAGGTACAGTTAAGCAGAGCTGACTCATTTTTTACTGAAACCAATGATTCAGTTCTTTGTAGGTTCGGAAGGAATCATGTGCACTGCCAAAGTACTAACTTCACCCCTGTGTCCCAGGTGGCCTGAGAGAACTGAGAAAAAAAGAGGTGAAAAGGCCAATGGAGATGTGAGTTAATTTCTAAGCTATGATGACATGGAGCGCTAATGGTGCTGTGGGTTAGGCATGGCGCTGCTGCTAACCCAGAGATTGTCTGTTTACACCCCCAGGTGCTGTGCAGGAGAAAATCAGGCTGTCTGCTCCCACAAACATTTACAGTCTCAGAAACTCCAAACAGGGTCACAATCCGTAGGAACTGACTCGATGGTGCTGTTGTTTAAGCTACAATGTCAATAATATTGTTATTCTAAATACAAATCATCCTGGAAATGGCTTACTTTTAAACTACCACAAACTTAAGTGCAATGATAAAAGCAGCCTTGAGTCTAAGATGGTAATGAGCCTGATCTTATAACAAATAACTTGGATCACATAAGTTGTACAAAATTTAGCTACCCCAATTTTTTTTGTGTGTGTGTATACACACACACACACACATATATACATATACACACATATATCTTTTTTTATGATCATGTTGATTTATTTTATTTTTATTTTTTTAAATTTTAACAATTTATTAGGGGCTCATACAATTCTTATCACAGTTCATACATATACATACATCAATTATATAAAGCACATCCATACATTCCCTGCCCCAATCATTCTCAAAGCATTTGCTCTCCACTTAAGCCCCTTGCATCAGGTCCTCTTTTTTTTTCCCCTCCCTCCCCTTTCCCCCCTCCCTCATGTGCCCTTGGTAATTTATACCTCGTTATTTTGTCATATCTTGCCCTATCCGGAGTCTCCCTTCCCCCCTTCTCTGCTGTCCCTCTCCCAGGGAAGAGGTCACATGTGGATCCTTGCAATCAGTTACCCCCTTCCAACCCACTCACCCTCCACTCTCCCAGCATCATCCCTCACACCCTTGGTCCTGAAGGTATCATCCACCCTGGATTCCCTGCACCTCCAGCCCTCATATGCACCAGTGTACAGCCTCTGTCCTATCCAGGCCTGCAAGGTAGAATTCGGATCATGGTAGTTGGGGGGAGGAAGCATCCAGGATCTGGGGGAAAGCTGTGTTCCCCATCGGTACTACCTCGCACCCTAATTAACCCATCTCCTCTCCTAAACGCCTCTATGAGGGGCTCTCCATTGGCCGACACTTGGGCCTTGGGTCTCCACTCTGCACTTCCCCCTTCATTTAATATGGTATATATATACATATACATATACACATATATACACACACTTATATCGTTGTTGTTTTTTTTGCATGATGCCTTATACCTGGTCCCTTGGCACCTCGTGATCGCACTAGCTACCCCAATTTTATAGGCAATGGATTTGGAAATTTGCATTGTAAAGTATAGGAGTCACTTTCACACTGTGAATATATGAATAAGAAAACATCAGATACTTCATTAAAAATGTATCAACAGAGGATGCACAGCGGTGCAGCAGGGATCTGGAAACACAGGGAATCTAGGACAGATGAACCCCTCAGGATCAGCGGTGCAAGTGGTGATACCGGGAGGGAAGGGGGCATAGAAAGGGAGAACCGATCTCGGGGATCTACATGTAACCTCCTCTCTGGGGGATAGGCAGCAGGAAGGTGGGTGAAGGGAGACGCTGGGCAGTGTAAGATAAGATAAAATAATAATTTATAAATTATTAAGGGTTCATGAGGGAAGGGGGAGCGGGGAGGGAGAGGGAGGGAAAAAAAGGAAAATGAGCTGATTTCAGGAACCCAAGTGGAAGGTAAATATTGAGAATGATGAAGGCAACAAATGTATAAGGGTGCTTTACTCAATTGATGTATGTATGGATTGTGAAAAGAGTTGTATGAGCCCCAATAAAATGATTTATTTAAAATATGTATCAAAACATGAATTTATGTCTAATTTTTTTGAGACTTTGGTTTACAAATAGTGGCTTTATACACTACGTCTTTGTGGCAAAAGCATTGACTCCATCGAGTTGTCTAATACTTCCGCAGTGAACACAGAGGGGATCCTTGTAGAACAACAGCTCTTGTTAGGACAGCAGCTCTCAGTGTGGGGTCCAGGAACCCCTGGGGTCCTCAAGGTCTCTCCCTGGGGTCAATGAATCAAAACTACTTTCATCATAATTCTCAGACATTATTTTCTTGTTTCACTTTCATTCTCTCATGAGTGTAAAGAGATTTCCAGAAGTTACACAGCATGTAATAGCTTAACAGATTCAGTTCTCTGTAGGCTCTGAAGGAGTCTTGTGTAATGGCAAAGACTTATCCCATCTTTTTACCCCAGGTGGCCTGATTTCAGAAACAGATATAAAAATCTATTTTTGCAATTTTGCTATATTTGTTAAAATCTGCTATTAATGTCTATTAAGCAAGACATTAAAATATTTGCAAAATTATAAAGGGATAGTGTTCATTCACTATCTTTTTATGGATAATAAAGTTATTTAAAATAAAATATAAGAGTTATATTAATACATACTGTCTTATAATTATTGATTTAAAATAAATGTTAAGGAATATTTAAATATTTCTCCATTTTAATTATATCTACACAGAGAGATAAACAGAGGCCTCAATTTTTAAGATTAAAAGGCAGTTTTAAAAATCAAAAAACCTTAAGAACCACTGCTTTAGAGTGCTAATTGACAAATGTCAAATCTTGATTTTTTTTATGTTCTAGAGAAAATAATTATTTTCAAATGACTTTGAATATTATTTCCAAAATACATGCACATCTATTATTTTAAAATAAATCAAAGAGACAGGCCTGTCTGAAATTATTCCCCTTTCAAATATGAAGAAATCAAGAAGTACATTAGCAGCAGAAGGGTAGTAGCACATCAAGCACTTAAAAAAAAAATTTTATTTGGGGCTCATACAACTCTTTTTTTTTATTTTAACAATTTATTAGGGGCTCATACAATTCTTATCACAGTTCACACATATACATACATCAATTGTATAAAGCACATCTGTACAGTCTTTGCCCTAATCATTTTTTTCTCCTCTTTTCTTTTTTTACATTTTATTAGGGACTCATACAACTCTTATCACCATCCATACATATACATACATCAATTGTATAAAGCACATCCATACATTCCCTGCCCCAATCATTCTCAAGGCATTTGCTCTCCACTTAGGGGCTCATACAACTCTTATCCCAATCCATACATATATCCATTGTGTCAAGCACATTTGTACATTTGTTGCCTTCATCATTCTCAGAACATTTAGTTTCTGCTTGAGCCCTTGATATCAGCTCAATTCTCTCCTCTCCCTGCCCCCCTTCCCTCATTAACCCTTGATAATATATAAATTATTATTATTTTGCCATGCCACTTTCCGATGACTCCCTTCACCCACTTTTCTGTTGCCCATCCCCCAGGGAGGAGGTTATATTTAGATCTTTGTAATTGGTTCCCCCTTTCAACCCCTCCTTTCCTCTACCCTCCCGGTATTACCACTCTTACCACTGGTCCTGAAGGGATCATCTGTCCTGGATTCTCTGTGTTTCCAGTTCCTAGATGTACCAGTGTACATCCTCTGGTCTAGCCGGATTTGCTTCTTTCATGTGGGTTTTGTTGCTTCTCAGCTAGATGTTACTATCAAGCCTCTAAGACTGCAGATGCTCTATCTTTTGATAGCCAGGCACCATCAGCTTTCTTCACCACATTTGCTTATGTACACATTTGTCTTCAGCGATCGTGTCGGGAAGGTGAGCATCATGGAATGCCAATTTAATAGAACAAAGTGTTCTTGCATTGAGAAAGTACTTGAGTGGAGGCCCAATGTCCATCTGCTACCTTAATACTAAACCTATAAATATATGAACATAGATCTATTTCCCCACCATCATATGTAAATATATTTACATATGTACATGCCTGTATTTGGACCTCGATAAATGCCATTTACCTCCTAGTTATTTCCTCTATTTCCTTTTATTTTCCTCTTGTCCCACTATCATGCTCAACTTTCATTTGGGTTTCAATAATTCCTCTCAGTTACTTTGCCCTCAATCAATCCCTATCAGGCCTCTTACACTCTCCTTGCCACTGATTTTGGATCACTTGCTGTTCCCTTGTTCTTGTGTTAACACCACTTCCTTTCCCCCACCTTCCCCTCTCCCATGTCCCCCTGAAACTGTGGATCCGTTGATTTCTCCTCCAGATTGTTTATCCATTTTATCTCGATAGATCTGCAGAGATAATAATATGCACAATAACAAGACAGAGCAAAACAAAACAACAAAACATCAACAACAAAAAACAATGACATACACACAAAAAAGAAAAGCCTGTAAAAAGTTCAAGGTCTGTTTCTTGACCTTTAGGAGTGTTTTCCAGTGGAGTCTGATGGGGTGCCACGCCTTGGCCCCAAAGTCTATTTTTGGTACTCCCTTGGGATTTCCTTGCTCTGCTCCCCTTGCTGTTCTGTTGCACGCCCTTAGTGTTTTCCTCAGTGTGGTGGGATCAGATTGGGTGCAATTCCCACACTGTGTCTACAGTGTTATCCCCTGTAGGGTTATGGGTCAGTGAGAGACGTTGTGTCTCGTAGTGTGGCTGGGCATATGGTCCTATCTGTGCATTGGCTGCTCTGAGAGGGAATATCATCCTCATGGCTTGGTGAGCCAGGATGTGCTCTGCTCTCTCTTCCTCCCCCTTCTTCTGCTCCCGTGGGCTCTGATCAAACTTGTCCCTCTCCCTGAGCTGTAGCTTCTGTGCTGTCCTTTGAGGTAAATTATTCTGTGGAGAGAAGCGCTGTCCATGTAATTGGGTTTGGGGCCGGCCCCTCAGATCTCTCTATTGGTTCCCTGCTTCATGCTGCTATGTTGTATTCACATCGTGGAGCATCAGCTTGAAGTCTGGTCCCTCTTTCTCTGTGGAGATATAAACAATACCTTGCCCTTGCATGGGTTAATGCCCTGGTTCCCCCACTACCATTTCTTTCTCCACACCCCCACCCCCTTTTTAATTGGCTACCATACGCATCCCGCGATTTGGTCTGGCCCCTGCCATACTACCTGGACATCACCCCAGGAATGTTTGTGTACAGTATCTTTTTCCCTATGCTTCTTTTGCATTTTTAAGCTTATCTCAGCGAACTCATGTTGTACGTGTCCTTTGTACTTGGCTTACTTTGCTTAGCATAATTTCCTCCAGTTCTTCCCATGCGACGATGTATTTCATGTGTTTATCACTGCTTTTTAGTCATGTGTAGTACTCCATTGTATGTAAGTACCACAGTTTATTAATCTATCCATCTACTTATGGAAATGTGGGTTGCTTCCAACTCCTTGCAACTGGCATATCAAGTGCTTTCAACTGTGCCCCAATGTTTGGGCTGGTTACTTCAATCAATTTCCCATATCAGACTTACTTTCATGTGTTGTGGTATACTGAAACAGAATCGTATCAAACGGCATATGCTGCAAACAGATCAAACATTTGCAGCCATTTCCATATTAGAGAGCTTCTGTCCAGCTACGCTAGCTCACTGTTACTTACAGGAGCTGATGGTTAACCACGGTTCAATGCTTTCCTAATATGAAAACACTGCTAACTTGTTTAGTTGGAATTCTTTGGGGCTTTCTTCATCCTCCTCTGCACAGCCTCTTTTTACAGCTCTCAGAAGGTTCCTAGGTAACTCCGAGAAGCCAGCTTTCACTCAGTCTAAGTACTGCTCTGTCTAGACTTGTCATGCTCACCACTCGGGTACTTTCAAAGCTCCCACTCCCTCAAAATCGTACTCCTGAGTTAAATTTGCAATGCCCCCGTGATTAGTCTTGCCTTACCTACTGACCGTATTTCCCTTCTTCCAGCATGGACAATCTTCAAGGTAGGCTCTCCTTCCTACACCCTCCTCATTCCAATTTCCATAATAACGAGCTCATCTTTTTTATGAGAAAATTTTAACGATTTAAGTAGAAAATGGGAAGGACTCCCCCCCCACACACACAGAAACGTTCAGGATCAATTTTACTTTTGCCACCAAAAAAGAATGATGTATATTTTCCTATTCCAACCAGATAGTTTAACGATCTCTCACAGAAATCCACTGGAGACTCAAACATTGACAACGATGACTGTTTTCACTGGATACCATGGCAGAGTGTCATGAGTCCAAGTTCCTAGTGGTTGCACCACTGAACACCAAATGTAAGAAACAACCTAATCTATAGTACCTTCAGGCTTCCACGTGAAGCCATCAGCCTCTTAGATGGGGTTTTCTCTTTCTGAAAGCAGCTCCTGAGTCCAGAGAATGCTCGAGATTCTTGAACCTTTCTTCTTTCAACTAGCCAAGAAACAGCTAAGGCTCCCACTCTTTTTTTGAGGCAAGTTAGGCTGAATCCCAGTCTCCAGGTGTGACACCAGTTTTGAAGATGACAGTAAATTGTCATCACATCCTTGCTGATGAAACACCAGTGCAGACAGTCTCATGTACAGGAAGACAAGCGAGTGGCCGACCCCTCTCAACTTTGGCCTAGAAGAAAATGATTGTGTGTGTGTGTGTGTGTGTGTGCGTGCGCGAGAGAGACCTTACACTTACAGTGGAAGATAGAGATGCAGTTTGGAGTCTTTGACAGGCTCTTGGTGGATCACAGCACAGACTCTTGGAATTTATCGTCTCACTCACTGAGACACAGCTTTTGGCTTGTTACTGGGCCTCAATAGAGACAAATACCTCACCATGGGCCACCAAATCACCATGATGCCTGAGCTGCCCATCATGATTTGGATTTTGGCTGAACCACGGCATTATTAAGTTGGAAGTGCACAGCACCACTCAATCATTAAATGGAAGTGGTGTATATGAGATCGGGCTCAAGCAAGACTTGCAGGTACAAGCAAGTTGTATGAAGAAGTCCAAATGCCTATGGTCTCCACTCCTGTTACATTACCCTCCTTCTCCTAATCTGCACCTATACCCTCATGGAGAGTCCCTTAAGATCAGTTGACTGTGGGAGAGAAACCTTGTGCTCCGCTTAGAGATGGTTCTGTATGATAAACAGGCACCACTTGAAAGTAGATGGTAACAGTATTGTAGCCCCTTCCTGAGACCTCCTTGAAGGGTAGTGGTGATGGGAAATCCTCCCAATGAGCAGAACTTAGAGCGGCAAAACTAGTTGTTCATTTTTCTTGGAAGGACAACTAGCGGATGTATGGCTATGTACTGATTTATGTGCTGTGACACATGGCTTGGCTGGATACTCAGGGACCTGGAGGAAACATGATTGGAAAGTTGGTGACAAGTTTCTCAGAGTAACCTAACCTCTGACAACCGCGAGGTCCATAAGTGCAATTGTATGGTTATAATATATAAAGATCATAGAAGATAAGAGACATAGGAGAGAAAGTAAAATAAAGGAGTCAGACACATTTTAAGGTAGCACGCTCACTTCCAGGATGGCCATGATCTCAGCAGCCAAGTCTGTGCAGAGAGCGTAGGACGAGGGCGTATATTTCCAATCACAGGTTATATATACTTAGGAGGTGTACAAGTCCCTCTGATTACAGGTGACCACACTGTAACAGGAATACACGTGACATGACAGGGATGAGCTGGGGGCCTACGCGTAATAGGAAGTGGCGGTACTAAGGGTACACAAGATGGGTGGACCCTAGAATCAAGATGTCAGCCTAACCTTAGCCCTCCTTGAGTTGACTTGACCTTGTCTCTGGGCTCTGCTTCAGGGAGACAATCCACTGTCCTTATCAAAAGGTAGTGGGTTCTACTTAGGGTGGGACAGACTATAGAGTCTGATTGCTCTAAATGGCTGAATGCCCTCAGGGAGATAACCTCTAAGCAGTTGATATTGACCTCCAAGTACAGTCATTACCATGGGTTGCATGCAGCATCTTAGGTTTGGCATATATTTGGGGTGACAACCTCGGGAAAAACCTTTTTACATCCCACAAAGGTAGTGTGGGGTAGTGTAGGGAAGAGTTATGTAGGTAAATCTTTCTGCAGAGGAAGATTTTAATAGTCAAGTGGCTAGAATGACAAGTTCTGTGGAAAAGAGTCTTTCTCTTTCCTCAGCTGCTCAACGGGCTCATGAAAAAAATGGTCATAGTACTAGTGGTAGAGGTTATGCATGGGCTCCGCAACATGGGCTTCCACTCACCAAGGCCAACTTGGATACTGCCACTGCTTAATGACCAATGTGCTAGCAGCAGAGCCCATGCAGAGTCAGGCGGGCAAACTGAAGGACCCTCCTTCAAAGCAGAAAATTGGCTAGGCCAAACAGAGCCAAGACAGAACAACCCGGCTCAGGGAGTACAACCTCCCATTCGCGTACACGGAGCACAGCCAAGAAGCTGACAAACTGTTCTCTGGACATCTTGCAACACTTGCCACCTTGGACTGTTCCCCCCCCCCCCCCCCAGGTACTGTTAAGTAGGCTAGCATAGAGCTGGGGAATGTCCATTAACGCATGCCCAGAGAGGCAAGTCACCAGAAACAAAGGAGTGGTGCACTGCACATGCTCAGAGGCTCAGGTTTCCCGCCAGTGGGCATGGGTGGGCGCTAAACCTGTATTGGCCCACCTAGGCCAGGTGAATTCAATTCAGCCAATGGGGTCCATCAGGGGTCATCCACCATGCCTCCCCGTGGAATCCTTGAAAAGGCAGGAGCCTAGAGTTGAGAGAACTTTGTCTGCGTGATGCTGAGCAGCTTCCGCCAGGCTGCATGGTCGGGAGGAGTCCTATGGGTGCCATGTAAACCTGAAACTTCTTCTAACTCTCATAAAACTCACTTGGATCAAGAACCAGGATTTGGTGTGAATTCTTTCTCGTGCGGAGCCAAGGACCGAGGTATAACTCTATGTCCAGAGAGATCTAACAGTACCTTTTAAGAACCCTACACCCTGACCACCAGGCGGGACTTCCCTGGGCTACTTGCTAGCCCATGGAACCTCATCTGGGAGCTTTCCTAATAAAGCTATTTCTGTTTTTGCTCTCCCTTTGTCCTGTCAGTTATGTTTGTCCACCTCCTTGTGCTTCGGTTTACCTTACATTTTGTACTGAAGACCTGGGAGCAGCAGGGGGGCCTCTGTGCTGCCCCAGCCTCACTCTGGCTGGTGTGCAGCCCCATCCTCTGCTTCCACGGACCTCTGAAGCCTGTCTGCACAAGCAATTGGGTTTGGCTCCTGATCTCCACCTGAAGTGCCTGGTCTTTTTCTATAATCAAGTTTAGCCTCATTACCAAGTGGACAATGGCTTGCATTGGCCAGAAAATGGCACTTTTACTGTTTCTACCAGTGAGCTCACAAGTGGCCAGAAGTACTGTACACTCAGGCTTTTCTTTTTCTTTCTCCGCTCCCGTCCCTCTCTTTGCATCTCTTGCCAACCCATACAAGTACTTTTGGATCAATTCCAGGCACAGGCACTCCCAAAGACCTAGGCAACTGTGCCTCCAACACCAATTCCCTCTCTGAAGTGACTGCATCTCCAATACCTGTCCCCTTCCCCAGAGCCAAACTGCATAATATAATGCTTGCTGGCTGGCTTGCAGGCTATTTCTCATAAAGCTGAAGGCTGATTGGCAAGCCCACGCCTTGGTCGCTGCCTTGAGGCCAGCAGGGGTAAGGGATCAGAAGACTCCAAGAAGAAACAACATTAATTGCCCGCCACCAGGATCCTACTTCAAATGTGGCCAAGAGGGCTACTGGGTCAAGCACTGCCCGCAACCCCTAACACCCAGTAAGCCTTGTGTGGAGTGTGGTCAATGGGGCCACTGGAGAAGTGACTGCCCATCGGCACCTGACTGTGGAAGGTCAGTCTCTCCAGACCCCAACCTGCTATTGGCACTGCTGGGCCTGGCAACTGATGACCAGTGAGGAGGCCCTGACTAGGCGACCCTGGTAACCCTCGCTGAGCCCAGAGTATCGATCATGGTAGCTGGTAAACTGATCTCCTTCTTGGTGGACACGGGAGCTGCCTTCTCAGTTCTCCCCTTCTTCTTGGACCCAACCTCCCATTCCCAGGTCTCGGTTATGGGAATAGATGATAAACCCTCAAAGCCTTTGGTTAATGCCACAGACTCCCCGTGCCTAGATATAGAAGGGTTTCCTCTCTCTAATTCCTTTTTGGTTATGACTTCATATCCATCACCACTGTTGGGGAGGTACTTGCTCTCCAAACTTGGGGTCAGCCTCCGGTGGAGTTGGATGCTCCTCTCTCCTTCTCCCTCTATTCCACTTTTATTAGCACTTTCTCCCACTGAGCCCCTGCTAACACCTTCTGGAGCATCACTGGCTAACTCTGTCAATCTGGTGGCATGGGACACCTGTGATCGCAACCCACCATCATCCTGTCCTTATACGCCTTAAAGACCCTACCTTTTCCCCATTTTGACCCGTTTCCCATATCACTCACACACTACAGAGGTTTAAAGCCCATTATACAGTGCCTTCTTGCTGGCAATCTCCTCACTCCCATCCATTCCCCTTGCAACACTCCAATATTGCCGGTAAAAATAAAACTAATGGCACCTATCGCCTGGTCCAGGACCTCCGTCTCATTAATGATGCTGTTGTTCCCATCCATCCGGTAGTCCATAATCCTTATACCTTACTGTCCCACATTCCTTCCGACATAACCCATTTTTCTGTCCTTGACTTAAAGGATGCCTTTTTCACCTTTCCCCTGTATGCCAGCATTTGTTTGCCTTTACTTGGGATGATCCTGACACGCAAACCACCTCCCAATATACTTGGGCCGCGTTACCCCAGGGCTTCTGAGACTCCACCCATTTCTTTGGCCAGGCCCTTGCTGCTGACTTGCAGGGGTGCCCACTCTCGCCATCCACCCTTCTGCGTGCCTCATCTGTTGTTGTGCAGCCCCTCCTTAGCCAGCTCAGAGAAGCACACTATACAACTCTTAAATTTCCTGGCCGCCAAGGGCTATTGAGTTTCATGCTCCAAAGTCCAGATTTCCTGCATCTCTGTCATTTACCTAGGGCTGTACCTCACTCCCACCACTCGGGGACTCGTGGCTGATTGGTGACACACAATAGAAGAACTCTTAAGTTCCAGACCATGGATCAGATACTTTCATTTTTGGGTTTCATGGGATGTTTTAGATATTGGATCCCTAACATTTCCCTTCTGGCTAACCCTCTATATGAGGCTGCGAGGCTATGCCTGCTGGACCCCTAGACTCTCCTTGGGTGGTCAGGATAGTCTTTTGCAAGCTTCAGAAAGCCCTTTTGTAGTCTCTGCCCCTGCACTTACAGAATCCTGAAAAAACCTTTCTTTTTGTTTACAGACGAGAAACAGGGCATGGCAGTTGGAGTCCTAGTTCAGCCACTGGGACAATTCAATTCTCCAGTTGTATACTTATCCAAGCACCTGGACATGACAGTTCAAGAGTGGCAACCATGCCTCTGGGCTCTAGCAGCTGCAGCTGCTTTAACCAAGGAGGCCCTCAAGTTAACCTTGGGACAGCCCCTCCAAACACTTTCTTCACATAGACTTCAGGATCTTTTGTCACATCGCTCCCTCTATCTGCTCCTTCCAGGCTGGATGCAGGAAATCCATCTCCTTTTAATGAAAATCCTGATTTAAGCCTACACCAATCTCCCTCTCTAAACCCTACAACTCTCCTGCCACAGGTACACCCAGCCCCCAGTGAAGACAGAAACGAAACCCTCTAACTCCTTAGAATAGGTGAAGTTAATCTAAGAGGTTTTAACACTCCTCAATGTTTCGGAGATGACTAATACCTCTTGCTTCCTTTGTGCCTCCCTCCAATGCCCTTTACTGGCCGAAGTTTCCTTGCTAATGTTTACCCCCACCAGCAACAAAAGTAGTGACTTCCCACCTCAATATTTAGCATTCCATATTCACCCCCCAAACAGACCCCAACGTTACTTACCCTCGGTGTTATCAACAACACAGAGTCCCTGCAGACTTGGCCTGAAGCTCCACCCACAACATCACAGGTCTTATCAGAGCCCTCCAGGGATGGTCTTTTGGTGCAATGGCACCCTGACTAGGTGCCTCAATGATTCTACTGCCACCCTTGGCCACCCAGTAACAGCTTATCATGTACAGTTAGGCAGAGTTCAAATGGCTACGGAACATAGAAACCTGCTTTGCCCCCCGCAACCACCAGGCAGTGTTTCTGGCCACCCTAGTGGTCTGTTTTGCCTCCTCCCTAGCATCAGCAGGAATATTCAGTGGGTTTGGGGAGCTCCAACTAGTGATGGTCTTTCCCTCAAAGACTCTCATATCCTTACAGTGACAGCTTACCTCACTGGCACAGGCCCCTGCCTGCTGACCCTGACCCAGTACACGCCAGCCTGTAACCACTCATTTTCTCCATGCCAGCAGGAAGTAACTAGATCAGATCCCTGCACCCCTTTATCACTTAAAGGCTGGAATATCTGGATGGAGGCAGGCAGGGGAATGGAAGGCCCCCCCCCCTTCAAAGCAGAAAACTGGCTAGGCCAAACGGAGCCAATACAACTCAGGGAGTACAATCTCGCGTTCCCGTACACGGAGCACAGCAAGAAGCTGGCAAACTGTTCTCTGGACAACTTGTAAACTTGCCACCTCGGACTGTTTCCCCACCCCCAGGTACCTTTTAAAAATCCTACACCCTGACCACCAGGCGTGACTTCCCTGGGCTACTTGCTAGCCCATGGAACCTCGTCCAAGAGCTTTCCTCTAATAAAGCTATTTCTATTTTTACTCTCCCTTTGACCTGTCAGTTATGTTTGTCTGCCTCCTGTGCCTCAGTTTACCTTACAGAGCCCATGATATAGAACCACTCCTTGGGGAGATCAATCAAGAGCCTGGTGATGGATTGGTTACAAAGGCTCACATCCATCATTGAAAGATCAGTGCTTTGGTCTTACTGGAATAGATGCTTACTTCAGGCACACATTTGCCTTCTCTACATCCAATGCCTTTGCCAAAAGAACCACTCATGAACTTACAGAATGCCTTATCCGCTGGCATGGTCTCACATCAAGGGACTTACTTCACAACAACAAAAAAAATACAACAATGGGCCCATGCTCGCAGATTTCATTGACCTTACCATGTTTCCATCTTCCCAAAGCAGCTGGCTTGATAGAACAATGGAATGGCCTTCTAAAATACGATTACAGTGTCAGCTAGGTGGCAACACATTGCAATGTTAATGTTCTTTAGGAGGCTGAGTGGTGTAATTAATGCTGATTACTAAGGGGGAAATTGGATTGGTATTATGTAATGGAGGTAAAGAAGAATGTTTGGAATCCAGCAGATACCTCAGAATGTCTCTCAGTCTGCCCATGTCCTGTGATTATAGCCAATGGAAAACGATAGCAACCCAATTATGACATGACTTAATGGCCCAGACCCTTCAGAAGTGAGGGTTTGGGTCATTCTGCCAGGTAAAGAAATTTGAACAGCTGAGGTGCTTGCTGAGGGCAAAGGAAATATGGAATGGGTTGTGGAAGAAAGTAGTTCTAAATACCAATTATGGCCATGTGATCAGTTATAGAAATGATGATCGTAATTTTTTGCAGATTTTCTCCTTCTATGTATGCATCAAATATTTTTGTTTCATTCACATATAAAATATAAGGTGTAGATGAGGTTAATGTGTTTTCAGCTGGTGGTACAAGTGGTAATTGTATCATATTATACTTGTCATTATTCAGAGATTATGCCAGAAATTTGTAAGACAGCTTCTTGGTCAATTGACTATAAGAGATGAATACTTATACTCAAGCAAAAGAAAGGTAACTCAACAGAATGCTCAAGTTGTAGAACAATACCATTATGTCACATGCAAGTATAATTTTGTGAAGATCACGCAACAGCAGTTGCAGCAGTACATTGACAGGGAGCTGCCAGAGGGTCAGGTCAGATTCAGAAGAGAATGTGAAGTAAAGAGTATCATTGCTGATGTCAGATGGATGTTGGCTGAAAGTGGAGAATACCAAAAGGATGTTTACTTGTGCTCCTTTGGCCATGAAAAGACATGCAGCAGTGCGGGTTATGAATTATGGATGGCCTTGAGAAGAACGGGAATTCCGGAACACTACATTGTGCTCCTTTGGCCATGAAAAGACATGCAACGGTGCGGGTTATGAATTATGGGTGGCCTTGAGAAGAACGGGAATTCCGGAACACTACATTGTGCTCATTTGGCCATGAAAAGACATGCAACAGTGCGGGTTATGAATTATGGATGGCCTTGAGAAGAATGGGAATTCCGGAACACTACATTGTGCTCATTTGGCTCCTGTACATGGATCAAGAGGCAGTTATGCAAGCATAAAATGGGAATAATGCATGGTTTAAAATCAGGCAAGGTTTGCCTCAGGGTTGTATCCTCTCACCATACTTATTTAATCTGTATGCTGAATAAATAATTAGAGAAGCTGGGTTAAATAAAGGAGAAGGTGGCATCAGGATTAGAGGAAGGCTTATAACAACCTATGATATGTAAGTGACACAACCTTGCTTGCTGAAAGTGAGGAGGACTTGAAAGATTTACTGATGAAGATCAAGAACTGCAGTTTGTAGTATGGATTACAACTCAATGTAAAGAAGACCAAAACCCTCATAACTGGACCAATAGGTAAAGATAAATGGATGAAAGATTTACTTTGTCAAAAGAAAACAGAGGAAAGAACTAGCTAGGAGGCAAAAGACATTTATGGAGTTATAAACCTAGGCATGTACATATGTAAGTAGATTGTCAATGAGGGATATGGGTCTATGTACATATATTTATATGTTCAATATTAAGGGAACAGATGGATGTTGGACCTCTACTCAGTCCTCCCTCGACGCAAGAACTCTTTGTGCTAATAACCTGGCATTCTGTGATGCTCACTGTCCCAACACGAAGACAAAATGGGTGCATAAGCAAATATGTTGAGGAAAGCTGATGGTGCCTGGCTATTGCAAGATATAATGCCTAGGGTCTTAAAGGCTTGAAATTAAACAAGCAGCCATCAAGCAGGGAAGCAACAAAGCACACATGGAAGAAGCACACTAACCTGTGTGATCACAAGGTGTAGATGGGATCAAGTATCAGGCATCAGAAGACCCCAAACAATCATATCAATTCGAATGAGGGAGGTTGGAGTGGAGACCAAAAGCCCATCTGCAGACAATTGGACATCCCCTCACAGAAGGGTCACAAGGAAGGGACTAGTCAGCCAGGATGCAGTAGAGCACCGATGAAACACATAACATTCCTCTAGTTCTTTAATGCTCCCCCCACCTCTCAACCCCTATCAGGGCCCCATTTCTTTTTTTTTAATTTAGAAGAGGCTTCATTCTGTTATAACGGAACTGCTAGAATCTAAAAGCGATTCTTTGATTGCAGTTCTGAGTTCACATTTCAGTCCCTCTTTTAAAGGCGAAAAACTCATCTATCTGTTGTCTAAGACTTAAGCAAGCGTGAACAGAAGCAGAAAGCAAAATTAGTGGTACTATTCTTTAGGGTTAGGGAACATTACAAGGTATGGCATTGATTGTAACATTCTGGTAACTTCCAGCAGAGCAAGCATGCATTACAAGGTACATCCCGTATCATAAATGAAACAATATCAAAATGGACAATAACATCCTGATTACCATAACAAGATTAACTACACCATTCAGATTACAACATCAAAGGGAACAATATTGAAAATAGTCAAAAGAAACGATATATTGAAGAATAGTCTAAATTAATTGTAGTGTCCCGAACCTGGAGACATGGGAGTTCATTCTCAAATTAATCACCAGCAGACGTTCCCATAATGGGAGGGAGAACAGGCAGGCCAGCTAGCAGTCGACTTTCTGAGATGGGAGAGAGGAATGGGCAAGTCACTTAGCAGCTGACAAAAGCGGAGTTCCTTTTGCTAGTCTGCCTCAGTATCCCCTAACTAATCTGCTTCTCACAAGGTCGAGAACCACCAAAAAGAGGAGGCAGAGGCTGGGTGAACGAGGCACAGTCTAACCGTTGTCCATTTCACATAAATAGAAACCCATCCAGGAAATCAAACCAGTCTCTGCAGCTCCCACTGAACAGCAGTGACGTGAACACTGGGCCCGTGTGCCATGACTTGACCAACTACTTGCAGTTTTCTTCATCTCTGTACCTCAAAATGTGGGACCGACTCGAGGGAGTCAAAAGTGCTCCCCTGACATCGCATAGGATGCCCTGCTTGGACCTGCCCCCCTCCAGCCTTGCTGTGCCTCCGGCTTCCGAAGCCTTCCCCCCTCACTCAGAAGCTTTCCCCTCCTTTTGCTTGCCTCTGAGTCTCTGCCCAATGCACGTGGTAGCAGTTAATCCCCTCTCGATGGCCATCAGTGAATAAGCAGCCTCTGCTCGCTCTGATGGGGATGTTCTTTATCGGCCGTTTCCACAATGGTTGTGGGGGTCCCAACAAGACATGGTCTGCACTGCCTGTCCCTGGAGACCCCAGTCTTTGACCACGTGCACCCACAGAGACCCCTCAGGCCTTGCTGCTTGTGGCTTGCTGAATCCCTGCCCGTGTGGTGTGGTAAGCCAGCACTCGATCGGCTCTTCGCATTGAGTTCCTTAGATGTTTACTCCCAGTTTGGGGTCCAGGTTTTTGTGAGGTCCAGCCTTACAACCGAGAGGGACCTCTGCCCTGCCTGATGGTCCACGTGGAAGGAGAGAGAGTGGCCCCATTTCTATCTTACAAATTTGGCTAGACTGGAACATGTACACAGGTACAGATAAGAGATCTCGACACATAGAACCAGGACAGATAAACCCCTCAGGAACAGTAATGGGAGTAGTGTTACCATGATAATTGGGGGAAGTGGTTGGAGGAGAGCAGGGAGGAGAAGGGGAGAAAGGGGGAACCAATCTCAATGATCGGGGAAATAGAGGGATAGTGAGAAAGAAGAAGGCCCTTGACAAGATGGACTGACAGAGTGACTGCCACGATGGGCTCAAACAAAAACTGTAGTGAGGATGGCACAGGCTGGTCAGACTTCCGTTCTGTTGTCCATAGCGTCACTATGAGTTGGAATGGGCTAGATGGCACCTAACAATAACAAGATGATATATGGCTTAAGAAGATGTGTACTGGTGTCAAACTGATACGTGGTGATCTGTGACAGGTTTTGTGTCAATTGGCTAGGCCAGGATTCTCAGTGGTTGGGCAATTAACATCTAGTAATCTCCACGACATTACCTGACATAATGTCATCGTAGCCAAAATATTGTAAGAGGACCAGGGTGGAATACAACAGCTTTACTCAGGCCAAAGCCCTGATTCAGTACATTGAACATTTCCTCAGGAGCCTGTCCTGCTTTCCATATAAGTCAATGCTGTGGTTTGTCTTTTGTTGGGTCTGGATCCTGCCTATGGTTCATGTACCTCTGGTTCTTTAGACTTGAGCCAATGGTTTGCCATAATGCTTGCTGATCCTGGGAGATGTAGAGACCTGCCAACTTTGGTTTCATTGCCTCTGCAGCCAACAAATCTGACCAGCTGACCTTGAAATCCTCCTCGTCTGCAGCCACTGGCCTGTGGTCTTCCTGAAGATCATCAGCCAGAGAGTTACATAAGGCAGAGGTAGCTTCCAACCTAACATCTGAACCAGACTTGGAACCTGCCTAGACTTGGACTTGCCCACTTCACCCATCATGTGAACCATTCTCTTGATAGAACTTTCTCTTGATACGTACATGTATATGCACCATTGGTTTTGCTTCTCTAGAGGACCACACCTACAACAGCCTCATAATTAAGTTTGTTATTGGCCTAAAATTGAGGATCCAGATTCAGCTAAACCTGGTCATTTTTAAGAAGCCTCTTTTCAGCTCTTCATAATAGCAATTTATAAAATGGTTTCCTTTCAATCTAGCAACAGTTCTTCCTATCATTTTGATATTGCAAACCTCAAGCATTCAAATATGGATTTGGGAAACAGGGCCTTGGCTTTGGAGACCCAATACCATGCTTTCCCCCAAAGTTTAGGGTTTAAAAAGTATTTGTATCCCAGTCCTCTTTGGATTTGCTAGCTATCAGAAGATCATTCAAATACAAAAGTAGGATACCACTGATTTGTTGTAATGATCTTAAATCTTGAGAGAAGTCTGTTCCACAGATAGTAGGTGAGATTTTAAACTTTTGTGGAAAGTCTCTAACACCAGTTTTAATTCCTGTGTCATGGTGTTCCCACTCAAAAGCAAGTATTTCTTGGCTTTACTTTGTAAAGATATCCTTTAACTCAAGTACTATAAAATGAGTGCATTTGGGTAAATGGTGACTAACAAGATGTAGGCATTTGGCACTACCAGGTGCATTTACCATCTGAGGCCTAGCCTATAAAACTTGTACAAATTGATAGTCCTTTGGACACTTCAACTGGCGGGATAGGTGTATTAAAAGGAGATTGGCAAGGGTATAGTTTTTAAATGCCCCAAGGACTGGCGGCAGGCCTTTTCCTGTTTCTAGCTGCAAGAGATATGGCTTTATCCAGGGTGGTTAGAAGTTGGGAAGGACTGAACAACTGCAGGCTCAGACTTTTCTCCAGCTCATACCCATGGAAACACTGCCTGTTTTATATGGTTTTGCATAGTGGTGGCTTAGGAATTTTAAAATAGCAGCGTAGATCCTTCACCCCTGCTCTTGGCACACTGAGAGGGTAACTTTATCTTGATAAAAAGTAATTTGTGCACTGATCTTTGCTAAGAGAATATGTATTAAATGCTATGTTGTTTGCTTCCAATGACACAACTCTTAAGTTTACTGGACCTTTATTCAACCAGCTTTCCAGTGACATGGAAACTTGTGTTTTAGACCAAGGGCTCAAGTAGAAAGACAATGCTTTGACAATGTTGATGGGTGGGTGAACAAGTATATGTGGTAAAGAAAGCTGATGGTGCCGGCTATCAAAAAAGATAGTGACTGGGGTATTAAAGGCTTGAAGATAAACAAGCGGCCATCTAGCTCAGAAGCAACAGAGCCCAAATGGAAGAACACACCAGCCTGTGTGATCGAGTGGTCCCGAAGGGATCAGTTATCAGGCATCAAAGAACAAAAAATCATATCATTGGCTGCACACCTCCATGATAGGATCGCTGAAGACAAGTGGGTGCATAAGCAAATGTGGTGAAGAAAGCTGATGGTGTCCCGGCTATCAAAAAGAGATAGTGTCTGGGGTCTTAAAGGCTTGAAGGTAAACAAGCTGCCATCTAGCTCAGAAGCAACAAAGCCCACATGGAAGAAGCACACCAGCCAGTGCGATCACGAGGTGCCAAAGGGACCAGGTATAAGGCATCATGCCAAAAAAAAAGATATATGTATGTGTACATATATATATGTGTGTGTGTGTATGTATATATATGTGTGTGTGTATGTGTATATATGTATATATATGTGTGTGTATATGTATATATATATATACACACATATATATATATATACCATATTGAATGAAGGGGGAAGTGCAGAGTGGAGACCCAAGGCCCAAGTGTTGGCCACTGCAGATCCCCTCATAGAGGGGTTTAGGAGAGGAGATGGGTTAGGGTACGAGGTAGTACCAATGAAGAACACAGCTTTCCCCCAGATCCTGGATGCTTCCTCCCCCCAACTACCATGATCCGAATTCTACCTTGCAGGACTGGATAGGGCAGAGGTTGTACACTGGTGCATATGGGGGCTGGAGGCACAGGGAATCCAGGGTGGATGATACCTTCAGGACCAAGGGTGTGGGGGGCGATGCTGGGAGAGTGGAGGGTGAGTGGGTTGGAAAGGGGGAACTGATTACAAGGATCCACATGTGACCTCCTCCCTGGGAGATGGAGGGCAGAGAAGTGGGGAAAGGGAGACTCGGATAGGGAAAGATATGACAAAATAACAATGTATAAATTACCAAAGGCACATGAGGGAGGGGAGAGCGGGGAGGGAGGGGGAAAAAAAAGAGGACCTGATGCAAAGGGCTTAAGTGTAGAGCAAATGCTTTGAGAATGATTGGGGCAAGGAATGTGCGGATGTGCTTTATACAATTGATGTATGTATACATATAGATTGTGATGAGTTGTATGAGCCCCTAATGAAATGTAAAAAAAAGAAAATGATTAGGGCAAAGAATGTACAGATGTGCGTTATACAATTGATGTGTGTATATGTATGCATTGTGATAAGAGTTGTATGAGCCCCTAATAAAATATTTTTTAAAAAAAGAAAAAAAATGTTGATGGCAACATATGTACAAGTGTGTTTGATACAACTGAATGACAGATTGTTAAAAGATTTATAAGAGCCCCAATAAAATGATTAATTAAAACACAAAATACAAGCCTGTATTTTAATTTTTTTTTGTAACAACCCTTTCAGTGTAGTTAAAACAGAATGTGTGACTCCATTATCTAGCAGAAGATGGTTGGTTTATGATAATGCATAGAATGGGGTGTTTTACTTTTGCTTACTTAATTTATTTCACAATAAAATAAGTGTCAAACACAAGCATACTGCCATCAAGTTGTTTCCAACTCATAGCAACCCTATGGGACAGAGTAGAACTTCCTCTGTGGGTTTCTAAGACTGCAAATATAGGAAAAGAAAGTCTCATCTTTCTACCTTGGAGTAGCTAGTGGTTTTTTATTGCAGACATTGCGGTTAGCAACTCTACTCGTAACCTACTACAACAGGGATCTTCATTCATGGGAAATTTGTTGCATGTTTCAATAGTTTGTTGTTAGGTGCCATCATGTCTGTTCCAACTCACAGTGGCTTCATGAACAACAGCCTGAAACAATACCTAGCCCTGTGCCATCCTCACAACTGTTGCTATGTTTAAACAACCCACTTTTGCAGCCACTGTGTTGATCGATTTCATTGAAAGTCTGCCTCTTTTTTGCCGATCCTCTTTCAAGGCATATTTCTTCAATCTTCTCAAAGTCTATAGAATTTTCAAAATTCTTCACCAACACCATAATTGAAATTTAAACACAGAAACTCTTCTTCAGTAATCATCATAGTTAAACTTTTAATAGCTCAGGCTAATAAAAATTTAATAAATGCAAAAAGGCCAATCTACTTAAAATTCAACCTGTCATAAGTTTACTGGTGTGTTTTTGCAAATGATCTGCCCCTCATTGAGATCTAGTTTATCAAAGGTCCCAGAACTCAGAAGGAACAGGCTTGTTGAGATGACCCTCCTGAATGAGCTAATTCACTGGAGTTTGATTTCTGTGGGAATCATACATATCCTAATGCATCAGATTTCATGTGAAACATCTCTTTCTCTGAGGTAGCAAGAATTAAGTTTCAGGGTATTCTGCTTGGGCTTTGATCATGTATGGAGAGGCAGTAGGAAAATTTTCACTTCAACCAACCAACCAAAACAACTGCCATCAATTCAATTGACTCACAGTGACCTTGTAGGACAGAGGAGAATTGGTCCTCTTTCTCCTGTAAAGTTGAACTGCTTACCTTGTTGTTAGTAGCCCAACACATAAGCCACTATACCTCTGGGGTACCTACTTATTTCACCAAAAAGTTCTCAGACAGTTTTTTCTCACATATATCTTGATTTCTAACTAACCGGGTTATACCATGGACATGGGTCATTCTTTTATGTACTGCTGCATGTATAAGCCATGTTGGAGGTCCTATTCTACCTCCTCTGCCTCCACAAAGGGGAAGGATTCCAATATTTACCAAAGGTCAAGTGCCACAAGGCAGAGATCAGACATGCCTCCCCCTTCCATCCTTCTTTACGCTATTCTGATACCAACCATCCTTCCCCCAGCACTCTACTTCTCTGAGTCTGAGAATCCATTGCAACAGCCACATGAAACTCACAGACAGTACTCATGATTAAAGGAGTTGATAAGGGAAGATAGAAATTTACCACAAGCCAAGATCAGGAAGACAGAAAGGACACCCTCACTGCTACACAGCAACACTTCTCAGGCAGCAACCAAGTCTTATTTTCTAGTCCTCAGCACCTCAGAAACGTGATCCCGGGACCCCTGCTTCTCTGGGCCAGGAAGCCAGCCCGTGGGGCTGCCTCATCATCTCAGTCTCCACACCGCTCTTCTGCTCGGTTGCATGATCTTCTTGCCTCTGTCTCTGGTCTGGACATGGCATGGCGTCTGCTAATGACTCCGTTAGACAGGGATTGCAAATGTGCTCCCGTG
This sequence comes from Tenrec ecaudatus, assembly GCF_050624435.1. NCBI lineage: Eukaryota > Metazoa > Chordata > Mammalia > Afrosoricida > Tenrecidae > Tenrec > Tenrec ecaudatus. Next base: position 61,102,763 of record NC_134542.1, on the reverse strand, counting down.
GAGGCCCTTGTTCCTTGGTGGTCCCCGTAATTCTCTCTGTTCCTGCTTCTGAGATGGTACCTTTTTAGGGCTAAGGTAGTGGCAACTTAAAAGCCGAATCCCCTCTATGAGTGTTTCACACACTCTATTTTCTTTTTAAAAATCATTTAATGGGGGGCTCGCACAACTCTTATCACAATCCATCCATCCATCCATCGATCGTGTCAAGCACATTTGTTGTCCTCATCATTCTCAAAACATTTTCTTTCTACTTGAGCCCTTGGTATCAGCTCATTTGTTCCCCTCTCTCCCTGCCCCCTTCCCTCATGAACCCTTGATAATATATAAATTATTATTATTTTGTCATGTCTTACACTGTCCGATGTCTCCCTTCACCCACTTTTCTGTTGTCCATCTCCCAGGGAGGAGTTTATAAGTAAATGCTTGTAATTTGTTCCCCCTTTCTCTCCCTCCTTCCCTCCACCCTCCCAGTATCGCCATTCTCAGCACTGGTCCTGAAGGGATCACCTGCCTTGGACTCCCTGGATTTCCAGCTCCTATCTGTACCAGTGTACATCCTCTGGTCTAGCCAGATTTGTAAGGTAGAATTGGGATCATGATAGTGGGGGAGGAAGAACTTAAGAACTAGAGGAAAGTTGTATGTTTCACCGCTGCTACCCTGCACCCTGACTGGCTCGTCTGCTCCACACAAACATTCTGTAAGGGGATGTTCAGTTGTCTACAGATGGCCTTTGGGTCTCCACTTCACACTGCCCCTCATTCTAAATGATAGGATTATTTTTTTTTGATGCCTGATACCTAATCCCTTCGACACCTCGTGATTACACAGACTGGTGTGCTTCTTCCATGTGGACTTTGCTGCTTCTCAGCTAGATGGCTGCTTGTTTGTCTTCAAGCCTTGAAGACCCCAAGTGCTATATCTTTTGATAGCCGGGCACCATCAGTTTTCTTCACCATATTTGCTTATGCACCCATTTTTTCTTCAGCAATTGTTCCGGGAAACTGAGTATCACGGAATGCCAGGTTATTAGAACAAAGTGTTCTTGCTAGAGGCCCAGTGTCTGTCTGCTACCTTGATACTTAACCTATAAATATATGCACATAGATCTATTACCCTATCATCATATAAAAATACATTTACATATGTACATGCCTGTATTTATACCTCTATATATGCCGTTTGCCTCCTAGTTCTTTCCTCTATTTCCTTCTGCTTTCCTCTTGTCCCACTATCATGCTCAGCCTTCATTAGGGTTTCAGTAATTCCTCTCGGTTACATTGCCCTTGATTGCACCCTCCTAGCTGCCCTAGAGCTTGCATGTGGTTTTTCCCCTTCAGACTTCTTTTTGTTCCTTAGAATCAAAGACTATTGAAAGGGAAAATGATTTTCTTTCCTTCAAGGATTTAAAATCTACCATTGTCCTGTGGTGTAAATCCAGGAGTGCAGAATTCTTCAGGAAATGGTTAGAGAGGTGGAGACACCTCCTTGATAAGTGCACAGACCTCCATACATCAAAAGCATTTTTAATAAAGATTTCTCTGATCTAGTAGCAAAACTTTACAATTTACCTTTGTATGTACAGTTCATGTTGATATGTAAGAAAGCAACATTTTCCCCTGTATATGCCTGCATATATATGCCTCTTCTCTAGGACTAAATATGAACTATTTTAGTAGGGAAGGAAAAGAGAAGGGTCGGTATTGATATTTCTATACTCTAATAACAACTCTATCATTAAATCTGTAATTTTGTTGTAGAATAGTCAACATTAGCCACACGTGGTTATTTAAATTTGGAATTATTAACATTAAATTAAAAATCCAATTTATTTGTCATGTTAACCACAATTTAATTGCTTAACAAGTCACACACGGCAACATTGACGGCATTGAACTGCACACATATAGAATACTTCTGTCATAGTGGAAATTTCCATCGTAAAGTACTGCTCTATAAAATAACTTTGTATATTAATTACAATGTCGGCATCCAGTTGGGGGGCATAGGGGTAAATAGTTCCGATGAGGACTATAACTCTAGTCACTCTAGTCAAATTAAAATTAATAAGTCACATACAAATTAAGTGCTTATAAGACTCAGATTCCTGTAAGTCTCAGGTGTGTTTAGAGAAACAGACTTACAGAATGGAAAGCTCATTAATCAGGTAGTATATGATAAATGGCAGATCACAGTCACAGATTCATTGATAAACACTGGATCCAACGGATACAGAAGACAATGTGCTATTTATGTCCTGGCTGTTAGTGGTAAGAGAGAAAGAGGCTGAAAAGAGTCCTGTGGCTGATGGGACAGGATGTCACTGGGGACAACAGCGAAGCATAAATGGAATCAGGGAAAATGAACTGTTTCTATCCCAATCAGGGAAGCACAGACATTTGCTTATGCACCCACTTATCTTCAGCTTCAGTGTCGGGAAGGTGAACATCATGGAAGACCAGTCTAATAGAACAAAGTGTTCTTGCATTGAAAGAGTACTTGAGTGGATGGCCCAGTATCCATCTGCTACCGTAATACGAAATTATAAATATATGCGCAAAGATCTATTTCCATATCATCATATATGAATATATGTGCGTATGTACATGCCTTATTCAGACTTTTAAAATGTCCTTTGCCTCCTAGTGCTTTCCTCTATTTCCTTTGACTTTCCTCTTGTCCCACTGTCATGCTCAGCCTTCATTTGGGTTTCAGTAGTAATTCCTCTAGGTTACATTACCCTTGATCAAGCCCTACCAGGCCTCTTACACCCTCCTCTCCACTGATTTTGTATCACTTGTTGCTCCCTTATCCCTGAGTTTGTTAAAACCACTTCCTTTCCCCCACCTCCCCCTCTCAAAGGAAATGGTTCCATGTCCCCCTGGAATCATTGGTCTAGTTGTTTTCTCCTCCAGATTGTTTATACAGCCTATCTAATCTAGGGAGACATGAAGAGATAATATGCACAAAAATATGACAGAGCAAAGCAAAGCAACAAAGAAAACAAAATAACAACAACAACAAAACAAAAAAAAGAGAGAAGCCTGTAAATAGTTCAAGGTCTGTTTGTTGACCTTTATGAGTGTTTTCCAGTCGAGTATGGAGTACCCTGACCCCCAAGTCTATTTTTCCCTAGGGACTTCCTTGCTCTGCTCCCTTTGCTGTTCTGTTGAATGCCCTTAGTGTTTTGCCTCGGTGTGGTGGGATCAGATCTGGTGCAATTCCCACAATGTGTCTCCAGTGTTGTTTTCCATAAGGCTATGGTTCAGTGTAGATGTCCTGTCTCATAGTGGGGCCGGCCATATGGTCCTCTCTGTGCACTGGCTGTTCTGAGCAGGGACATTGTCCTCAAGGCTTGGTGGGCCAGGATGTGCTCTACTCTCTTCTTCCCCCTTCATTTGCTCCCGTGTGCTCTGATCAGACATGTCCCTCTCCCTGAGCTGTAGTTCCAGTGCTGGCCTCTGAAGTCAATTCTTCTGGGGGGGAAGGGTAGCTGTCCAAGTGGTTTGGGATTGGAGTCAGCTCCTCAGACCTTTTTGCTGGTTCCCTGCTTCATGCTGGTATGTTGCATTCACATCTTGGAGTACTGGGAGTAATTAAGTTTTAACTTCAACATTCAGACATTTCTTTTTAGCTTACTCCTTGCAATCACCACAACACTGCCTCCAGTTCATCCTTTCCTAACCATTCTGAAATGAGTCGTTGTGCAATGCTGTCCCTTTGACCTAACCTGGTTTATTATGCTAAGGTGCACCTCATTGTTGTTGTTCCTCACGCAACAGATCTGTCTATTGTGTGGATGAAAAGTGAGTCAGATGGAGCAGATCAGTTCCCGACTCGAAGGATCACAAAGGGCAATAATCTCTGGGATTCCTGCAGTATCTGACCAGCCAATGCATGATGTCTTCTAGGATTCTGAGTTTCAGTCCACATTTTTATCCCATTCTTTCCAAGACCTTCTACAATGATTCCATTTGTCGTACTGGAGGTAGCTGTAACACCACTTAATTCTTCTGGTCTTAGCGTTAAGACTGATATTCACACGACTCCTTAGCCCATTGTATTGTTTCCATCTCTTTGATTTTCTGCACTTTTATTTCCTCAGGACATGGTCTGACCAATATTTGCATTGTAGAGGGCTCCTCACAAACTTTTGAGACCCCAGTCACTATTCCCTAAAACAGAATGTAGACCACTATCAACATCCCCACCACCTCAGGATCCTATTCGTTTCCCTAAGTTCACTCCTGGTATACTCTGCCATATTCACCTGTGTTTGTAGCAAAGGTTTCTAGCTCTGTATTTTGTGTGAGCCACTTTGTCTTGTTCCACATTACCTGAAGCAATTTTGTTTGTTTGCCTCAAAGAAATTGTTGTTTTAAAAACTTAATTGATGGCCGTGTGTTGTGTTCTTAGGCACTCACTCCCTGTCTCCTGGAGAATATGATCGGAAACAGGAATGTGTGGGCAGCACATGGAGGGCACATTTGCTTGTTGTTGGCCATTGCCTATCAACATGTCAATAATCAGGTGGCCCAGGTCATGAGGCTGCAGGAGATATGAGTGTTGCTGTCTTTCATTTTTTGTAGTCAGCCACTTGTGTGGCCAGCTGGGTCTAGGTGGGAACCTGCTAGTAAAGTCTCTATTTAACCTACCTATCTTCCCTTCCCTCTGAAGCTCAGGTTCCCAAGATTATTACCCACCTGTTTCACCAGCTTTGGGGTTCCCATCCTTGGTCAGTGTTTCTGCCTAGTAGGCCATCTTGCCCAAGTCTGCAGCTGCAGAGCTCCTGTATGCTCCCTAGCTTAAAGGTCAGTCAGGAGGCTTCTGGCCTCATGATAATCCTGTAGTCTCTGGCACCACCCCTTCTGAGATTGTAACTTAAAAAAAAATCATTTTGTTGGGGGCTTCTTCAACTCTTATCACAATCCATATATACATATATCCATTGTGTCAACACATTTGTACATTTGTTGCAATCATCATTCTCAAGACATTTGCTTTCTACTTGAGACCTTGGTATCAGCTTATTTTCCCCTCCCTCCATCACGCTCCTTCCCTCATAAATCCTTGATAATTTATAAATAATTATTATTTTGTTATATCTTACACCGTGTGACATCTCCCTTCACTCACTTTTCCGTTGTCCATCCCCCAGGGAGGGGGTTATTTGTAGATTCTGTGATCGGTTCCCCTTTCTTCCCCACCTTCCCCTTACCCTCCTGATATCTTTACTCTCATTATTGGTCCTGAAGGTTTTATCTGTCCTGGATTCCCTGTGTTTCTACCTCTGATCTGTACCAGTATACATCCTCTGGTCTACCCGGATTTGTAAGGTAGAATTGGGATTATGATAGGGGGGGAGTGGTGGTGGTGGGAAGCATTAAAGAACTAGAGGAAAGTTGTATGTTTCATATAACTCTTTATAGAAGTAGAAAACCCCATTTTTCCGTGAAGGAGTGGTTGGTTGGTGGTTTCAAACTGTTGACCTTGTGAGTGTGTATTTCTACAGAATCTGTAAGACATAAGAAGTAAAACTGCTAGGACTATGTGTCATCTGAAGACTTCTCAAATACACTGCCAGCAGTGGGTCTTCAAACTTTTAAATCAGTGACAACATCTCTAATTCACAATAAAATACAGTAAGGGGAGGGGGAATCCAGGGATTCTCTCCTCTGCTATCTAACATACAATAGCACATACTTACTAGTCTTGCCACCAGCTGAATCCTGAAAAAGCAAACCAGGAAGAAGTTCTACTGTCTTGTGCATGGTATACAAAGAAACTGGGCCCAAACACCTAAGAGTCAGGAAGTAGTAGTGTGGAAGGTTCCATATTTAATTATACAAAACCAACTATAGAATCTCTATAACTTATTTCACCACTTCTCTGTTGCTGGCCATTTGGGCTGTTTTCAATGCTTTGTATACTTGTATATGGATTTGCGGAAGAAAGGCCTGTAAAGGGCCAGGTGAAACACATTCTAGGCTTTGCAGAGTCATGTCATATCACACACACATGTATATTTTAAATGAAACACTTTCAAAGTATCAAAAGCCATTCTTAGTTTGAGGGCAGTGCAAACACAGAGTGTAGGCTGGAGTTGGCAGTCCTGCACAGATGTGGCTAGACCTTAATTGATAGTTCATAATCAGTGTGAAAGTTCAACATAAAAGCAGAACTCAGTCTTAGAACTGGCAAGATCCTCTAGGTCAGTGAGTCAATATCTAAGCTTAGGGAGGTGATATGCTTCAGATTCTTCTACCAATATTTTTCTCTTAAGAAGGAAGGCAACAAAGCCCACGTGAAAGAAGCACACCAGCCTGTGTAATCACTGGGTGTTGATGGAATCAGGTATCAGGCATCAAATAACAAAAAAATCATATCACTGTGAAGGAGAGGGAGTGCAGAGTGGAGACTCAAAGCCCATCTGTAGACAACTGGACACCCCCTTACAGAAGGATCGTGGGGAAGAGAGGAGCGGGTCAGGGTGCAGTGTAACACTGATGAAACACACAACTTAACTTTGCTCTAGTTTTTTCATGCTTCCTCCACACCCTCACTGTCATGATCTCAATTGTACCTTACAAATCTGGCTAGACCAGAGCATGCACACTGCTAAGAGCTGGAAACACAGGGACCCAGGACAGATAAACCCCTCAGGACCAATAATAAGAGTAGTGATACCAGGAGGGGAAGGGGAAGGTGGGGTAGAAAGGGGGAACCGGTTACCAAGGATCTACATATAACCCCTCCCTGGGGAATGGACAACAGAAAAATGGGTGAAGGGAGATGTTGGACAGTGTAAGATATGAGAAAATAATAATAATTTATAAATTATCAAGGGTTCGTGAGGGAGAGGGGAACGGGGAGGGAGGGGGAACAATGAGGAGCTGCTATCAAGTGCTCAAGTAGAAAGCAAATGTTTTGAGAATGATGATGGCAACAAATGTACAAATGTGCTCGACACAATGGATGGATGGATGGATTGTGATGAGTTGTACTAACCCCCAATAAAATGAATTTTTTTTAAAAAAAGAAGGAAGGCAAAACATGAAGGTAGTGACATCCATGATGCTGAATGGCAATGGCCAGTGTACAATAAATCATAAAGCATGACGCTGGCAGGAAATGATCGTGTTCTATGGGAACCCCCTGATTTCAGAGTGTACTCCTCTTGAAATGAACTCAACTTGTCAGTAAGTGAGAAGGGGTTGGTTTTTTGTTTTTTAAGGATATAGAATATACCTCCATTAGGCACAACCCCCAGCAATCGAAAGCGAATCTCGCCTGTCAGTTTAGTTCCACGCGGTTAGTTCATTCCACAGTGCATGCCTTGGAGCAAGTCGGGTAATACCTTTGAGTCTCAGTTTTGGCGTTTGCCGTCTGAAAAATGGAGACCCAGAATTAAGCACCGCGGCAGGCATGAAGCAGGCAAGGAGAAAGTGACAGCTAGGAGTCTTTGCACTCATGGTTACAGGGCATGAGTTGTTTCGAGTTCCACAGGGTCCTTCCAGGACGGGGGCAAAGGTGGCTCCACGCACCTGGATCTCCGACTGGCAGGTGGTGCTGGTTCCGCTGCAGGTTCACCACGATTGACCAACACTTCTGCTTCCAGGCGTCACGGCGTCGAAGGGATCAGGACACCTACGCCCGGCTCTTGGCACACCCACGCGCAGCGGCACCCAATCCTAGAAGGCGCCCCCTCACCTGCCCGGCGGGTGGGCGCGGCCGCGGGGGCGGGCGGACGAGGTGGGCGGGGGCAGAGGCTAGGAAGCCCCGGGCGCGTGGCCCCCGCCGCCCAGTCGCCGCGGTGGCTGCCGGGACGCGCCGCAGCGAATGGTCGCGTCGGGCGCCGCTCTGAGTGACCTTTCACCCGCGCCCAGCGGTCCGAGGCGGCGGCACTAGGCGGAAGCCATGGCGGAGGCGGCGGCTGCAGCGAGCGGGCCCGGCGCGGGCCGCGGCGCCGCGGCGGGTGGGGACCAGGCCGCGGACTGCGCGGGGCGGCGGCTGCGGGTGCTGTCGGGCCATCTCCTGGGCCGGGCCCGGGAGCCCGTGGCCGCCCGCGAGTGCGGCGCGCAGAGAGCCGCGCCGGCGCCCGCGGCCACTCCCGCCGCGCCCGAGCCGGGCACCCTCCCCAAGAAGCGGTGAGCGGCGGGCGGCGGGCGCCGCGCGGGAGCAGGCCGGGCCTGGGCCGCGGGAGGGGCGCGCTGGTCCCGAGCCCCGAAAGGGGCCCGCTCCCGTTCCGGGGAGTACACGGACCCTGGGCGCGGTCGGGAAGGGGCCTGCCGGGCTGCTGGAGTTGGGCGCTCTCTGGGGGAGGGGGACGGGACCCCGGCCCCTGGGCCCCTTCTGCCGGGAATTCGTTCTCGAACCCGGGCGAACCCTTGGGGGGCTCCGATTGCGCCACGGAGCGGAGAGGACTCGAAGTTTGTCGGTGGTCCTCGCCGAGATCGCTCTGTGATTTGCGCAAGACCTGGAGGGAGACGCTGAGGCCTCGGGGGAAGGTGCCGACGTGTGTGTGTGTCTGTGATGGGGAAGGTGCTGGTGTGTCTCTCTAATGGGAAAGGTGCTGACTCTGTGTGTATGTGTGTGTGTCTGTGATGGGGAAGGTGCTGACGTGTGTGTGTGTGTGTGTGTGTGAGAGATGGGGAAGGTGCTGGTGTGTGTGTGTCTCTCTGATGGGGAAGGTGCTGACTGTGTGTGTGTGTGTATGTGTGTGTGTGTGTGTGATGGGGAAGGTGCTGGTGTGTCTCTCTAATGGGAAAGGTGCTGACTGTGTGTGTGTGTGTGTGTGTCTGTGATGGGGAAGGTGCTGGTGTGTGTGTGTGTGATATTCTTCCTGCTAGGGGCATGGTCTTTAACTTTGAGTAAAACCTGTGGATAAGTATGAAGCAATAAACTGCAAACAGTTACTGATTCCGGGTATGGTAGCCACTGAGCTCTGTGTAAAGAAGTCTGGAAGATCTAGTCTGAATAAACGGTGGTCGTAGGAGATTTTTTAAAATTAATTTTTTTTGGAGGGGAGATACTAATCTCTGATGGAACATCTGGGGAAAGTTATTTTCTGAGATGTGGCTTTCTGTGGGGGCAGATCAGTGTTTTAGAATAGAGGGGAAATGATGGGAATGTGTATCGAGGAGTACTCTGTGTGTGTGTGAAGGATCATGCTAAGCGCATTGTTTCTTTTCTTCCTCCTCTAACGATGAGGTTAATGTGGCGAGCTCCCATTTTACAGGCGATGAAATAAAAGACACCAAAGGCTGCTGCAGGTTTGGTAGGTATGATAGATAGCTGGTTACATTGTGAAGCCAGATCCTGTTGACTTCAGGCCCAAGTTCTTAAGCTATATTTGAGTTATTTCCCTACTACATCTGACGGGACTTCAGGAAGTTTGTGGAATAATGGAATGAAAAGATAATGGAACACTGTACCAGGGGTCCTCAAACTTTTTAAACAGGGGGCCAGTTCACTGCCCCTCAAACCCATTGGAGGGCCGGATTATAGTTTTTTAAAAAAAACTATGGACAAATTCCTATGCACACTGCACATATCTTATTTTGAAGTGAAAAAACAAATAGGGCAAAAACACCCGGTGTGCCGGATAAATGTCCTCTGTGGGCCGCAGTTTGAGGACACCTGCTTATATGTACATTAGTCATACAGATATTTAAAGATACTGTATTTCCTCCTATAGGAGAACGATGAATCGCTCGCTTCTCGGCCTTTTGGCTAAGATCAAGTGTAGGAGAAAGATGAGAATTTCTACTCCTATAAGGAATTACCGTCTCAGAAACCCAGAAGGGGTTCTGGTCAGTCCTGTAGGGTCGCTGTGAGTCAGAATTGACTTGATGGCAGTACGTTTGGTTTTGGAGTATTTCTTCCTCAGAACAAATAACCTGTGTAAGGCAAAGCTGTAATACACGTACAATGTGATAGGGAATTTAAGTGACAGCTTAACACAGGGTGAAAGCTTTCCACAACAAGGATTTTTGAGTAAATCTTGAAGTTTGCTTTGGAAATAGCCCACAGAAGGGGAAAAGTGTTCTTAGTTGGGGTGGGGGGGCGGGGAGGCACATAGTCAAAGAGGTAAGAGGGAAATCTGGGAGTGAATGAGAAATGTCATGTTTCCGCGTTTTGGATTTTACCCTGATGGTGATGGGGAGGCTTTGTAAAATTTGTTGTTGTTTAATCATTTTATTGGGGGCTCATACAGCTCTTAGCACAATCAATACATCAGTTGTATAAAGCACATTTATACATTCACTGCCCCCATCATTCTCAAAACATTTGCTCTCCACAGAAGCCCTTGGCATCAGCTCATTTTCCCCCTCCCTCCCTCCCCTCACCATTGCAAAGTTTTATGTGGGGCAAAAAAACCCCAAAAAAAACACGGCATCATATTTACCTTTGAAAAGGTCTCACTAGGGATCAGCCTTAGGAAGCTTGGCCTGAGTTGATTGTTCATGCCAGTTTCTGCTGTATGACTTTGGCCAAGTCACCTCACCTCTTAGAGCTTCAGTTCACTCACGGCGACAACAATTTCTGCTTTTCAGTGTTGCTGTGATAATTGGAAGCACTAGAGAATTAAATGATGTAGTGTTTAGCACTTATCACATGGTCTCTACACATGATTGCTGCTGTTTCCCTCAGTCCAGAGACAGGAATACCAATTAGAAAATTATTAGCCTGAGGAAAAATGCTGACATTCTGAACTAAGGAATGATGCTGAATGTAGACAATATATTAAAAATGGATTAAAATATAATCTATACTTTGTCATCACTGAGTATAAAAAATTTTATCTATTCTAGATGGCTCCATGTATATTAAATTGTGTATATGTATATTTCTATGCAGCTTCACTGACTTAGAATCAAGTGGATAGGGCAGCTTTTCCATATGGTTGGACTTTTAAGGCCCTTGGTCTGCATGCATTCAGAGAAAAACAACTAGTCATGTTTGTAACACTAGCCTAATGGGCAGAGGTATCTATGACTGAAGTTGACTGGTCTGGGGACTCCATGTGGCTACTCGGGACTGAAGGCATCAGTCGCTTGGGTGCACCTGTGAACCCATTTATGGCTTAGATCACAGTGGGGAGGAGACTGGTGTTTGGTTGAGGCTTAAGGTGGTAGAATCTAGTCTCACAAAGTTGGTATCAAAGTGTGAGGTAATACAAAAACTTGTGTTCGATGAGAACCTCAAAGGTCTCCTTACAGGATGATCTACTGAATTGATGAGTTATGGGGAACCCAGGTCTTCCTACTCTTCACTGCTTCCCTGAGCTTAAAGAGAAGCCAAATGACGGGGCAAGAGGGGCCAGAGCTGGAGGCTGGTAAAAGGTTCAAATGGAAAAAAGTCTTTGTGTCAGAATCTAATTGATGTCAGTGGATTTCATTTGGTTGTTGATGGACATTTGGGTAATTTTCATTTTTTGTGTCAGAATCTAATTGATGTCAGTGGATTTGGTTTGGTTGTTGATGGACATTTGGGTAATTTTCAATTTTTGGCTTGCCAGGTTACTTAAATATGAATACATCAAGCTGGTGTTTTTACAGAGAATATTTGGCAGGATGAGGCAAAGATAATTTAAAATAGATAGTATTTTGGTTACCCTATGCATATATTACAAAAATCATGGGCTCAATGCTCAGAATGAAAAGTTTGAACTTTTAGTAACTGAATCCTCTAGCATAACTATTTTGAATTGATGTTTTAAATGGTTAGCATGGGTCTCTAAAATGAATTATTTAATGCTGAATTTCTAGATTATATTTTAGCAGTATTGGAAAATGACTTAACACAAGGTGACGGGTGCTTTGTTTGTATATGTATACTACTCAAAGTTATATAGAGGGCTTCAAAGATAGTTGTGCTGTAGTAAGAGTTTTTAAGCTAGATAGGAAATACATTTTATCTCGTGCTATATACTCCTTCATGTATGGGATATACAGGATTGTAAAAAGCTGAGTTGATGTAATGAAAATAATAGATGAGAAGTAGTGTAGGTGGTTGAAGGGTAAGGCAGAACTTATGAAGGGCTCACGTGACTATGCCGGTTCAGAAACACTGGGTTAGGCTATTTCTTCTCCCTTGGAATTCCTCTAAACTCAACGGCAACTACAGCAGCAACAGCCATTTTAAGTGTTCTGTTTGGCCAGTTAGTACTATTATTTCCAAGTTCTGCTTCCCTGACAGTTTGGATCTGATGTGTCTGGACCTTGCTGAGTTGTGCCGTTTCCTGTGTGAGGACATTTCTGTCTCCCCCACCAGCTGCAATTAACCTCCTCCGTTGTTGCTCCCCATCTCTCTTGTAGTGATTCTCTGTATTCAAATTAAGCTTGATGTCACTAGTCTCCATTGGCCTAGATTTTTGAGAGCAGGGTATGTAGTAATTAAACAAAGATAAAATTTATTGTGGTAAAAAAAAACCATAGTGGTGCAGTAGCATTGGCTGCTAACCCAAGGATTGGCAGTTTGAATCCACCAGTTGCTCCGAAGGAGAGAAGAGCTGGTGTTGTGCTCCTATAAGGATCCTAGCCAGGAAGCCTTCTCTGTTCTCTGCCCTTCTGGGCACCAAGTACTTAATTCAGTGACTTTAGTAACATGCCCTCAATAACCATCACCCTAAATGAAAACTCAGTGTGCTCGAAGCAGTAGCTCCCTTTGTCCTCACCTCTCTGTCTTCCATAACCACTTACCAGACTTTTGGCTCATGTTACTGGAGATCATATAGATTTGTCCTTTTTTGTCTGACTGATTTCACTTAGCGTAATGTTTTCAAAGACATCCATGCTATAGTATGTGTCGGCACTTCATTTCTCTCTATGACTGAATTCCATTACACCTCCCATGCTGTGCACATTTGCTCCGTCCGGCCCTCTCACGCACAAACATTACATTTTTTTGTGAGTAGCCAGTAATTGTTGATGAAATCCTTGTAGGGTATCAAACTGCAGGAAAAGAATGTTGTAACAGAGTGAATGGCTCCGAGGTTCTTGGCCATCTTTCTGTGTAATCCCTCAGATTTTATCTGTTCTCCTGTTTTCAGCTGCCGCTCTTCTTCAGAAGAGATTTGAGAATATTTCAGTCTTCCAATCTTCCTGCTGAGCTTCTAGCTCCTATCTTGAAATGCCTTGAATATGTTTTTTTAAATGTGTGTGTTATATGTTATCAAGTGTGGCTTTTGAATATGGAAACAACTATTCAGAAGTTAATTTTTATTTTAAACTAATATATGATGTTCTGCAAAACATTTAGACTTTATTTTCTTATTAACCTCTTTATTTTTTTTACTTCAAGGGACTTTATTTTTTAAAACAATTATTAACCTCTTTAAATGTAGAAAATGTTACCAATTTTCAGGGACCTTATTTTTATGTTTAAGAGCCCTGGGGGCATAGTTTATTTAAAGGTCAGCAGTTTGAACCTACCAGTTGTTCTGTGGGAGAAAGATGAGGCTTTCTGCTCTCATGAAGATTTACAGCCTCAGAAAACCAAAGGGGCAGCTCTGCTGTGCTGTACAGGATCAAAATGAGTCAGATTTGACTCAATGGCCACGAGTTATTATGTTGAATCATGTGAAATTGCTGGCAGATGACCATTTCTGACCAGTGCAAATAGTACATTCATGTGGTTTAAGCTTATAAAAAACGAATGCCCTTACATTTAAACTGTATTTATGAATTGAAGAAAGAGCTCTGGTGGTGTGGGTTATGAGTCGGGCTGCTAACCACCAGTTCTCATCAGTGGTTCCTCAGAAGAAAGATGTGGCTTTCTGCTCTCTTAAACAAAGGCTTGGAAACCAACCCACAGAGAGTTCTTTCCTGGGTTTGAGGGTGGCTATGAGTTGGAATCAACTCAATGGCAAGTGAGTTTATAAATTTAATACACTCAATTTTCTTAAGCACATCATTTGACTAAATTAAACAAAATGTCCCCGGATACTAAATAATCTTAATACATGCATTACGTTAGGTGTATTAACACAATGGCCTTACAGTCCTTACAATGTCCAAATTTGATTCGTGAGCTTAGAAGATTATCTGTGTTACATCACATTTAAATCTATTACACAAGTACACATTTTAGAGTTATAAGTCAATCATTCTTACAGGTCAGATTTTCTTAAATTCTGGAAGTATATTAAGGGTGAAATTTTGCATAGTTTTTAAAAAATAAATAATTTTATTGGGGCTCTTACAGCTCTTATAACAATCCATACATCAATTGTATTAAGCACATTTCTACATGTCATTATTTTCAGAACATTTTCTTTCTACTTGAGCCCTTGATATCACTCCTCTTTTTCCCTCCTTCTCCCAACCTCCCACCCTTGTGAACCCTTGATAAATTATAAATTATTATTTTCATATTTTATACTGTCCACTGTCACCATCCACGTTTCTGTTCATCCTCCTGGGGGAGGGAGGTGAATTTTACTTTGATCATTGTGATCAGTTCCCTCTTTCTCCTGATTCTCCCCCGATTCTTCCCCTACCCTCATGGTATCGCCACTCCCATTACTGCTTTTGAGGGGTTATCTGACCTAGATTCCATGTGTCGATAGCTCTTATCTGTACCCGTGTACATGCCCTGGTCTACCGTTGTTTGTAAGGTAGAACTGGGGTCATGATAGGGGGGCAGGGAGAAAGGAAAGAATAGTAAAAGAACTAGAGGAATGTTGGGTGTTTTGTTGGTGCTATACTGCACCCTGACCCTTTCTTGTGATCCTTCTGTGTGAGGGGATGTCCAGTTGTCTACAGATGGGCTTTGGGTCTCCACTCCGACCCTCATTTGCATCTATATGATTGTTTTGGGCCTTCTGATGCCTGATAACCTGATCCCATTGATATCTCATGATCGTGCGGGTTGGTATATTCCTTCCATGTGGGCTTTGTTGCTTCCCAGCTGAGTGGTTCCTTGTTTGACTTCAAGCCTTTAAGACCCCTGATACTATATCATCTGATAGCCGGGCACCATCAGCTTTCTTCCCCACATTTGCTTCTGCATCCATTTTGTCTTCAGTGATCTTGTCGGGAAGGTAAGTATCACAGAATGCCAGGTTATTAGAACAAAGTGTTCATGTGTTGAGAGAGGACTTTAGTAGAGGCCCAATGTCCATCTGCTAACTTGATATGTACATAGACCTATATCCCTATTGTTATATATTAATATATTTACATACCTGTATTTATACCTCTATAAATGTCTTGCGCCTCCTAGTTCTTCTCTGTTTCCTTTTACTTTCCTCCTGTCCCACAACCATGTTCGACCTTCATTCGGCTCTCAGTAATTCCTCTCAGCTACATTGCACAAAACATTAATACACTGGTGCTGACGTTGTTCTCCTAATCATTTATATTTAATTGCCTTCAATTCTAGATCTTTTTGTTGAAAGATGCTTACTACCAAAAGCTGCCATCATGCCACTTAACTGTGGTTATGTTTGATGAGAGAGTTTTGAGTTCTGGGTGAGATTCAAAACAAAACAAAACAAAAAGTTTTAAATTTTGTATTAGGTAAAAATTTACAGATCATGAATTTCCCTTCAATAATTCATACACATTTGTTCCAGTTCACCCATTGGAATCCCCTTAGTGTACTGTTCATTATCCCGCATCCTCCCCATGGTTCCTGCTTCCATTTGTCCTCTCCCAACCCTCTGAATATTGTTCTTGGATAAAGGCTTATCTCTCAATCTTGAATGGCTAATTTTTCTAACTTTGAGCTGAGTTCAGTTCTAGACTTGAAAGATAAATGATACGGTTTCAGGGCTCCCAGCAGTCTCTGTCCAACCAGTAAACCTGGTCTCTCTTAGGATTTTCAGTTCTATTAGGGAAGTTAACATTTTTCTCCTACTCTATTCAGGACCTTCTAATTTGGTCCTTTTGAGAGCAGTTGGTAATGGTAGCTGAGCACCAGGCAGTTTTTCTGGTTTCAGGCTTGTGGAGATTGATGTTTGCATGGCCCATTAGTCCATTGGATTGATTATGTTTCTATATGTGAGTAAATGACATGGGCAGAGCTGATCTTCTCTTGCTATATAAGGGAGAAGGAGAATTCAACTCCGCACCAGCTTACGGCCATTGTGGCTGAGTGCTCCAAGGCAGAGGAGACACTACATCCACCCTCCAGTCTGCTTTCTCCTGTTTTTACTACAACCGCCCCCCAGAACTCACAGATAATACTCTTGATTATGGACTTGATTATGGCAGTTACTGGTTCCTGCAGGTTAGGAGCAGAACATATTAAGACTACAATCCTTTTGTCTGAAGTAGTTGTTCTTCTTAGACATGTTGACAGGCACGGTTCTCAGCCTCTCAGCTACATGGTCTCTTGGCCTCTGTCTTGCTCCAGCAAGTGTTTCAGAGCCACTTTAGTTGTCATAAATGGCCAACGTGCACCCCACTCTGCAAGCCAGCACCTTGCAGAAAGGCATTCAGCTTTACCTGAGAGAAGCCGTCTACTCTCAGCTGAGAAGACCACTGCTCCTATCTCATGGTCTCTGTATTTCTCCTCTGTTCTGTCTCATGGTATAGGTGCTGTGGCCTCTGGTGTCTCTACTGCATTAGGTAAGGATCTCACAAGGGTTCTTCTTGTGGCTCTTCATTTTTTATGACTGTGAGATGCTTCCTACTTCTGAGATGATGCACTCTTGTTTCTAGCAGAAGATAAAATCGACCATTCCCTGAGTTAAGTTTTCTGCACCTTATTTGCGTGCTCCCACTCAGTCCTTTGGTGGAAGTTGCAGAAACTATGCATAGAAGAGCTTTGTCAAACAATTTCACTTCACAGCTCAATGCAATCATTTTGTGAGGGTCGCCAAAGGCTACGGGTAGAAGAACCATATTAAGTAATCCATGGAACTGCAATTTCTCATTCCGAATGAAGTTTCTCTTTATGTCTTCTTAACTTCTCTTAGTATTGAAATTGGCCCTGTAATCAAACAAAACAAGTTACCACAGAGTTGATGTCTTTTAACCTTTAATTTTGAATTTCTTTCCATTCTTTTAAGATTGAATTGATTTTTAAATTAATTTTCCCCAAAATTAATAATAAACTCAGTAGTCACTAGTTGCCCTTATCTATTCCGATCTCATTTGATTCTCACAACTACCTGGAAGACAGGTAGCAGGTAGATGGTGCTCACCCATTTCAGAGTTGGGAACTGAAGTTCATAGATACTTGCCAGAAAACAGTCACTTTTTGCTAGTAAGTGCTAGAGCTTGGACCTTTATCTAGATCTTTAATGATCTTAACTCTAGCACTTTCCCCCTTCATATTATACTGATACTATCAACTCTTAAGGAACTATGGTAGCAGCTGAACATTAGACTGTTAACTGAAAAGTCTACAGTTCAAACCCACCAGCTACTCCGTGGGAGAAAAATTAGACTGTCTGCACCTGTGAACCCCTAAAAGGGTTGTTGTGAGTCAAATTGACTCAGTGAAGTTTTTTTTTTTTTAAGTTTTTAAATGGTGTTTTCATTTTTTTATTTTACCAAATGCCAATTCTCTTTCTTTAAAATCTCCCATGTCCATTTCATTCATTAAGAGAGTATTAATTGATCACTGATATTCTAAGTCAAGATCACCAATGGCATAGTGCTTGTGCTGGGTTGCTAACCACAAGGTGAGCAGTTTGAAACCACCAGACCTACGCTGATGAAAGATGGGACTTTCTACTCCTGTGAACAATAACAGTCTCAGAAACCCATAGGGCAGTCTCTCCTGTCCTAGGGTCACCAAGAGTTGGCATAGATTTAGCGATAGTGAAGTTTGGTTGGTTTTTGATATACTCTAGGTGTTTGGTCTATATCATGAACGAAGTGGAAAAAGATCTCTGCTCTCACAGAGCCTACATTTAAATGAGGAAGGGCTTATACACGCCACAGTTGCTACCTCCTACACCTTTTCATTTCTGAAACACCTTTGATGATTGACACCGGGCTTTGGAGTCTACTCTTTGGGGGGGCTTTGGAGTCTACTCTTTGGAGGAGCTTTTCTTTTTGAAACATGAGGACTCATTGGTCCATTCTCTATTACTTGTTTCTCATGTATCAGGATATGCACAGTAATTCTAAAATCATAATGTATGTGTCATGGTAAGTGACAGATCTGATCAGATGGAATATCTAGACTTGAAGCCATGTAATATCTAGGCTTGAAGTTTCACGTGTTTGAAGCTTCATCTACTTAGGTTTCTTGGCGAGTTATTCAGTGTAGCCAAGAAACACTGAGGAGGATTACACCTCTTCATGATGTGAATATGATATGCAAATTATATGTCAATAAAACTCATGGGGAAACAAGTCTCATGTACGAGAAGTACATTAACTCTCATCACGATTGGGAGAATTTTTAAGTTAATGTGTCTGATTTTCTCATGACCATTGTTCCCATTTTCAATTATTGGATATTTCTATCTGAACAAGATTCCTTGCTGGTTTCTCCAACCTCACATGCATATATTAGTAGTCCCATGTTTCCATTCATTTCCGTCATTATGTAGTCATGCAGGCACAGCACCTCATTGATGAGACCTTGATGAGGCATGTTCCTAACCCCTTGCCTAGGTACTTGGTAAAGCATACATGCTTTTACTTTTGAGTCCAAGATACTTTGGTTTTTCTTCATTGTCGTGCCCTAGAGAAAAATTTAATTACCTCACAACTTTTTGTATTGCCACACCAACTTTTGTTCAGGGATTGTGTGGGTATTTGTTCTCAGCGTGGTGCTTACATTTTAACATTGCAAAAGTGATTGGCACTCCAGTGGTGATAGGTAGATATGTTGAAGATAAGATTGTGTAAACACTATAATCAATGTATACAGAAGAAGGAGTTAGAAATTCTTAAGGAAGATGCAATGGCTTTAGAGAAATGACTGGAACTGGTTCTTAACAGATAATTAGGAGTTCACTAGGGAGGAAGGGCATTTCATACAGGGAATATACAACAAATACAAAACCAGGATGACATAAAAGACATGGTGTGTAGAAGGAATTGTGACAGCTTTTAGTGTGGCTGAAGGAATAGCGTTTAAAAAATGTTAAAAAATAGGTTGGAACCAGATTACCAAGGACATTATCCCAAACCAAACTCCCTGCCATTGAGTCAATTCCTGACTTATGGGTAAAATCTGTCCCTGTGGGTTTCCCATACTATAACTGGGTGAGTGGAAAATCTCACCTTTCTCCTGGGTAGCAGCTGGTGGTTTCCAACTGCTGACCTCGAGGTTAGCAGCCCAACACGTTAACATTATATACTGTGTTAAAGCATTGGATTACACCCATATTGGAGAGCCAGTAAAAATTTTAAGCAAATAGTGTTAAATTCCTACTTTTGGTGGCTTTAAAACTTTGCTGGCATTGAGAATTGATTGTTTCTGTCTTATTGCTATCTATTTATTATGGAAATAATAAAGCTTAATAATGTCTTTAATTTGCCCTCAGGGCTTTCTGCTGTTCACCATGATTTTCTTATATATATGTACTATGCTTCAGCTAGGTTGAATGACTTACTAGCTTGGGAAAGTCGTGGTACTTTTCTGCCTCTGCTTGTCTATTGGATTTCAGTCCCGTTGGGCAAAAATTGGGGATTTGAATGTTACCACAGTGAAGCTTTGTCCTCCATGGCAAGGGAGGTGGATGGGGAAATAGGGAACTAACAATGAGTTTGAGAAAGAAGAAAATGTCCTCATATAGATAGTGGTGATTATTGAACAACCTTTCTTTATGTTACTGAGGAAAAAAAAGAAGCTTCGTCCTCTCAGCTAGACATGAGCAGTACATTCTCTGGGCTCTCATAGTATTTTGTATTCCTTGTGTGGCAGTCAATACATTGAAATCATGGCTTGGTTGTTAAAGAGTGTTAGAGTATGTATGACAATCATGTTTAAAACCCTGGGTGTATCATGTAATGTTTGGGTGACACTGGCAAGGAACTAAATCTTTTTGAACCTGTTTTCTCATTTTTTAAATAGGAATGATAACACCTATGTCCAAGGATTGATAAGAGCAGCAAATGAGAGAATGATTGTAAAGCCGTTAGCTTTATAATATTGTACAATATTTTGACTATTGCAGTAAATGGGAGAAAAAGAGTAGTAAAAATCCAGTGTGCAAATAGTTTCTGTAGGTAAAAACCCAACCAGAGGCATGAAGTCCTCACTGAAAACAGCGACATGTTATTAGCAAACCAGAACTGTATAGTAGACTGATTATCATTGTCATGCACATGTTGCTCATTGTCATGTTATTTCTTATTTGAAGTTCTCATCTGAGGTTCTTAAATGCCATGGCCCACTCCTAAGTCCACTTGTTAGTGACTGGGTACCTACACATACTGGGATTTGAGTAGATCTGTTGTGCTACAGACTAATTCTGTGATAAGCCATTGTTTTAATTTCTTGTGCTCTGTCAAACAAAGTGGGAGTAGACACTTGCAGTTTGGGAGCCTCACAGCAGTCTGTCCTGTCCTATAGGGAGACAATTTAAAGTGTGAATCAGGAAAAGTCCTACATTAGATGAAATCCTCAAAGTCTGGATCAGACAGTGTTAACTATGTACACCTTTCATGCCTTCTTCAGGGATACCAGTGGCTACCTCATTGATTCCAACTCCTGGCAACGCTGTGTCACAGTAGAACTGCTGCTCTCCCGGGTTCTCACTGGCTGATTGGGGGATGCAGTGTAGAAGGCCTTTCTTCAGGGCTCTTCTGTGTGGGTGCATTCGAACCATCAGTCTCTGGATTGGCAGCCAAGCATGTGAAAGTTTCCATCACCCACAAACTCCCACTCCAGGGTAGGTGGTTATAAAATTTGACTGTAGGTCTATGCTACCTTCCCTTCAGGTAACCAGCCTCCACCTGTGTTACACTCCCATCTCCTACATGGTGCGTGCCCTACTTTGCCCTCTTGTTGAAGTTGCTTTGCTCTGAAACTGCTTAGGTTCGTTCATTCTCTGCTATGAGTCATGAGTTTACAGATTTTTCTTTCCCTCGACTCTCCTGGCATCTCGTAGTTTATGAATTGGGCTGCTAACTGTATGGTTGGTGGTTCAAATCTACACCCACTCCAAGGGAGGAGGATTAAGCATTCTACTCCTGTACAGATTTATAGCCTTGGAAACCAACAGGGGTGGTTTTGCTTTGTTCTGTCTAATTCAGTTTAACAGTTACTGTCTCGGAAACTCACATGGGCAATTCCACCCTGTCAGTGTTCCCAGGAGTCAGAATTGACATGAGGGTAGTGAGGTTTTGGTTTCAGAAGGAGTTTGGGAACCTTTGTTTGCTCTGTTTAGTTTCTTTCCTCTTCCCTAGTCCTTATAAAATTTATTTTTTCCTTGTGGATTTTCCAGGGCAAAAATAATAATCCCAACAACCTATCACAGTAAAAGAAGCTTCTTCTGAAACTCAACATTATAATGTTCATAAATAGCAAATACATCAAATAAGTATGACTTTCAGCCTTGACCTTTCAAGATCTTGCCAAGTTGGTCTGCACTTGTGTGACAGCTATGAGAGGGGATTCGGAGACTAGACTTCTGTGGGAAAGGACATAGGTTAGAAACTTACATATGTTGAACATGTGTTGAGAGCATTCATATTTCTTTGTTTTGGTCAGTTTAATAAGTTACTGCAGAAATGTAAGGCTGTCCCAGAAATAGTCATTGTCACAATTTGATCAGCCTAATCAGCTTGTAATGTGATTCCTCATTTAATCACCAGCAAGAAGGGAGGGCATAGGGAAAGTGAGTAGAGAAAGTCTGTTTGTAGAGGCTCCCTATACAGTTGGAGAAAGTCTGGAGTTGGTTGCCAAAATTGTCACATAGATTTAAATTATAAGTGGAAAGTAGACATAATACTTCATGGTGGAAAAGCACAATCCAAGCGGCCAAGGGAAGTTTACAGCTTTGCTCTTTCTCTTGGTAACACAGTCAATTCCCTGATATCTGTTTGGGGTGTTTTCACCATTACATAGACCAGCAAATAGGATAAAGGACTGCATAGTGGTCTCCTGTTAAGTCGTCAAAATGGCAAATGCCAAACTTGTATGTACATGTACACCTATCCTCGAATATAAGCCGACCCGAGTATAAGCCGAGGTACCTAATTATTACCCGGGAAAGCAGAAAAACTGATTGACTCGAGTATAAGCCTAGGGTAGAAAATGCAGAAGCTATTGGTGAGTTTCAATAATCAAAACAAATGAAAATAAAATTACAAAAAATTGAGACATCAGGAGGGTAATGTATTTAAATATTTATTTTAAATAAAATACAAATAAAAGGACAAGTCATTTAACATTAGTAAACCAGCATAGTAAGTGGAAAATAGGTTCAACCAAAGCAATAAGGTATCAACAATGATACCTTAAGAGTACTATTCCCTGAGCTCAATCAGCAACTAAGCTAAAATGTAGAGTTAAAGTCCTTCAAAACTGGATTCCTCATCATCATCCGTATCCCAATGCAGAGCTTTAGCTGGTGTGAGGTCATCATAGCCGCTGTCCTCACTGAGATCGCCGTCATCACCATCACTGCTGTCATTTTCATACAAAGCGCAGTCTTCACTGCCATCCATAGCATTACTAATACTACATTTCTGGAAGGCACGTTATACCGTGTCTTCTGGAATGTCTTCCCATGCATCTCAAACCCACTTTGCTATTAACTCTATGTCAGGCTTCATGAGATTTCCTCCTTTTGTTAGTCGTTCTTGACTAGATGACATCCATTCATGCCACATCCTTCGCACATGACCTTTAAAAGGCTTATTCAAATATACATCCAGAGGTTTCAGTATAGATGTAAGCCCACCTGGAATAACGGCTAAAGTAACTATACTAGATTTTGCCAGTTTTTTTTAATGTCATCTGATAGGTGGGCTCTGAACATTTCCCAAACAAGTAACGATGGCTTTCTTTTAAAAATAAAGACAGGACACAGCTTAATTCCATTAACCAAACATGATAGAACAACTGTAAAGTAGTTTTTTGGTTTTTTTTTCATTTCCTATGGTTTTGAGAAAAAATGTTTTTTTCTCCTAAACTTGCCACAGTTCTGTTGCTTGGAAGATCAAAAGTTATGGCAGTTTCATCCATATTCCCAATATCTGCCAGGTCATAATTATAAATCCTTCTTTGTTTTATAATAAATGACTGGAATGACATACGGTAATTTTTTCTTCAAGGTCTTGTGGCACTTTCTGGGAAATCTTCGTTCTTTGTCTCAAACAGTAGGCCAGATCTATTCATGAAGCAGGTACACCATACTGCTGATGCAGCAAATTTTTCAATGCCTGGTGCTTTATATTTGTCATCCTTAGCCATTTGTAGAGCACGTATGTGGAGTCCCATGCGTGTTACGCAGTAACCATATTGATGACACTCCATAACCCGTTTATGCAATTTACTCGCTAGAGCACCATAAAAAGACGTTAAACCACGACGAGCTTTTTTAGCTTTTGGAATCTGTTCCAAGTCAGCCTTCAATTTTCCGCCACTCCCTCACTTGCTTTTCGTCAGAATTCCCTACTTGCAATACTGTTATTGCTCTCTTCTGCTCTTGACACAATCTTCATTTTGAAACCAGCCTCATACCGGCGTTTTTGTTTTGGCTCAAGAGTATCCATTTCTAATAGGATAAAAAAACAAGACTTTGAAAAAGAACTTTCATGGTAATCCCACTCCCCCACCTCCCTGACATGTTAGCTGGGACGGGGGGGGGGGGGGGGGGGGGGGGCGCGGAGTCCGTGCGGGAGGAGGATGCAGGATGTGAATTAATACAGAGACCACAGGGGAGAGACGTTGCGCAGCCACAGACACATCCTTATCAGTTCAGCTGCCTGCGTAAGTGAATCACTACGGGTGCTTCTGCGAATTGGAGCCGTCCACATCATAGGATGGCTCTGATTGGTTAGATGTGAGTAAGCAAACATTCAAAACCCTGCAGTGTCAGCGGGGCTTTGAATGAACAGTGGAGGAATGGCAATCACCTGTGAGATAACGGGCGCTCGTCCTGTTACGTCAGGGGGCCCCAGTGAGATGTTACACCTTGTTGGGGTACCACTGACCCGTGTATATACGGTAATTGTTTTTAAGTAGGAGCTATGATGCAGCGCAAGCCCAAACCCAATTTGCCCCCTTTTGATTTGTTATTACTTGGGTATTAATACATACGTCATATCATTCCTTAGTTCAATCGCATCAGACAAATTGTACGATGGCTTTTATAATCTGTTTCCCAACATTCTTTTCCTTCCTGGTCTCGATATCGCCTCCCTTTTACCTCCTGAATCCCCCACATACCTTTATTCTGTTTACTGTCGGTATAGGCTCACCAATACTGGGTTTCATTTACTGAAAAACAAAAATAGGACGGCCCCAATGACAGCACCTCTGAGATACACTGTACTATGAACAGCAATAAACAAAATGAAACAAAATGTATATCACCCATTTGCCAGAATGATACATAGCTTAATACTGCTTATAGGGCAGCGGTTCTCAACCTGTGGGTTGCGACCCCTTTGGGGGTCGAATGACCCTTTCACAAAGGTTGTCTAAGGCAATCGGAAAACACATATTTCCGATGGTCTTAGGAACCAACACACCACTCTCTATCTGTCTCCAGGTGGGTCTGCCCACATGCAGATATACCCACATACGAGTACCCAGGGTGAAGACTGTTGCTCATGCTACACCATGCTTCAAGACAAAATTTCATTGATTTGTCATTAAAAATATTTTGTAACATAAAAGTACATATTGTTTTTGAGATTAATCACTATGCTTGAATTATGTTCAATTTGTAACAATGGAAATACATCCTGCATATCAGATATTTACATTTTGATTCATAACTAGCAAAATTACAGTTATGAAGTAGCAATGAAGGTTGAGAACCACGGATACAGGGTATTAGTGAAGCAGGATGTTGATTATCCCTTTACCAACAGTTCACCATCCTCAATACAGCTGTCTTCTGCTTCTTAGACACCGTGTATTTTCCAACTTGAGACCTCAGGTTTTAGTGTATCTGATGTAGGGTGCAGCTCATTCAGTGGAGCTGCCGCTTGGGCTCTCACTGGGGTAGCTTCTGGAGCAGGCCGTGCACCCCAAAGATCCAGGATTCAGTGACTTAGTGTTCCACGGAACCCTGGCTTTTGTATTTCTATTGGGAACTTCTATTTAATTCTTATTAAAATATGAAAATTCTAAAAATAGAATGTAAAAATATGAAACTTGAGATTTTCTTTAAAGAAGTCCGGAATATTATTTCGCCTATAGAAATTCTTGGTATATTTTCCCAGGAATATTTGCTCTCCTTGAACCTTTTAATTTTAATTATTTTATTGGGGGCTCATACAGCACTTATCACAATTCATCATTTGTGTGAAGCACATTTGTACATTTGTTACCTTCATCATTTTCTTTTTTTTAAAAAATATTTTATTAGGGGCTCATACAACTCTTATCACAATCCATACATATACATACATCAATTGTATAAAGCACATCTGTATATTCTTGGCCCTAATCATTTTCTTTTTTTTTTCTTTTCTTTTTTTACATTTTATTAGGGGCTCATATAACTCTTATCACAATCCACACATATACATACATCAATTATATAAAGCACATCCATACATTCTTTGCCCTAATCACTCTCAAAGCATTTGCTCTCCACTTAAGCCCTTTGCATCAGGTCCCCTTTTTTCCCCCCTCCCTCCTCGCTCCCCACTCCCTCATGAGCCCTTGATAATTCACAGATTGTTATTTTGTCATATCTTGCCCTATCCGGAGTCTCCCTTCCCCCCCTTCTCTGTCGTCCATTTCCCAGGGAGGAGGTCACATGTGGATCCTTGTAATCAGTTCCTCCTTTTCAACTCACTCACCCTCCACTCTCCCAGCATCACCCCTCACACCCCTGGTCCTGAAGGTATCGTCCACCCTGAATTCCCTGTGCCTCCAGCTCCCATATGCACCAGTGTACAACCTCTGCCCTATCCAGCCCTGCATGGTAGAATTCGGATCATGGTAGTTGGGGGGAGGAAGCATCCAGGATCTGGGGTAAAGCTGTGTTCTTCATCGGCACTACATTGCACCCTGACTGACCCATCTCCTCTCCTAAACCCCTCTATGAGGGGATCTCCAGTGGCCGACAAATGGGCTTTGGGTCTCCACTCTGCACTTCCCCCTTCATTCACTATGGTGTGTATACACACACACACACACACACACACACATATTCTTTTTCTTTTGCTTGATGCCTTATACCTGGTCCCTTTGGCACCTCGTGATCACACTGGCTGCTGTGCTTTTTCCATGTGGGCTTTATTGCTTCTGAGCTAGATGGCCATTTGTTCACCTTCAAGCCTTTAAGACCCCAGACACTATCTCTTTTCATAGCTGGGCACCATCAGCTTTCTTCGCCACATTTGCTTATGCACCCATTTGTCTTCGGCGATTGTATCATGGAGGTGTGCAGCCAATGATATGATTTTTTGTTCTTTGATGCCTCATAACTGATCCCTTCGGGACCACGCGATCACACAGGTTGGTGTGCTTCTTCCATGTGGGCTTTGTTGCTTCTGAGCTAGATGGCCGCTTGTTTATCTTCAAGCCTTTAAGACCCCAGTCACTATCTCTTTTGATAGCTGGGCACCATCAGCTTTCTTCACCACATTTACTTGTTCACCCACTTACCTTCATCATTTTTAAAACATTTTCTTTCTACTTGAGCCCTTGGTATCAGCTCATTTCACCTCTCTTTCTCCCCCACCCTCCCTCATGAACCTCCTGGTATCTTTTACTTTCTCAGCATATTTTTTATTTCACTCATGATTGACTTAGTCTTGAAGTAATTAAGATATAATCAAATAAATAAGGATTTTAATTACACAAAACATTCTTCAAAGATTAAAAAATATCTACGTTTTGCATATGTAATTGATTTGGAGTGACTGTTATGAGATGGGTTATCTAGAAATCCAACACTGGGCCTTCATACTTCTATTTATTTAAAGTTCTTAAATAATAGGATTTCCTTATTGTTTACATTGAACAACTCAACCCAAATCACTGCTATCAAGTCTATCCTGAGTCAGAGTAATCCTGTTACTTCAACTCAACTGCTATCCAGTCAATCTTGGTTTATAGCAACCTTATAAGAAGGACAAAGTAGAACTGCCCAGTTGGGTTTCAAAGTCGAGATCTTTATGAGAGCAGACAGACACCCTAAACTTTGTTCTTTTTTTTTCTTCTTTTTTTACATTTTATTAGGGACTCATACAACTCTTATCACAATCCATACATATACATACATCAATTGTATAAAGCACATCCATACATTCTTTGCCCCAATCATTCTCAAAGCATTTGCTCTCCACTTAAGCCCCTTGCATCAGGTCCTCTTTTTTTTTCCCCTCCCCTTTCCCCTCTCCCTCATGTGCCCTTGGTAATTTATACATCGTTATTTTGTCCTATCTTGCCCTATCCGGAGTCTCCCTTCCCCCCTTCTCTGCTGTCCCTCTCCCAGGGAAGAGGTCACATGTGGATCCTTGTAATCAGTTCCCCCTTTCCAACCCACTCACCCTCCACTCTCCCAGCATCTCAACTTTGTTCTTATGAGTGCCTGATGTGTGGAGCTGTTGACCTTGTGGCTTGCAGCCCATTAAGTAATTTACTGTACTATCAGTGCTAAAATGGGAATGGTAGGTGTAATAAGCAGCAATGGAGGTGGACATACTGACCTCTGGTTTCCCTATTGCCACAAGGCAGGAGTCAGACATGCCTCTTTTGTCTATCCTTCTTTACCTATCCTGATACCAACTATTCCTCCCACACCACTGGGTTTTAGCTGACTGTGCTTGTTAATTCGTTGCCATGGCCACACAAAACTCACAGACACTACTCAAAATTATAAGGGTATTTACTTGGAAACTTGTATCAGCAAACAGTAAGGATATAGTAATTGGTCTCAACCAGCTTATTCTGTCGGCCACATGCTCACTTGACCTTTGCCTCCATGACTCATACCATGGGCTCAGACAACAGTTGTGAACATGGCCCAGACTGGGCAGTGTTTAATTCTATCTTACGTAGGATTGATATGAATTGGTGCTGACTTGAGGACCCATACTAGCACTTTTTTGTCTTTTTCTTATAAAATATGAAAAATATGGTTAAGAATTGTAGTGATGATAGAAATGATGTATTTATACAGGATGTTTAGGATTTAGCACTATTTGAAGAACAATACTAATGGACAGAGAGACTTAAAAGTGAACATCTTACTCTTTAAGATAAACGTATTGGGTGATGAAAAAGTTTTGGAAAATATAAATATAACCAATTCTATATCTCTTGGCACAAGTTTTTTTAAGTATAAAAGAATTTGAATTCGGAAATAAAAATGCTAACAGTATTTTTAAAAGAATAAGGAATGAATTCTTTATGATCTTTTTTATGACTAAATCTAATATTTCAATGATTCTACCATCCAGGGGGAATGCAAAGAAATGATTAGGTAGACACAGTATATCATAGGAGAATACTGCCACCTTGTGTATATGTGATGCTATTTTATAAGTCCCCATTTTCTTTTTGCTGCCAACTAATTACAAATATGCTTGATACAATTGATGTATGGAATTGGGGACTGTAAGAGCCACCAATAAAATGATTTTTTTTAAAGGTAAAACCCAGGCTGATTTGTTTTAATAGCAAAATCAGGTTGCTTTCTTTTTTGCCTTTTTAACAAAAAGACATTAAATTTGGAGTTTGAGGTGTCAGAGTCTTTGGTTAATTGACCTTTGGGGTAGTTGAAAATTGCATCCTTTTATTTTGGATCTGACAGGGAGTTGGTAGCATTTTGATCAGGCTTCTTCATTTCAGGCCTTGCGCCACTATGGGATCTTTATTCTGAATGGCAGAATGAATTTTCACTAACATAAGGGCAAGGAACTTACTGAAACAACCATATCTTTGGGTTGTAAAAAATATTTTTCAAGTTACATGCAAAAAATGACCATTATAATAGCATGTAAGGTTTATTTAAGAGAAATATTGACATATTGAAGTAGTTGTTTTAAATCCTTTTGGTTTATGCGAGAGCATGGCTTCTCAAAATCTCAAAACCTAGGAGGCCTGGTGGCATAATGGTTACACATTGGGCTGCTAGCCATACAGCCAGCTGTTCAAAACTACCAGACACTGAGGGAGTAAGCCAGGGCTTTCTGCTCTCTGTAAATATAGAGTTATAGTCTCAGAAAACTCACAGGGGCAGTTCTGTCTTGACAGAAGGGGTGGCTATAAGCCTGACTTGGTGGGCTTCAAATATGAGAGGCTTCACATGGTCTTGGACAATTTTTTTGATCTTTTTAAATTCCATGTTTTCATGAATTATTTGAAGCCACCTTTTATTCTGTCTTCAGAGCTGGCTAGGATTTGGCTTTCACATGCTCCCCACTAGCTTCGCCATGACAATGAGCACTTCTCTGAGCACTGCTCCTTGATTTGAAAGATTAGTAATTGTTCGGGGTGGTTTCTGAGAACCTTTTTAGTTTTAGGGTTTTGTGATTTTCAGAAGTTTTACTTAAATTTTAAAAATGTTAATGCTGTATGTCCTTCTGTGTGCTTATTATACTTTCCTAAATACTATTATTTAGTTTTAGATTTTAGTTTCCTGAATATTATTATCTAGTATTTAGTTCCTAAATACTATTTAGTATATTTGTACTTTCCTAAATACTATTATTTAGAAATTCAGTTGCACATATTGTATGTAAATTTTTAGTATGTGTTAGTAAATTGAAGAGGGGCATGGGTTTATAAAAGTTTAAAATCAGAAGCCTATTACCTATTTAATTTAACACATGAAATACTTGATGATGTCAGAAGATTGATATGGAGGTAACTTAGCTGCTAATTGTATCTAAGTTCTGTAACACTGTTTTGAGAGGGATTGCATGCATTCCAAATGCCTGTATTTCAACTTCTGGGAAGGCTAGGAAAGTGTATATAAATAGAGTAAGTCCCCTGACAGGAGGAATGAATTTGCTCATTGAGATAAAAAGACAGAAAATGTTAGCTTTACCATTTTTTAGGACATTATCTCAATTTGAAATGGTAAGGTCCAAGATTCTTCTGTATGTATCTCTTTCCAGAGGCCAGCAGCAGATCTTCTCTGCTCCCTTGATTCACCTCCTTGTCAAGTGCTGAGAGTGATGAGTGCATGTGACCACGTTTATCTTTTCCCTTGATACTATCTGGGAATAATTTTTCAGAATCCTCTGCCTTATTTTAAAGAAGTGAATCTCATTGTTGAGCTACATAAACATACCACATTTAGCTACTGTACTAAAATTATTTCTCAGTGTTTATTTTGGTGCCTTGGTGGCTCACTGTTTAGGCTCTCAGCTGCTAATAGAAAGGTCTGCAGTTCTAGCCAAGTAGTAGCTCTGTGAGACAAAGAAGCTGGCTACGCACTCCTTTGAAGTTGGTGACATCGAGCCCGTTCCGACGCACAGTGACCCTCTGACAGTGGAAACTGCCCGTACGGCTTCCTGGGCTTCAATCTTTGTAGGAGCAAATCTCCAAGTCCTTCTCCGGTGGCGTTGCTGGTGGGTTCTAAACGTTGACTTTTGTGATCAGCAGCCGAGGCCTTAAAATTTTCATCATAGTTGAATTTCCAGTAAGAAAATTCACCAACAATTCATTTCAGTAGTTCAGATCACATTAGGGTGCCATTCTTTTTTTAAAAATCATTTTATTTGGGGCTTATACAAGTCTTACTACAATCCATCCATCCATGTGTCAAGCACATTTGTACATTTGTTGGCATCATCATTCTCAACACATGTGCTTTGAGTAGGGTGCCATCTGCTTGAATAGAGTGCCATTCTAAGACACGTTCCAAACAGTGATACAATACTGCTTCCATGGGGTTGCTTACTGTATTCTTAAAATGTTTGTAAACTCAATACTCAGATTTTTAATCTACTGTATTCAAAGTGTATACTACTAGAGAATCCATCTTGTGAATTGGCCTTTTTCATCGGAGCAGAAAATTAGTAATTATAATTTATCTAGTATGTCTACAACTTTATCTTTCAAGTGAATCATTGGGTTTAATTGCGCACCTTTTTCAGGTCATCCTTATGGTGTAAACTCAGTGTTGTAGAAGATGAACTCAGTGTTGTAGAAGATGAACTCAGTGTAAACTCAGTGTTGTAGAAGATGAACTCAGTGTAAACTCAGTGTTGTAGAAGATGAACTCAGTGTAAACCCAGTGTTGTAGAAGATGAACTCAGTGTAAACCCAGTGTTGTAGAAGATGAACTCAGTGTTGTAGAAGATGAACTCAGTGTAAACTCAGTGTTGTAGAAGATGAACTCAGTGTAAACTCAGTGTTGTAGAAGATGAACTCAGTGTAAACCCAGTGTTGTAGAAGATGAACTCAGTGTAAACCCAGTGTTGTAGAAGATGAACTCAGTGTAAACCCAGTGTTGTAGAAGATGAACTCAGTGTAAACCCAGTGTTGTAGAAGATGAACTCAGTGTAAACCCAGTGTTGTAGAAGATGAACTCAGTGTAAACTCAGTGTTGTAGAAGATGAACTCAGTGTAAACCCAGTGTTGTAGAAGATGAAATGTATTTATACTCTAAGTTTCTTTCTTATCCCTTCTTTTTTCTTCTCAGTGCATTGTGTTTAGTGACTGTAGGCCCTTGTGAAACTGCTGCTTTTCTAAGAGTGATTCTGCATTCAGAAATTGTATTATAAAGGAATTTTGATATAGACTTCACTTTATTTAAGCTCACAATATTTTGTGGGCCACTTTAAAATTACTGTGTAAGTTAATTTTCAACTTTATTTTTTCAGTGTGGAGATATTTGGCATAGATCTCATTTTTATGCTTTTTTGTTCTCATTAGGCAAGAAGTTATGAAATGGAATGGATGGGGATATAATGATTCCAAGTTCATCTTCAATAAGAAGGGCAATGTTGAATTGACGGGGAAAAGGTAAACTTGATTAATTTATTCTTTTTTAATTTCTTTCAATAAAAATACTTTAAGCATACATGCAGATAAAATAATATACAGGTTATCAACATTTGTCATGTTTCATTTTTGTCTTTGCTGTTGTACTTCAGATTCTGGCATTGTCATGTCACCTTATTTATATATGTATCTTTTAAAATTAGTATTTTTTGGATTAGACCATAGCTATACTCCAGTAAATAGTAGTGATGTTATAATACAGTCAGAATTGATGGCAGTGGGTTGCAATAGTTTTAGAATACATAATTATTCTAATTTTATATTACCCAATTCACATTTCCTCAGTTGTCTCTAGAAGGATTTTTTATAGTTAATTAGTTTCAGTCAGGATCCAAACAAGGTCTGTATCCACCCTGCCACTCAATCCATGCTGTTTGCTTGTTAAAAGTTAAAAGTCACTTCCCTTTTGTGTTTGTTTAAAGATCATTTTACTGGGGGCTCTTTTAGCTCTTAAAAAAATCCATACATCAATTGTGTCAAGCATATTTGTACATATGTTGCCATCATTATTTCCTAAACATTTGCGTTCTATTTGAGCCCTGGGTATCAGCTCCTGTTTTCACCCTACTTACTCTCTTCCCACCCTCGTGACCCCTTGATAAATTATGAATTATTACTACTTTTATATCTTACACCGACCATTGTCTCCCTTCACCATATTCCCTCCTCTCCCCACCTTCCCCCTACTCTCCTGGTATCACTACTCCCATTTCTGTACCACCTGAGGGGTTTATCTGACCCGGATTCTGTGTGTCATGAGCTCCTATTTGTACCTGTGTATATGCTCCAGCCTAGTCCGCAGTGAAAGGCAGGACTGGGGTCATGATAGTGGGGGGTGAGGAAGTCTCAAGGAACCAGAGGAATATCGTGTGTTTCATCAGTGCTTTACTGTGCCCTGGTTGACTCATCCCTCCCTTGTGACCCTTCTGTGAGGGGATGTCCCATTGTCTGCAGATGGTTTTGGGTCTCTGCGCTGACCTTCCTCATTCTCAACAATATGTTTTTGGTGTGTTTTGGGTCTTCTGATGCCTGTAAAAGTAACTCCACTTTTAAATACAGGATTTTACTTTTAAGCAGCAGTTATCATGAAAGCAGAACAATTTCTGGTGTGTGTAAGAATATAAATGCTACCTTTATTATTAATTTTCTTTAATATACTAGAGAAGAAGTAATGGAGAAAGATTGTTTGATAGCTCTAACAATATTTCTGAAATGTTTTTTGATTAATGTATTGATAAGATTTCAAAAGGATATTTATAGTGTTACTATTCTTTCCAGGTACAGTTTTTTAAATATAATTTACATACAAATTTTTTTAAAGAATTCTTATTGATTTTAAGTAACATTCCCTGCTCTTGCCCAAACTGATGTTTTGGTTTGTCTGTTGAATTTAAACACAGCTTTTGAAAGGGCAGTGGGTGCAAATATGTTATACTTGAATGTTTGTTGACTTTAAAAAATAAATAAAAAATGGAAAGCGGGGAAAATGGGATACTTACTGAATTCCCTTTCTGAGGTTATTATAGTGGTATTTTCTTTACAGTGACTACGTTAAGGATGAGAGAAGTTAGATAGTGTAGCCCGGGTCACTTGCTCAGCAGGGTTGAAACCAAGTGTCCTGCACATCCTTCTTTTTCCTTCGGTTGTACTGTGTTGTGAGTTGCTTCTGGGGCTGACTCCTCGCCCCTGACCGTGCCCTCAGGGGTTTTCTGGACTTTCCACAGCAGCAACAGTAGAATTAGTCAAGATCTAAAAGCTTACTCTTTGGCAAAGCTCCTTTTAAAAGAGAAACAATAAAATTTTTGTTTGCAAACTGATAACAGAAAAATTAACCACTGGCTGGACAGTGTTCATTTACTCAGTGTATGTTTGAATAGTGTTAGAGGATAGCAAACACATTTTTGAAATTTCTGCACAGATTTTAAATTCTGGCAGTGTGGTGGACTGGACAAATACATACCCTTTGCACATAAGGAACACACAGAAAATGATGAATAAAGTACCACAATAAAGAAATATAAACAGAGCTGGAAAGAAACAGAGATCCTTAGATGGGGGTGCGAATTTATAAGATGTTCCCCTATTCTGACCCAAACAGTGCTGAAAAGGTTTTTAAACTGGTGATTGCCTATAGAGTATTTTGGGGAGGATAATTTTGGCAAGGAAAATCTTGCTGAAGATGATTCAAAAATAGTTGCAGCAGCCAGAACTTCAAGCCAGATTTAGAAGAGGACATGCAGCGAGGGATATCATTGCTGATGGATCATGATAGAAAATGGAGAAGACCAGAGATTGTTTTCTCGTGCTTTATTGGCTGCGGACCATAAAGAAAGATGATAACATTTTAAAGACTGAGAATTGCAGAGCATTTAGTTGTACTTATACAGAGCCTGTACACGGATCCAGAGTCGGAACAAGGGCCTCGTGCCTGGATTTACATCAGGAAGGTTCGCATCAGGGCTCTGCTCTTCTCTGTGCTCATTCAGTGTGTGTCTTGGGCAAATGATTCGAGAAGCTAGGCCAAGGAAGAGCGGGGCCAGTCAGCAGAATCATGATAACTGATAGAAAGATTGAAGTTGTCAGCTGTGCCAGTCTGGATGAAATGGCCCTTACTTCAGACACAGGTGGAACCTGAGGTCTCAAGTCGGAAAATACATGGTGGCTGAGGAAGCAGAAGACAGCTGTATCAAGAATGGTGAACTGTTGTAAAGGGATCATCAGAGTCCTGCTTCATCAGTACCCTATATGCTGTATTAAGATAGGTATCATTTTGGCAAATGGGTGATGGGCATTTTGTTTCATTTTGTTTATACTGGTTTCATAGTATGGTATGTATCAGAAGGGCTATGACATGGGGGTCAGATGTAGATCTCTGGGCAGTCAATTATGCCTAGAAATTTGGATATTTACCTGGCCAAATGATTAGAAAAGATCCAAATTGTGCTCATTCCAAAGAAAAGTAATTATTGAAAATTATTGAACAATATCATTAGCATCCCACACAAGTAAAATTTTGTTGATTATTGTGACAGTATATAGGCGATTACCTGAAATTCAAGCCAGTTTGATGAGAAGATTTGGAATGAGGGATGTCATTGCTCATGTCAGGTGGATCTTGGCTGAAAGCAGAGAATACCGGAGTGATGTTTTCCTGAGTTTTCTTGACTGTGCAAAGCATTTGTCTATATGGATCACAACAAACTATGAGTAACAGTAAGAAGAATGGGAGTTCTAGAAAGTTTTATTGTGCTCATGCAGAATCTACATAGACTGGGATATAATCAATCATTCAAATAGAATAAGGAAATTTTGTGTGATTTAAACTCAGGAAGACTGTTTAATAGGGAGGTAGCCTTTCACCATGCTTATTCAGTGTGTGCGGAACAAACAGTCCCAAGGTTGGACGGCATGAAGAATAGTATGGCGTCAGGGTCAGAGGAAGGCTCATCCCAACGTGTCCGCATTGGTGTGCTGAAAGTGAAGAAGGCTTGAAGACTTACTGACGGAGGTCAAAGATTATAACCTTCAGTATGGATTACCCGACAGTATGAAGCAAACAAAACCCTCACAACTGGATCAGCAGACAACACTGTGATAAGTGGAGAAAAGGTTTTATTTTGTCTTGGATTCTGTATTAGTCTAGGTACTTTAGAGAAACAAATCTACAGAAACTCATGTATGAGAGAGTTTTATATAAAGGTGAAGTGCGCATCAAGAAAACATCCCAACCCAGTGTTGCCCAACAACAAGTCCAACAGTAACCCATTAACCCAGATGTTCAATACCAATCCACAAAGTCTTCCTCCATCTCACAAAACAGATAAAATGGTGCCAACTGCAGGAGGAAAGCTGGGTCAGTGAATGTGTAAGCATCTCAGAGCTGGCAGGGGTCTCTACACGGCTGCTCCAGCAACCCAGGACTGCTCCTGCAACCCAGGGCTGCATTGGGATAGGTCCATGTGGCTTTTTCTTAGGGATCATCTTGTAGGAAGTCAGCCTTGCAAGCTGAAGCTGGGAACTGCTAAGGCAGGTGCACCCTGGTCCAACCATCACAAAGCAAGAGACGCAAGAACTAGAAAGGCGAGGCTCACCGAGCCATTTATCCCTCTGCCCTTCAATTAACCCCACTTGTGTTTATCAGCCA